>NW_009259424.1:27174-27712 GCF_000687185.1 Egretta garzetta | reverse complement strand
GAGAGGGGGTGGAGGCCCCATCCCCGGGAACATTCCAGGCCAGGTTGGCCGGGGCTGTGAGCGACCTGATGTGGTTCAAGGTGTCCCTGCTCCTGCAGGGGGGTTGGGCTGGGTGACCTCTGGGGGTCCCTGCCAACCCCAAACATTCTAGGATTCTATGAAAGAAGCGTCCTTATCCCAAGCACTGCGATCAGCCTGTTCACCTGCAACATTCCCATCCCTCCTGTGAAGCCAACACCAGAGATACGAAGTGACCCTGCTCTTTCCCAAACCTCAGAGCCTTGATATGAAACAAGCCACTGGTTTGGTTTTATTTTGGAGGACATCTGAAGCCATTCTTAGGACAAGATAAATCCAGAGTCGTGCCTCTCTCTGTTCTGCCACATTTCATGGGAGAAACAGTCTTTCCCCCTTCACATCTCATTCAAAACCCCGAGATCAACAAGGAGTCTGCAGTTCCCCGGGGAACTGTAAATACTTCAAACTCTGAAAGGTCTCGGTGGCATCTCAGTGGAAGGGAAACGATCTTAAAAATCCT
>NW_009259424.1:8309-27157 GCF_000687185.1 Egretta garzetta | reverse complement strand
CCCTGCTCTAATCATAGTGGCATTCATGGTTTGTGCATGGCAAACCCACTTGCGCACACACACACACAAAATCAGCCAGCAAATGAACATTTAACTCTTCTCTGTCTCTTTGTTACCTCCCACTGTCAGGGAATTTAGTTCCTAAATTCAGGATAATCTGGAGAACAAAGAAAAACATTTTCTCCTGCCAGACGGGCAAAATTAGACCCCTGTGAAATAGCAAGCTGAGCCTGACTGCTCTCTGCTCCAGGGGTACCAAAATCAAGGACAGATTGAGCAGTAAAAAGAAAAAAAAAAAAAAAAAGAGGAAAGGGAACATTCGGCACCTATACCCTCCTCAACTTTGCTTCCTTTTTATTTGTTAGAAACCAGAAACTTCATTAGGACAGAAATAGGGCAGCTCAAAATGTTCAAGCCTAAGCTGTGTGTTGTCTTCCTGTATCACAGGAAAATACCAATCTTTAAACAAACCCCCACAAGTGAAGCACCGAGAATTAAGAGCTATTTTACCCCTTCCCTTACCTGTCCATCAGCCAGTCATTACCATCCTAACTTAAGAGCGCCTCCCAATTCATTACAGAAAAAAATAATAATGCATAAAATAGGGATCAAAATAACAAATTAAATAGAAGATAATGAGAAACAGCTCCCTGAAATAAGAAATGAGGCTTCACAATCACTTTGTCATTTGTTATTCTGATTTTTGCAAGCTTAACCCCGTCAGAATGCTAAGTTTGGGCGTGTGGGATGCTGAGAGGAGCAGGGCCACCACGATGGAAGTTCCTGCCAACTGCCTTCCACCAATTCCTTTAGCACCAGAGTATTTAATCCTACTTTTCCCCCCCATATCTTTTTTTTTTTGCCCCCTCCCAATTTACCACACCAGGGGAGGAGGCGCAGATGAGCTGGATAGCACAAGGCAAACACACCCCAGCTGGATCATCTGGGCCATGCTCACCTTTTGACAGACCACAAAAAAATCCCATTTTCCAGGGTGATCGCGGGGAAGGTGGTGTTGTCCCACCCATGGGTGAAGCCAGACCAAAGGCAAGCACCTGCAAAGGGCATTTGCGAAGATAAATAATGTTCCTCAGCTCTCCCAGGCCGTGCTGAGGATGCTGTTAGAGCTGCCACAAGCCCGAGTGCCAACCTGGCTCCGGTGAGGGAACAGGGACAAATTATCCTTCCGCAGAGCAAAGTTATAGGCTCCATTTGTTTCCCCTCAGGAATCAGACAGGGCAGTTAAGTGTCTTGATTCTCCCAGATAATCACAATTTATCTTGTCTGCTTTTGCCTCCTTTCTCTCAATCACGTCCACTTCTCCCTCTTTCTCACACATACACAGATTTTCTTCTTTCTCCAAGTCTTGAACTTCCCCATATCTCAGGAGCTTTATTTTTTTTTTTATTTTTTTTTTTTTTTTGGTGGTGGTGCTGGTGTTGCTTCTTGTTTCGCTCCTGTAGGATTTTATTAAATTTTTCCAGGTTTGGCTGCTTTACGGGGCATACTTTTCCCCCCCTATACAGGAATTCCTATCTCAACGTCTTGCTTTCGGCTATAAACCTGTATATTTTTCTTGCACTTCCATTTTGCCAAAGAGAAAAGTAGGCAAAGGGGCTGGGCCCCCCCCAATTCCTCTCGACTGGTTTTGCTTTCAAGAGTGGGATGAGAAAAGAATAAAAACAAACTCTCCAGGAAAATCCCGGAGCTCCTGGAGGGTTTTGGTTCTTCTTTCGGCAGAAGACACTGCCAGAGGAAGATGCTGATGCAGCCCGCACAGGAATGGGTTGGGATGGGATGGAGGGCACTGGGATCCAAGGGAAGGGGCAGGTTCCTAATTAGTTGCTTAATAAGATGCTGTTGTAAAAGATCTTATCCATACCCAACTGGAATTAATAGGAACCTTCCTGCTGGCTGCGCTGGCTTTTGGGCTCAAGACTTCAGGCATCAGCTACACTTTAATATTAAAAGCATTTTAATCCCTGCTTTTAAAAGCCAGTGCCTGTTTCCCCTTGGCTTATTGTTTCTCACCCCTCCCGAGCTTTAAATCCCATCTGTGGGCACAGTCACCATCCAGCTTCTCGGCTCCCTATCTCCTGCCACCGCTACTGAGAGCGATCCGGAGCCTGCCAGCACCGCGGGCACGCAGCTTACAGGCAAGGGTGTTTGCAGAATAAAAAAAGCCAGATATTTCTAAGTAGCAGCAGCAAATGGATCAGAGGCCCCGGGCACGCTGGGGAGGGAAGCAGCAGGGAGATGGCCCTTAGGCCAAGAGCCATGCCTACGGTCCTCGACCAAGGTCACAGGCTGGCACAGGCAGCCCTCAGCTGCTATTCAACTTCTCAAACCAGCACAAATTTATTTCCATAAAAATCATCTTAGCATCCACACCCTGCAGCAAGGAGTCCCCTTAACGTGAAGGCCACCGCCACGCTTTTGCTCCGAAGTAGCAGCCACCAGATTTCCGCGGCTCCCCCTCCTTCCTCCCTCCCTTGGAAGAGCGATGGGACAGCCACGTCCCGTTCGCTTGTCCCCAAATCACTCCTGGTGTTAGCTGCTAGCCACCAGCCCTGCCTTCCCACCCCAGTTGCCCCAGCACAGGCATCTCCAATTAGCCCAGTTCTGGCCTCTGACGCGCCTGGCATCAGGATTTGATGGATCTGATCTTGAAATTCAAACCCTGTTCTTCTCATTTTTCACCTGCTTCCTTTTCTTTGCCTGTAATTCATTTTCTCTTTCACCTTTCAGAAAAAGATAAACGAAGAAAAAAAAAAACCTTCCGTGATGTTTTCCCAAAGATTT
The DNA here is from genome assembly GCF_000687185.1 of Egretta garzetta. Classification (NCBI taxonomy): domain Eukaryota; kingdom Metazoa; phylum Chordata; class Aves; order Pelecaniformes; family Ardeidae; genus Egretta; species Egretta garzetta. The sequence goes on along the minus strand of NW_009259424.1, from coordinate 24,355 downwards.
GTTTTTAAAAGAAAAGATGAAATGCCAATATTTTTATGCTGCTGAGCAATCCTACCGTATGCCACCTCTGAGCAATGCGAGGGAGAGAAAGGACAGTCACTCCCTAGCGAGGAAAATAAAGCAAAGCCTAGTTTCAAGCAGGGGGCTACAGCAAGTGGGAGCTGCTGCCGTAGCTTGGGCTGAGGCTTCATGGCTTTCCCAGCAAGGACGAGCCCCAAGCTGGGGCTGGAGCGTGCACAGGAGACCCCGCCTGATGCAAGGAGGGGGACACGAGCGTGGGGGGCTAGGAGGGCAACCAAAGCACTCTTGGGCTCAGGGAACCTCTTGCAGGCACCAGGATCCCTCCATCTTCATTCCTGCCTTCCTCCCAGTTGGTCCCAGCCTCCCGGAGCAGTTTCCCCTCTCCGTGCCATGGCCGACCACAGATTCCGCAGAAGACATGGGCTCCCAGAGCCTAATCATCACGTGCTCCAGACCCCTGCTGCAGGGAAAACCTTGCTCCTTGCAGCCGGAGCATGCCTTAGGTGGACAGTATTAGCAAAACTCATGCCATGCAAGCTCCCCAAGATAAACCCCCTGGCCAACCATCATTCAGGTCTGCTCAGGGATACCCAAAAGCAACACCACTGGATCAAGGGCAACCCACTCATCCATCCCCAAGCCTGGCCAACCATCATTCAGGTCTGCTCAGGGATGCCCTTGATCCAGTGGTGTTGCTTTTGGGTAACCCACTCATCCATCCCTTTCCCCCAAAGCAGGCGGCTGCCAGCTCACTTTATAAACACAAGCTCAACAGACACTCACTGGCCTCCTTCTCAGAAAGGGCTCGAGCACTTGAGCCAAAACTTTCCAGAACGACTCAGCAAGGAAAGTTTCCGCTCCTACAATTCAAGTGGAGCTCAACGTTACACGCTTCTCTTTCCAGGTGCTAATGGGAAGCATCAGCTTACCCGACCGACGAGGCTGCCATGCTGCAGAGCGAGTGAGAAAGGGCAGGGAGACACCAGCACCTTTTACAAGGGGTCTCATAATTAATAAAGGAGAAAAGAGCAGTTTCTGCCATCAGAAAACCAGGTGGTCTTGCCCAATCATGTTGGAAAAAGCCCAGGACAAGCTGGTCCAGGTACCACGTGCCCTACTGCCATCACCCATCACGTATGGGCGAGAACGGAGCCAAAACACGGAGGTGACAGAGAAGAGGGAAAACAAATCTGTGCCATCAAAACCATTTTGGAGGGAGTTTATCAAGCTGGGAAGCGAAAGGCACAGCAGAGAGTTTTTCCTAGTTCCTCGGATGCTCAAAGCCAGAGCTGGAGACAGAGCCTGTAATTTCTCTGCTGCATTTAGTTATTTCAAGTGGGGATTCAGTGTCAAGACAGAATCCATAAGCAGACCCGACAGCCGGCGGTAAACCTCAGAAAGAGGCATTGCCTGCCTTCATTCCCCCCAGCTCTCGTGCAGACATTTAGAAGGGTGTTTAAAGCTGTTGAAAGGGAAGAGCGCAGCAGCGGGTAAAGAAGAGCCAAGCGTTCACACCGAGAGCAGCCGTAACGGAGGGCTTTTTTGGTTTACTTTGCTATTTACTGAGCACTTCATTTAACTTTACAAGAGAAATGGGGGTGGGGGAATACAAAACTCACTGGTATATTGAACTGTCTTGACATTACCATTAAAGCAAACAGAATACCTGAGGCTCTCCTGGTGGATGCTGCGCACGCAGTCACCGGGCTGGCTGGCGTGCACGGGGGCAGAGAAGTGGCATCCTTCCAATTAAAGTCAACACCTCTATCAACACGGTTAAGACAGAGCAATTGCCCTCCCGTCAACCTTCAAACAGGTCTTGCAGCAAGGCAGATAGCAAGCAAGCTCTCCCAAACCAGCTTAAAGTGTATGTTTTCATGTGCTGCGTCTTCACCGCGGGTGGAGGTCACAGCCTTTGCTCCCCCGCCGGCACCTCCTTGGCTGGGAGACGAGTGGTTTATTAACCAAAACTCTCCAACCAACGCTGCCGAAATCACCGATACGCCTTAGTATCGCTGCAGCATCTCTAGATCTGCCTGGAAAAAAAAAGGGATGTAAAAAATAAGAAAACAAAAAAATAAAATATGCTCATCCCTGGGAAAACCCCTGCAAACAGGAGCAGGCTCAGGGGGTGCCTGCCTCTCCTTTCTCAGGCAAGGATCCAGTGATTCCTGCCCTCCAGGTCACTACAAACCCTGTCCGTCTGTCCCTGGGACAAGGGAGAACACGGATAGTTTGCAAAAACTGAAAGGACTTCTGTTCCCTTTTGTTTGGGAAGGAATAGGCTGTATCAGCGTGAAAGAGGGAAGTACATACAATTGCACCAGAAAAAAAAAACCCAGGAGAGTAAAATAAGAAAAGAAACACTTGTAAAAGGAGGAGCCTGGGTCTGTTAAGATATTCCCGGTGTGAAAAGGGTTCCCGTACTTAAAAAGCCCTCTTAAAAATAATTTCCTCTCCACACTGCCTAGGAGCCTCATAATTACCAGCAATGATCACAGACCCGTTCATTTCAACCTAAAATTAATACATCCTGTTCAGAATGATATCGCATTAATTTATCACAAGATTTATGAAACTTGTACTTTTTTTCTAATGAGATTTATGCAAATTCTGCTCCATCCATTGTTTGCACCATTAGAAAAAAGAAAAAAAGTTCCCTCGCAGAAGCCGCTCTGTCAAAAAGTCTCATTCACTTTTATTGATATCTGTCCTTCCCTCGTCATCCTCACAACAGGGAGGGGAAGGAGAGGAGCTGGTTCCAGTCGGGGTGCAATCCTGTTCCCAAGCAGAGCCCAGGGCATGAGCGAGGAGAGCAGCCCTGACACAAGGATGAGGTCTGCAGGTGAGCCAACCAGGCAGAGCACTTTGTTTTAAACCAATTTTAAGGGGAATTAACCGGTGGTTCACTTGCACCTTTGTCTAAGAAGGGTCAGAGAACAAGAGGAGCGGTGGGTAATTGCAAAATTAAAGTATTTAGGCTTTCCAGAGTGGAAAGTCTGTGCCTGGTAAACTCACAGAATAAATGCCAAAGGGGGAGCAGGGGGGAACAAACACCAAGAGAAGCATAAGCACCGAGCATCGTGGGGTTATAAAGGGGGAATCGTAGAATCACAGAATCCTGGGTTGGAAGGGACCTCAAGGATCATCTGGTCCAACCTTTCTAGGCAAGAGCCCAGCCTAGACAAGATGGCCCAGCACCCTGTCCAGCTGAGGCTTGGAAGTGTCCAAGGTGGCAGAGTCAACCCCTCCCCTGGGGAGATTATTCCAGTGTGTGACTGTTCTCAGGGGGAAAAATTTCCCTCTCATGTCCAGCTGGAATCTCCCCAAAAGCAACTTGTGTCCATTCCCCCTTGTCCTCTCCATGGGACTGCTTGTGAAAAGGGAGTCTCCATCTTCCTTGTAGCTACCCCTTAGGTACCGGTATGTGGTGATGAGACCCCCTCACAGGGGAGATCACGCCAGATTAACTTGGTATTTTACAGTAGAGCTGCTGACTGAAGACAGGAACACACAAGATGTCCCATCACCCCAGGAAAGCCCTCGAGTAGCACCTTACAAAGCCTGAGGTTTCCTGAAGACCCTGGGCAATGCTAGGGAGCATAGGCAAGGTGGTACAAAGCAAGCCAGGTATCATTTCCAATTAAAACATGGCAGGGATATTGCTTTCATTTCCAAGCACTGCCAATTGGAAACCAGATGGAGATCTTCCTCGGTACCCGCTCAGCTTAGCCTAGGAGGCTGGGGAAGGGGATTCTTGGAAAACCCTAGATATTAGATGCAGCCTTGCTCCTTCGAGCTGCGCTCATGTGACTACGCTTCTTCATGAGACACATGCATAGGGGTGGGAGGAGGCAGGATGAACTGAAAAAGCAAAGGAAAACATAACTCTGGGGTTAGCAGGGACTTCCCAGCAAGTGAAGCCTGCTGAGATGTTAAATAATGGCAAAAACCCATCTCCTGAGGGCTTTTAGAACCAGTCTGGAAGAGATGCTACAAACCCCATCCTGGAATAGTTCCAGAAGCACTGAGTAGATGAGAGCCAAACCCCAATTTTAGCAGCTCCAGGGAGCAGGGAAGAGGGTGCTCTCCACCCGTGAAGGCAAACCCGTTCCCTCTGCATGGCCGTGCTGCCAAACAGCTCCATGAGCACAGCTCCACGCCGCCTCGTGCCTGCCTCCTGAACACTCCATACACTCCCCACACACTCACTCCTCAAGGAAAATCTAGCTAATACAGTCTTGATTAACAGTTCTGATACAAAGTTTAAACCCTAAATCCATAGAATATCCTTTTCTAATTACTTTTTGAAATAAGAAACAGCCCAGAAAGAATAAGGAATATTTCCTTTGTTCCTTCCTGCCTTCTCCCAACCTCCCCACCTCCCTCCAAAAAGAAGAGAGTTTGGTTTTTAACTAATTAAACACTCAGAGGTCAAAGGAAACTCTATCACAGGTACCAGGGGGAAACACCACCCAGTTCTTCTTGGCATGAATATCATGGCTCATTAACAGGCAGAAAACCAAGCCCATCAGTGATGGCAAGACCTTCACCCTCACCCTGGTTTCCCCCTCCAGGACCTGGGCACTGGGCAAGCTCCAAGACGGAGGTGGAGACCACCGGAGACGACTCAGGACACCTGGTCACCAGTGAGATATTTAACCCCTTTCTCCAAATACCATTTTTGAAGGCAACTTTTTGAGGTGCCAGCACCTCCCTCGATGGCCAGCTTTTAGAAGACCACACCTTGACATGCATGGAAGCAGGACACCCAGTTAATTCACTGACCCACCCACCAGGGGCTGCACAAGTACTTTCACAGCAGGCTCTCCCAGCAATGACCATGAGCACCCTTTGTCCCAGCAATCAGGAGACTCCCTGGCAAGTTACAGCCCAACACAGGAGAAGGATTGGCACCACAAAAACCCACAACGTTCCTACAAGTTGCACAAAAATAACAGCTGAACTGAGGAAAGCCGAGTGTCCCTCCTTCAGGTCGCAAGCCTTTTTCTTTGAAAGACATGGTTGCCAGCAGTCCCATCAACATGAACTCGCTAACCAGCACAGGCAGGGAGCAGGACATCCCACCTCTCTTGGGACAGCCAAGAATCCTTGTGGACATAGTGACGAGACCTTCCCCTCCCAGGAGTTTTACTGACTACGAGCAGAGATAGGGTTTTGGGAAAACTCCTCCCAAACAATCACTCCAAGCTGTTCCTTGGGGGCAACTCTAAATTAATATGGATCTTGAGGTCAGAAGCACATGGCTGGGGGCTTTCTGTAGCGACTGATGTTGGTGTAGAGTCACCATGCTTCCCGAAACATGAAATCGTGCCAGCTGACCAAACAAGTTGTACAAACAAGCAGAGACCAAATGCACAACACCACAGTGCTGGGGTCAGTCCCCTTTGGGGAGCCGAAGGGCAGAGACTAATTTTCTAAACAGTCAGGCAAGCTCGCGTTTTGGTTGCCAGCTGGCAAGAACAGAGATAGCAAGAGACTCTTCATCCTGCCAGAGAAACCGTGACACCATGCAAAGAGCTTCACAGGTCAGAAGGAACCATTTCAGCAGCGACCTGTCGCGGACACCCTTTCTGACTACCAAGAGGTGTCTCGCCAGCAGAAACCAAGTAGCAGCAGGGATGCTGAGCATCCATATTTTCAGAGGCATCTTTCAATCAGGCATAAAGACTGGGTAACCAGCTGAAGCAAGCCATGCACTCTCACTAGAAAAGATTAGATGAGGCTTACCTAAGGGATAATCAAGCCAAAACACGCCACCAAGGCATCCAAGATGTTGCCAGCCCTCCCAGAAAGGCAGGCCTGGAGCAGGTGGAAGACTGAGAGTTACCATATGACCAGGGAGTACCGACCAGCTCTGATGGCTGGGACAGTAGAATCATAGAATCATTTAGGTTGGAAAAGACCTCTAAGATCATCAAGTCCAACCGTTGTAGTTTCAAGTCCATCATCAAGTCCAACCTCACAGTAGTGAGGATTGAAACCAAATCCTAGCTCCAGGGATTACTTTCTATTTTGTGGATGCAATGAACTAACAAGGAACTCCACTGAGATCCTGCAGATGGGAATCAGCTCTCCTCAACTTAGAAAAACTGGGGAACATCCCCACTGCAATCTCGCACCCAGTGCAGAAAGCAGGAGGGCAGAAGAGACTAGCAGATGCAGATGACCCAGCACCCTTGAGTTCATTGCTTCTCTTGGGCCAGACCAAGCTTTCTAGAAATACACCGGGGCAAACAGAAGAAAAGCAGGACCCCAGAAGTCTAATGAGGTGCTTTGCTACTTGGTGTAAATAAATGATTGATGAGTAAGACGACACACGCAGTAGTTTGCATCGTACCCAAACAAGGTAACATAGCTTTGTGTTAATTAGAAGAGAGAAGCTGTTCTGCAATTAATATGAGGTCAGAAGACAAAGCTCGTTAGATCGCACTGCCTACAGATTAGGTCCCAGGGCTGTCCCAGTGTTGAGCGGAACTGCAAGACACCCATAGGGTGTAAGGCGAGACACCACCGGGACAGCAAGGCACCGATGCCAGCCGTGCTAAAGGCAAAGTTGTGCAAATATCAGAGCTGAACGGCTCCATCAATGGCGCATCGGTACGACACCAGCTGTGCTCCAGTAACGGGAATGAGCCAGAGCGTAAAACACCACCTCTGAAATCGTGCTGCCTGCCAGCGCCGCCGCTCCCTCCACCAGCAGCCCCGTCGCGCTGAGGAGCTGATCAATATGAATGGGGAAAAGAAAAAAAAAAAAAAAACAAACCACCAGAACCAGTCAGCAAATTTTACTTGCACAAGTGAAGTTCGAGCGGGATTCATTCACATCGTGTTAATCTCATCTTTGTGCAAATATCAGAGCTGAACGGCTCCATCAATGGCGCATCGGTACGACACCAGCTGTGCTCCAGTAACGGGAATGAGCCAGAGCGTAAAACACCACCTCTGAAATCGTGCTGCCTGCCAGCGCCGCCGCTCCCTCCACCAGCAGCCCCGTCGCGCTGAGGAGCTGATCAATATGAATGGGGAAAAGAAAAAAAAAAAAAAACAAACCACCAGAACCCGTCAGCAAATTTTACTTGCACAAGTGAAGTTCGAGCGGGATTCATTCACATCGTGTTTGAAATCTCATCTGCGCCTCACAAAAGATGAAACATCCCCGAGGCTCTCAGTCGCACAGGGAATACAAAACCTTTAGTGCTCCAGCTTGCCTGCGGCCCAGCTGCTCTGCTCTCTGAATGGTTCAGGGGAACAAATAAACAAAGCCACCCTCAGCCCAAATATCGCAGAATGTTCTGCTCCAGCGCAAGCGTGCTTTGGTACGTGCGTCAAAGTCCCGCTGACTGGCCAAAGCCAGCAGGGAACGGTACCGGTGGTCAGATTTTTGTCAGCAGACTTCAGATCCATAAGCAAATTGGCCTTGGACTGTCACCGTAACTCTCTGAGGTTTCAAAACATGTGCCGGGTGATGGATTCTGCCTGGTTATAATGAAGATGCAGCGAAATCCCTTCCTGATTTATCTCCCTGGAGTTGAGTTAGCACCTCTTGATCACCAACATATGGCTGCAGTAAGAGCCAGACTCACAGAAACAGGCCAGCAATTTGAAGCCCAAGGGGGTCGGGTTTGGAAAGGTTATGTTTCCTGCTCTTCTTACCCCCTGAAATGCAATCAAAACCCTTAAGAGAACCAAGAGAAACAACCAGATGCTCGGAAGACTCTCCACAAAGGTGGAGATACAACGTGCGCAACTTATTGACCCCTTCGTCCACCGGTCCTGGCCTTGAAGCTGCCTCCCTCCGAGCACAACCCAACTCCTTGGGGCTGGCGACGACTGCCACACCTTGGATGGAGCTGTTCCTACCATGCCTCCCTCCCTCTCAAACACCAAAGAGAAGGTGGGGAGAGGCTTGGCAGGTGGTGCCTGGGCATCCAAGGCACAAGCTTATCTGCGTCCCCGCCACAGCGCTGCAGTAAATTGCTTGTTGATAAATGAGGCTATTTAGGAGCAAGTGATGCCAGCATTACGGTTATTAATGACGCCGACGTGGAGAGACATTTAAGAGCGGCCCCGTGTTCTATTGTCCTCTCGCCTGTGAGTAATGGGGCACTTCAGCTACGGGGCTTCAAAACCAGCTTGGGCTGTTTAACAACAGAAACAAAATAAGACCGAGGGAAATGGATGGAGCACACTGGACTGATGACTCCAACGCACTGATAAAGCCAAGCTCCTGAGGTAGAAGTTGGGCAGAGCTCCAGCCTATAGATGAAATTAAATTGAGAGCATCCCCCTTCTCCAGCTACCAAACCTCTTCCACTCATCCCTGCAAGCTCCTAGCAGCCGTAACGCAACGCGCGGCATCTCGTTCTCCCAATCTATGGCCCTGTGCAGCAAACCCACCCAAACGAAAGGGAAAAGTCGAGCCGCGACAGCCTAAACTGGAAGCAGCAGCAGTCCAGCTGTACTTACAACACGTGGTACACCCTGGAGCGCCGCGAGGGTGCTATTTGTTGAAGCCTGGGAGGCCTTCGCAGGGCCATTACCTCACTCTGCACGTCACAGATGTCTAAACGTGGCCAGGAGGACAATGAGCGAGAAATAACGAGGCTGTTTATTGCAAGAGGAAACCTTGGAACGGGGCTCCGCAGTCGCTGGTGGGAGTGCAAGGCAGAGCGCACAAGCACACAGCTGTAAACTTGTTTCTGAGTTAATATACCCACGAGTGTTTTTCTTTTCCTAAGGAAGCATACTCTTCTGCAAGCAAACATCTGGAGATCTCGGTTACAGCTGGACCATTATCCCCAGCGATTAAAGCATTCAATTAATTTAGCCTTCCTCATTTGTGTGTTGTCTGCAAATAGACGTGGAGTTGCAGGGGTTTATTTGTTCTTTGAATATATTCGGTGAATGGTTTATTAAAAACATATTTCAGGCAAAGGACTTCTTGCTAAATGCTCCTACGACTGCTGCTCTGAGCGTTGGCAACAGGCTGCTCGCACCGTGTAAATGGTCACTGCGGTCAGGTGGGAACGCCTTTGCATCGTGATGGAAGGCAATGTACCTCCAAGCAAGAGCTTTCCGAGGGTCTGCGGCAGCACCTGCACAAAAGCACATCCTCACACTAACGCGCGGCGGCCCGCCTGCCTGAATTTCTGCAAGAGCACAAAGCCACTTGCACAAAAGTTGTCACGGAGAGAACGAGAACAGAGCTGAATACCAGACTTCATCGACTTCATGCAAAACACCAGTGAAAACATCTCTTGGTAGCTTCCACGACACCTCGCAAGCATCCACAGGGCTCCTTACTCAGGACCCTGTCTGTCTGGGTACAGTTTTGTCTCAAAACTCCCGGGAACGCTCGCTGCAGGAATTTCATCACAGCAGCAAGAGAAAACGGGGTGAGAAAGAAAATAGTGAAGGGCTATTTCCAAGACTGATGTAATCCCTCAGGCAGGCAACAAGCCCGGGCTCCTCCTTGCCCATGTATCACAAAATTGTAGCCTGTACAGTACGTGTGACACATCTGGAATCACAAATCCTCCTACGAGAACAGTTTTAGTCTTATACAACATGTTGCTCCAAGGCAGCCGTCTCCCTGCCTGCCACCAAGCCTTGCTCCAGAGACTGCTGCGTTTTGGTAGAGGGTGGGGGGCACTCAGCACCCTCGGTAAGCATTTACTGTTTAAGAACAGGATTATTTTTGTCTTTAGAAGTGAAATAGGGTTTTCGTGGTATTTGTCACCACGTTCAGAAGACAGAGAAGCAAATGTTGCACAGGGAAGCGGCGATGCTTGCAGCCCCCTCATGTTGCAGATCTAAAGCTCCGTGGGGGGAGGCAGATGAAGAGCAGCAGGCAGGACCCTGTCCCGGGGATGTCAGCAGGGCTCAGCGTTCATCCACCTCTTACTTTGGCAAAGCTGCCATTTCTCTAGAGCGTTATATTCACTTTAGGAACAGGCAGAAGACCAGCCAGACAACCCAACTTTAAGAGGTACCAAGTGGAAGACCTTGCATTCCTGGTCCTTTACCACGCAGCCACGTTCAACAGCAGGCTTCCCAAGAGGTCCACCCAAGTCACCGCATCGGTCACCCCGGCAGGACCCCCCGCCTAACACACACATCAGCCTGGGACATTCCCCATGGCCAAGGCCACCTTGGTGACAGCCTGGCTGCGTCCAGCTCTTTCTTCAAGCTGGATCAGAGCTGCGAGGGGTGGCTGAGTCCATGCCCCCCTCACCTGGTGTCCAGACCAGCCCATGCTCAAAAAGCACTCCCTGAGTCACACGTAAAAACAAATAACAATTTAAAATCCAAACTGAAAATGAAACTCCGTGCTAAATCCCAGCTGCCGGCTTGTTTGATGGCAAAAAGAAAGCAATCATTGAGGTTTCACAGGCTGTTCTAAAAGTGGAAATCTATGAAAAGTGATCCAATAAGTCACAGTTTCAAGACTTTTTCTTTCAATTGCTTAAAGGAAAGGCTTTCAAAAGCTTCTCCTTCCCCTGAAGCCCCATTTGAGGGAGAAATGGGTATTGACCACTGAATTCAGCATCTACTTGCCAACAGCTACTTGTACACATCAGGGGCAAGTTCCAGCCACCTCTGTCCCGACAGCTGCGTCACATACATCAAGTATTTTTCCAGCCCCTTTGGCGGCACCAGCCTTTAACTCGCACGCAAAACCAGCCCCTCGCAGCATCTCAGAAGCCTCCTTTGCCTCTCAAGTACCCTCTCGGCGATCCCTGCTTACGCTGCCAGCTCCTTTCTGCAGGCAAATTTGGCTTCCTTCTCTCGAAGGGACTTCGCACAGCACTGCGCTGAGCAGCAGTGCACCCCAAAAGGGTGCCAGAGGGGCTGGGGAGCCGGTCTGGAAGCGATACCTGCTTGGAGCAACATTCCCACGAGGAAGAGCGCGGTCTGCGTGCCTTCTTCCCCAGGGTGCAATGGAAGCGTGGACAGGGCAGCTCAGCGCTAAGGGGTTTTAACTGGGAAAACCCGTTTGAGAGCGCCGAACCTTTCCTGTGTTATTTTATCACTTCTCAGGTTAAGAAAATCCACCCTGCTCTCTCCATCCGAAACTGTGATTTGCAGACTGCGGCCAGGGCCAGCTATTTGGCCCTGTGAGGGTCCCTCAAGTCTTAATGCCTCAGACCTGAGAGGTTGAGCAATCCTGCAGCCCCAGGGCCATTCCTCCAGTACTTGGCAAGCGCGGTCAAGCTCCGCAGCACGAGATGCAGCGAAAAACCTCAAAGAAAAACTCAGCCCATAGGCAACTCCACCAAGCCCACCCTGCCGCAGGCACGCACAGCTCTTCATTAGGGGCGGCAAGCGTTTTCCTACCATCAGCAAGAAACGCACCTCTCATCCCTCCTTCCCCTTAAAGGATGGCCGCTCTCCTTCTCCTGTTCTTTCCATCGTCCTTTATTCTAGCCCTTGCCCTTGGGAGGGTGCAGAGAGCGCCCTGGTCTAGATCGCTCCCGAAATTTCCTCAAATTTGGGCTGAGATTATATCTGGCATTATTAAAGCGTGCTAATAAGCCTTATTAACCAAGAGTGAATGAGAAAGGAATAAGGAAAGGATTTCCCTAGGACTCAAAGTGCAAGAAATTCATAACTAACTTAATACCTGTACCAATAAGAGACACTGACACTGAGGCTATTTTAAAACCAGTCTGGTTCTTCCCATAAGGGTGAGAAAAAAAAAGAAAAAAAAGGAAAAAAGTGCAAGCCCGGTGTGGCTGCGTGCAGCCACACAGCATGGGAAAGGCAGAACCCAAAGGGCAATTTGGGGTGGAATGGTGAGACCAAGTACTGAAGAGGGTAGAGGACAAGATGGTGGATGAAACCCCCCCAGCCTGGGCGGCTTTGGGGGCTCAGGACCACTGTGGGGTGCCCATGCATGCTCCCAGCTGAGGGTGGTCTCCGGTGTCGCCCCGCACAAGCGTGCTCACGGGCTCCCTCCAGCCTCCCCGCCTGCAGCAAGAGCTCTTGGCCGTGCCTCCAAGATGACTGATGAGCCCGTGCGTTGTTTTTGAGCAAGTCGCGTGCCTCGCTGGCGGTGCAGGATGACAGGCCTTGGGAACGTGGGCATTAATACTGGAGATTTATCGTCAAATCTGTCACGGTTGGGGAAGCTTTTTCCCCCCTCTGAGAACAACTCTGCCTGAAGGTCGCTTTTTCTGGGCAATAAGTGCAAAGAAACTTTTTCTCAGCCGCCTCGGCCCCCAGGAGAGTGGGGAGGCTGGGGGGTGTAGTCACCAGCAAATGTGCAGAGCCACGGGTGCCCGAGCAGTCCCACAGATCCCATCTGCTCGGTGGAAGGCACTGGGTTTTGCCAGCAGAACCCCAGACGTAGCGTCCAACCAGGGAGCAAAAGCACGCCCTGGTGCGAGAGCCCCCCCATCCCAAACTCCACATCCTCAGTGGGTTGGGTAAACCATAAACACCGAGGCCACCTTCTGACCCCACACAGCAACGCTCACCCGCTCACATTTGGCTAAGATGGGAGGTTTGCAAACCATACCCGCTCCCTCCAACCCTTCCTCTGCAAGGATGAGGAATCCATTGCCACAAGACATTTGATGCATGAGTCTACATCTTCCCATGCACAAATACCATCAAGGAGTTCGTGGATGATGCTGTTCACTTATATTTCACTGTCAGCACCACGCTATTATTTTTGTAGCGTGACTGGTACTGCGACTCCGACAGCCAACCAGTGCCATAGAAATCAGGGTAAACCTTGAAAATACAACTTCATCCAGCACATTAACGAAACCCCACATATTTGTCATCCAAAGATGGCCCAGTCACACCGCGTAATCTCTCTACCGTGGGATTTCCCCCTAAAAGATTTCCCAGGCATTCCCGTGGTGCTGACAACATGCTGGCCGGTCGCTCAAAGCAGGGTCAATCGGTGGAGCAACTGCCCACGTTCGTTATCTACAGTACACGGCATTTTGTCACTGTTGCTACCAGATGGCTGGGCTGGTGATGGTGGGAGGCTTTAAGGAGGGGGAGAAGGAAAAAAAAAAAAAATAATAGTTCTGGGGTTGACAGAGCAAAGAGGAGGCTTTAAGGAGGGGGAGAAGGAAAAAAAAATAATAGTTCCGGGGTTGACAGAGCAAAGGAATATGTTACTGTGTCCTGCTCCTCAGATTAGAGCTGACCCGCTGAGGCCAGCAAATTTAGCTAAGAAAATATTAATGGGGAGTTTTCTCTACCCTTCAAAAGTTTGTGTTGCTGACTTCCTGAGCAGAGCTTGGTTCCGATCAATGACTGGATTTGCTCTGGCCAAAAGAAACTGGACCGCATGTGCCTCTGTGTAGGTTGCACATATGTATTGAAGGCCATAAAAGCATGTAGATGACCTATTTGCCAGCTGATTTTGTACAAGTAGCTGGCCATAAAGCTCAGGCCCCACCACCAGAACTGCACCACCAAGGCATGGACTACGTCCTACTCTCAGTTTCTTATTCCTCCTCCCTTTTAACTTGCTTTGAACACAGGCATTCCACTGAAATCTTCGTGAAGAAGGTAAAGGAGGCCACGGGAAAGCCCGAGGGCTTACAGTTTGTGTTTTAAGGTGTAAAGGTATTTGGGACTTGCTTACCCAGAAGCTGCTCTTGTCCCTGTTGGAACCCAAAGCATTTGGGGCAAACACAGGAGCATCAACCCTATTATTCCTGAGCGTGTTGAGGAGGTGGATATGAAGTCTATTCACAGCCAAGGCCGGTGACAGGTAAAGGAGGAGCTGGTGAGGAAGGATTCGAGAAGCCCAGCCATTCGCAGGTGAGCCTTAGAGCAGGTAGAGGCAAAACGCATACCGGGAGCTGCCATGGGCTGGGTGGCAATTTCACAGCCCAACAGCTCGAACAACTCAAACAAACCAGCCCAAGCCAGGATTAGCCGGGGATCTGGATATGGACTGGCAGCAAGAACAACTTGGTGGGCTGCCAGAGGCAAAGCCCACTGCACATATGGACGAGAGCCAGGAGCCTAAGGAGCTCCCACCTAAGCCTCATGGGATGCCCCAAAAAAATGCTCTCAGGGAGATGGTTCCCAAGACAGACTCCTTCTCGGCACATCACTTTCTTCTGCGAGTTTCTTGGAGCATCCTGAGAGGAGGGGGTAATGAGGTGGGGGTCGGTTCTCTGCTCCCAGGGAATGGGCGATGGGACGAGGGGAAACTGCCTCAAGTTGTGCCAGGGCAGGGTGAGGTTAAACATTGGGAAAAATTCCTTCCCCGAAACGTCTGTCAAGCACTGGCAGGGGCTGCCCAGGGGAGGGGTCGAGTCCCCATCTCTGTGGGGATTTAAAAGCCGGACAGACGAGATGCTCAGGACCAGGGTTTGGGGGTGGGATAGCAGGGGTAGGGGAACGGTTGGGCTGGGGGAGCTTAAAGGGCTTTTCCAAGCTAAACAATTCTATGATTCTATGCCTAAAAGCCAAACCCTTTTCACAAGGCCTCAGAAAGCCCCAGTGGAAGGATGTCTGTTGGGAAAGCTGCCTTGGACAAGGCAACGGCTCTTCCATCCTCCTTCAAGCACACGTCAGGAACAGACCAATTTGGGCAAGGAAGGCTCCGAGGTTTATAGTCAGGGCAACATGAATAAAACCAATTAATCATTTATTCAAACAATTTTGGCCATCCCTAGTAAGGATGGCCTGAGAGAAGACCACAAATTTCTCAACTGTATTCTTACTTAAACCAATAATCTCTTTGGATAATTCTTAGTCTCCAGCTTGTTTAGCAAGCTCAGACTATAAAACCTGAGCCATTTTAGAAGGATACAGTGAACCATGTGCACTCTCTTCCCTCGCCTGAGCCATCAGATCAACTCTATGGGACAAAGAGGGATAACTCCAAATCAGAAATTAGCTTTCTATTAGCACCGTTGGCAATGTCCATGGAACACTCCTCCTGCAAACTTTGCTGGAAGCCAACCTGCATGGCGTGCAAGCTACCCGGTAAAGAATTCAGTCCCCGCAAACGTGCCTGTCCTTCGCGACGCTTGTCCGGCTTGTTAAAAAAAAAAAAAGTCAAAGACTGTTGGCAATACTCTATCAGAGAAGGAGGCTGGCTGGAGGGAGTCAGAGGACTGTAGGAACGGTGACAGACAAACTGCTTCATGGCTTTGTGCTCAGGGAGCTTTCCAGGCTGGCTGGTGCGCCCTGGCACGCAGCAATCATTGGGATGAAAGGTAGGGAAGAGAAGGGGGATAAAACATACAGTAAAGGCTTTTGAAATTAATTTCAGAGTTTCCAGAGCAAACACGCTTTGCTACAACTTCCCCCATCAGGACAACCGTCATCCTTCTCTTTCCCAAAATTTCCCTTGCAAATCCTTCCAAGCCCTTTTTTCTCCCTCACCGCTTTGAGCTGAGCTCCAGAGCCCCTAGAAGCAGAGGATCGTTCAGGTTGGAAAAGACCTTTAAGACGTGGCGCTCTCGCCAGCAGCCAGCGGGTCACCAGCCCGCCACCCCCTCACCATCCGCCTGCCGGGCCATGCCCCAACGCCTGGCCCTCTCCATCTCACCTTGCTCGGTCGCTCGCCTGCTCATTCCCTTCAGGTTGGACCGGACACCGCCTGCTGCGCTCGTCCTCCCATACAGCTCCTTCCCTGCCTTCCCCAAAGCATCCCCCCCACCCCGAGGAAGGCAAGGGGGGGGACCACACACGCGTGCCCACGGCCAGCAAGCCACCCAGGTGACAAACGCGCGCTTGGCCAAGGGAGAGCAGAGAGGAGGCAGATTTGCAGGCTCCGATCCCAGGCGCCTGACCCCCTCCTCTCCCTCATTATGGATGAGGTAAATTAGCTGTGACACTCATTAGCCGCAACTCCTAATTAGTGAAAATTAATATTGGTTTTGATAGAAGTGTTGGCTGAAGCTCTCCCAGGCAAAGGCATTATTGACCTTGTTATCCCGTTGAATAGCGAGTTACATCGCAGAACCTACTTTTCGTGGAGTCGACAGATTGCAGCCGCCTCCCGCCCTCCGCAG
>NW_009259424.1:1983-8223 GCF_000687185.1 Egretta garzetta | reverse complement strand
AGCATCCCAAGCCCCCTCCCCACCTGCAGCTGTTTCCCAAGGCCAGCGTTTTCCCCGCTGTAAGGCAGCAGCTTTTTCAACAATTTCCTCCCTTTTGCCCAGGCAATCGTAAACAGTGCAAACCTACAGATAACATACGGTGCATAACACATGTACATACCATAATGGTGCAAACCTATATGTAAGATACGGTGCTTAACACATACATACCATAACGGCGCAAACCTATAGATAACATACAGTGCTTAACACATATACGTGCCATAATGGCGCAAACCTATACTTAAGATACAGTGCTTAGCATATATACATACCATAATGGTGCAAACCTATATGTAACATACGGTGCTTAACACATATACGTGCCATAACGGCACAAACCTATACACATACGGTGCATAACACATACATACCATAACAGCGCAGACCTATAGATAACATTCGGTGCATAACACATATACGTACCATAATGGTGCAAACCTATATGTAACATACGGTGCTTAACACATACATCCCCTAACAGCGCAAATATATACGTAACATACGGTGCTTAACACATATACGTCCCATAATGGCACAAACCTATATGTAAGATACAGTGCTTAGCATATATACATACCATAATGGTGCAAACCTATATATAACATACGGTGCTTAACACATATATGTCCCATAACGGCGCAAACCTATATGTAACATACGGCACTTAACACATATACGTCCCATAATGGCACAAACCTATACACGTACGGTGCATAACACATTACATACCATAATGGTGCAAGCATATACGTAACATACGGTGCATAACATATATACGTGCCATAACGGCGCAAACCTATACATAACATATGGTGCATAACACATACGTGCCATAATGGCACAAACCTATACGCATACAGTGCATAACATCTATACATACCATAATGGTGCAAATCTGTACATAACATACGGTGCATAACATCTATACATACCGTAACAGCGCATAACATCTATACATACCATAATGGTGCAAACCTATACTTAACATACGACGCATAACACATACGTACCCTAACGGCGCAAACCTATACATAACATACGGTCCATAACACATATGCATACCATAACAGTGCAAAACATCTATGCATACCATAACAGCGCAAGCCTATACATAACCTATACATAACAATCTCACCCTGGACCAGTGCCAGCCATCCCTCCCCGCCCCCGGATACCGCTCCTCCCGGCCGGTTGGAAGAAACATTCCCCAGCCCGCCGCGTCCCATCCCATCACCCTGCGTAACTCCAGGCCCACCGGAGGGACTCGCTTGCCACCGCCTCTACTCACAGTTCAAAATAATAACTGGGAATAGCGGCAACGCTATGGCAATTACCGTTTACAAAGGGAAGAAATGGGAGCGGCGTCCCTTGACCTCCGGGAACCTGAAGCCTGGGAATCTGAAGGCGGTGAACCAGCAAAGCACCAGACACCGCTAAACAAAAGGAAAACATTTGCTACCAAAGTTATGTGTAAAAACCCCCACGCTGTATTATTCGCACATTAATAATAATAAAGATGTCAAACTGTCAGATAAGAAGTTAATCTCATTCAGAGCACAATTAAAGAGGCCGTTATCCAACCACCTGGGGCCACTTCCACTTTTACAAGGCGGTGGGTTTAACAGATAACGGGGACGAGCCCACGGCCGGTGAAGCCGCTCGCCCAGCCAAGCCCCTTGTCACCGCCCCACGCCATCCCGCCAGCGCCGCCAAATATTCCTCTTGTTACTTGCTCAAAAGAGGCTGTGTGCAGATCTGTACTGGCAAAGCTTTTTTGGGGGGGGGATTCTTTCATGCTGACAGGGGACCAATGTCCCAGGGAAATGGGTTGCTGCCTAGGTGGCTCAGGACCCCAAATTGTCCCTCCGCCCGCCTGGATGATGCCACGGCACAGCATGAAGGATGCAGGATACACAAAAGACAAACCAGAACCCAACCATCTGGGGCATCGCTGGTGCCTGGGGTGAGCTTATATTTCTAGGGGTGGGGGGGGGGAAGCCATTGGAAAGCAGCGTCGTCAACAGATTCCAGTTCATTTTATAGCAGGACGCCCACCAAGCACGGCACTTTTGGCTTTTGATACAAACTAGAGAGCTCTTTGCTAACAGCAAATGGACCCTGAGCCTTTTTTCCCCCCAGGCTGCTGCTGTTTAGGAAGCCAAGGCCAAAAAAAGCTGCAAGCTTGCTGCTGAGCGCAAAGCCACAGCCATCAAATTCTGGCCGTTATGGAAGAGGAGAATCATTTATTTTTTGGAGAAAGAAACCTTCTCCTGGTCATCCTAGGACAGAGTCATCGGTGTGAAATCGGTGTGGATAACAGAGGCAGTGATTTATGCTCTGGACCGAACGGCAGCCTTCCGTCTCTCAATGCACAACACGGGAAATTCAATCGGCAACCTGGAGAGGTAGGAGGGCAAAGCTGCCGCAGAGGGGGTTCGCCCACAGGCAGGACTTGCAAAGAGTTACCAAAGACATCTCTGGTCACGTCAGCCCAAGCACTGCCCTGGTACTGCACGAAGGATGCAAAGTCCAGGAGAGGCAGCCAACATGATGCATAAGGACTCATCTTCTCATGGCAGGGTTACGTTAATGGTTGGACTTGATGATCTTAAAGGTCTTTTCCAACCTAAACGATTCCATGATTCTACATTTCCTTACGAGCACCCCAGTTCTCCTTGAGCCCAGGGACCTTTGTACCATGTGATGGAGAAAGTCCAGCAAGAGCATCCATATGCTAATTGCTATTTATACTTCAGGCCAAAGCAGCCGTCCTCTTCTCCATGTAGCCTTCAACACATGCAGCTCCCACGCACCTCTCCAGCTCAGCAGCCTGGCACGATCGGCCGGGTTTCTGTAATATTTACCACTACACATGGGTGCCACTGCAGTAGCGTTGGGCTCTGCTCCCAGGGAACGGGCGATGGGACGAGGGGAAACGGCCTCAAGTTGTGCTAGGGCAGGGTGAGGTTGGGCGTGGGGAACAATTCCTTCCCCTTGGGGCTGTCAGGGGCTGGAAGGGGCTGCGGGGGCGAGTTCCCCAGCCCTGGGGGGATTTAACAGCTGGGCAGACGAGGTGCTGAGAGCCAGGGTTTGGGGGTGGGATGGCAGGGGTAGGGGAATGGTTGGGCTTGATGATCTTAAAAGGGCTTTTCCAACCTAGACGGTTCTATGATACTACTGTGGTTTTTTTCAGTCTTGGATAAGAAGGCAATATTTTAGATTTAGCCATAAAGGACAAGGTTTTAAAACAAAATAAAACTAGTCAAGGGCGTCCTGAAAGCAAGACACTATTCTCAAGCTCTATTACTGGCACTCAAGACTGCTACACGCGTCCCATGCAAGCCCCTGGCAGGGTTTTCCCTTTTCCCCTGCCTAACATACGAGGCTCCGCGCTTTGTGCCGTGGGCAAGACGCAGCGGGAGCAAGGCAGGAGGCTGAGCCCACTTCCCCCATCACCCCACCCAGCAGGATCCCAAAGCGATGCATGGGATGGGGGGGGTCCCCAAAAACCAGAGATGCTGCACCAAGGGCTACAACAAAGCAAAGGGCAAGACTGGAAACAGAGGCATGAAATCCCACAGCCAGCCAATGGCTCGCTCCCGCCAACAACTCCCCAAGCCGACGGCCACGTTTTGGAGCAAAACAGAAAGAATCTGGATTTTTCTACCCAAAAAAAAGCACAGCAAATCAGCAAATTGCATTTAAAACAAACCCCCCCCCGGCACCTTGCAAGTTTGCTCTGCCACAGGACCAGAACACGTCATCTCTTTTTCCTCAAGGTGTGAAACAAGCAGTGTGAAGCGAAAAGGAAAGAAAAAAAAAAAAACCACAAAAATACACCTCCAACACCAAGCTCCTGGTTTAAAATCCAGAGAGGCCACAGCCTCCCCCCCACTCCTCAGAGACACTTTTTCTACCTGCCAGAAACCAGCTGGGGAGCGTCCCAGTGCCTGCAGGGCTCCCCCCCTCCACCCCTTGCTGTCAGGGCTGCGTGAACTTGGAGGACCCTGCCAATTTTTTACCATTTCCACAAGAGCATCCCATTGCGGCATGATGATACCAGCTTGGGATTCCCCCCCCCCCTTGCCCTCTCTCCAGTACAGAGCCTTAATTTATGACTATTTCCCCAAGCCCACCGAGGTGCACGGGTAATGGCTTCTGGCTGATGGGCTTGCTGCAACCTGTCACTCCCAGCTCCGTACCTGACGGGACTGCAGACAGCATCCCTGGGACTGCAACAATTTTTCCAAGACAAAGAACAACTTGCAGAAGCCAGGGAGATTTTTTTATTTTTATTTTTTCCCCCCCACCCTTTCGTTTATCCCTCCAGGAAAGCTACTTCAGGGACAGTAGAAAGATTGTGCTTTCTACGTGGTCCCGTTTGCCTACCTGCCTCCCCCTCCCACCGGGCCAAGCTGTACATCAGCACTCTTCTGTACAGAAATATTGTTTTATCTGGTAGGATGTGTTTAATTTGACGCGGTTGTCATATGGGAAAAGGCGCGTTTCAAGAGTCAAGCTTTTCCGCAGTGCCGTTACTTATTTGAGAGTCTTCTGCCGTATCTATTTCTTCCCCTCTATTTCCCAAAATCATTAGCAACACCCATTAATCTCTGTTGCTCCTCACTTCTCCCCACACCCTGAACTCTTAGTCTCCCCTTGGAGATTCCACATTTTTAAAGTCTTTTCCCCCTCCTAATCTCAAGTTAACTGCTTGCAACCGAACAGCGGAGTAAGGAACGAAGCCCCATGGCTGTTCATGAAAGGATATTGCGTTCCACGATACGATCTCTCGCCTCAAACCTAATCATCAATTAGAAAGGAAAAAACCAAAAAGATTCCTCCATAATTTGGGTAGCGAATCGCTCCCCCCCTAATTGCGCAGGCAGGCAGCCTACGCGGTGCAAGACCGGAGCCTCGACAGAGCAGGCGTTGGACAAACCCATGCAGATGAATGGAATAAAATTGAGTTACTAACCATTAAGTGTCAAGCGTTTGAAATCTTTCTCCCTCGCGTAAAGAGCAATATTAATAAATCTTTAAGAGAGGGAGCGCGCGGAGCTTATTCACTCTTCTGACCACCGCTGCAAATTGAACAGATGTTTGCATTGAGTTGTCCAACAACGCCGTCTCCAGCTTTTTCTTTCCCCCCCCTACCCCCCCGAGTGGTTACAGTTAATTCAAAAGCCATCAATGTACGGGAGCAGTTTGACAGGAGGAACCAATTTATTAACTCCCCCTGCCAATCAAGCACATTAAGGCATTCAAAGGCAGAAAGGGGCATTAGTGCACACTGGCGATAACGTGCTTGAAAAAGCCAGGAGGTGGGGAGGGGATGGATTCGTGCGGCACCATCGAGGTGACCGCCCTGTGTGTCCTGGGGCCCCCAAAATTGCAGAAACCATGATAAAACAAGCTTCCCCAGAGGCAACCCTGCCCCCCAGGCAATCAACCTAGCAATGCCTACCAAGACCCCCGGCCCCAGGCTGGGGATGCTCACCGGGATAACAGCAGTTTTCCGCAGAGACCCTTCCCAACAGCCAGGGGTTTCTCCCACCATCTCAGCACATATATACATTTCCAGAAGGGCTCTCCCCTACCTGCTTATTTTCCTACAGGAGCATGGGGGTTTTCCATAATGAGGACTAGCTAAGGAAGTGTTCATGTTTTAATTGCTCAGATGATTTTGAGGCAGGTGAAGAGACTTTTTTTATTATTTCTTTTACAAAACTGAACACCAGGAAGCAACAACTGCAAATTGGTGTGGGGTGGGAATAGCTTGACTTTTTCTCTTTTTTTTTTTTTTTTTAAAGACAAAGCAATACTTCCACAGTGACCAATTACCAAAAGTTTAATTAAAAGGTTAATTTTTCACAAGGCTTGAAGCCTGAAAATTGTGCGGAAAGAGCCATTGAGGCTCTGGTGGGACACCGTTTGCGGCAGTACGGGAAAGCGCCTCGAGCTGTTCCCCACCTCCCCCAGCTGCCTTCGGAGCTGGATGCGTGCCTCCGCAACACTGCATCCATGAACTTCGACCGGTGCCAAGCGGCCCGCTGCCAAACCCATCTCAAACCCATCTATTCCCAGCACCCTTTGCTCGACGCACCTGCCGCCTCACCGCAGCCCCAGGCTGGATGGCGACGCACGCCGAGACGCAAGGGTGGAACGTGCGATGCTCCGCCACGGCAGCACGACCTT
>NW_009259424.1:1615-1945 GCF_000687185.1 Egretta garzetta | reverse complement strand
CCGTTGACGTATTCATGCTTTGCTCCTCCATCCAGGAAAATCAGCCGGAGCGCGGGGGAGCAGATCCAGATTGCAGATACCTCAACAGAAAGCCTGGTGCGCAAACATAGCGGCGGGGGGTAATGGGGTGTTTTGTTTTTTTCCCCCCCTCCTCCTTCTTTTTTAAGCTCCCACAACCCAAATATATCAAGTTCCTCATCTGGCAAAACGCACAAGCATGTTTATCACCGTTTGCAACCACTGCTTTTTTCTAAGAGGTCCCATTGATAGACTCAATGTGAAAACACAGCACGCATTCCCCACAAAGAATAAAAATTATGACTTGATGTA
>NW_009259424.1:0-1410 GCF_000687185.1 Egretta garzetta | reverse complement strand
TACAGTACAGGGAAATACTCTTGGCCCATAATACATTCCCGTAGGATATTAACACCTCCACAAAGATATATATATATATATAGCCTCCTAATTTGAATGTATGCACATATGTACATGCATATATAGTTTTCCCCCCGCCCCGTGTTTTTTGCCTTACCAAGCTTGACTCCCATTGCTATCCCCACTCTATATCAGGTTTGTCATCCAATGCCTCCAACTGCCCAGGAAAAAGGCCCAGTTTAACTAAGCTGGGACGGTATGGCCATGCAAGCCTGGACACCCCAGACTAACGAGGAGCACTCCCTTGGGCACAGCCCAATACCCAGCCGACAAACGAAGCTCCTCTGGACAGCGCTGTGCGGATAATTAATGCCACTAAAGTCATCTCAGACACAAAAGTCACCCCAGCCCTCATTACCACAAACACGCGTCTTTCTCCGTTCCTTTTGAAAGGGCTTCGCCCGCGTGCAAGGGCTCGCACACTCGGACGTGAAAGGTGGCGAGATCAAACCTTCCAACGGTTTGAGGAGGCGGATACCAAAAGCAAGGTTACCCTGACATGTTAATTAGTCCACATCGCAAATACACTTTCTCCCTTCTCTCTCTCTTCCCCTTCTTAAATGTAAGCATTAACCTTATTGCCTATTAGCAAAGCAGATATGAAAATTTAAGTGATTGATGAAGTGATTAATTTAATGATGGAGGGTTAAGGGTTTGGGGGGGAAGGGTTTTTTTTCCCCCCTTAAGTTTCCTGATGTTGGGAATCACTAATTTTCTAGCCTTAAGTTTCCATTAACGATGTTGTACCTTCTACAGCTCAACGAGTGATTTCCTAACGGGCCTTCCGACACCAAACAACAGAAGGGCTCGCCTTACGAGAACAGAGATCCCCTTCTTAAAATACTCCTCAAATACTGTTGTTCATTAGAGTCATTTAGGAGCGAGGTTGGTCCTTTGCAGAGCACTCAAGGAGCCTGCAAATCCAGTTTTAAACCGTAAATAGCCATCGAATGAGAATATTGCTTTCAATTAATACCAAAGATGATGTTCCTATAGCCTCCCTTTCTAAAGGAGAATATTCGCACCCGCGCGCAGCGATGCCCCTAACGAAGCTCACGACAGCAGACTTCCTATTCAAAAATATCTCAATCTCTCTCGCAGTCAGAGGCGAGCACGTTCCTCTGGAATTATCCCTTGCAAAAGGCCAAATCAATCGTGCTAGCCGCACACACGCGCGCACCCCGCTGGCGTGATGGACACGTCTACGCACGCGCTGCCGGCCCGAAGGGGCATGCCAGATCCAGCCTTCGTAGGGAAAACAGGCTGCACGTCCCGGCTGGAGCACCAGCCCCGAACCCCGAAGGGCAAAGGCCATTTAAAAAAGCCAGGCTTTGCATGTCTGCCAGGGAC
>NW_009259423.1:347147-351938 GCF_000687185.1 Egretta garzetta | reverse complement strand
GTACTGTGCCTGGATTAGTGGAACCAGGGATGCCTTGTGGGGGGGTTGTTACCCTTCCTGACGACTGAAACTGTTCTCAGCTGGCTTCGCATTAACTTTAGCCCTTTGAAGGCAAAAAAGCTGTAGATTTGGCAGAAAATAGATCAGCACTTTGACTGTCCATGAACCGATTGGCAGCCCAGTTGAGTGCAGTACAGGAGGAGCCAAGAGGGATATGGGGAACCCCTATCAGCTGGTGCGTAAGGGAGAGGAGATATAGATAGGTTCAGGGGCAGCTGGTGTAATAAAAATTGTAATCCGTTCATTATACAGAATTCCTGTTGTTGGTGCAGAATGAAATACCCTGGAGACTTACCTTGAAGTCTAGAACAAATTGGATTAGTAAATGGAAGACCAAACTGATCAGCCTCTTCTGCTAGGGGAAGACAAAGTGGAGTCTCTCGCCTGCGTTTCTCTGTGAAACTGAAGACTGTCAGCTTCTGTGGTGTGCAGTACTGAAATGCCTTTGCTTTTGTGGAGATCACAGAAGATTGGAATGGAGGGAGTTTCAGGGAGTGTTTGTGGAGGACTGGACTTAGTAGGGAGCTAGGGGAAGAAGTTTATGGAGGCTTTCCTTGCAAAGTGTGAGGTGGGGTAAGGAGGCATTAACAAAGTGTTGATGCATCAAGGCTGTAGATCCCTGCTCCGGGGAAATGGGGTATCCATTGTTTTAACTAATGTTTTAAATAAAATCTGTTCTTTTTCCACAGTAAGCTTTTATTTTTCTGAAAACTCTAGCCACATTTCTGCTTTACAGCAGTCTTTTAAAATGTATATGACTTAGTGTTCACAAATTTAGGGATAAATAAGTTAATAAAATTAAAATATGGTCATTTTAGTGAACTGCTATTTAAACTTGTATGCAAATCTATCTAAGCTTTTGGGCCTCTGGCAGCCTCTCTGTTATTCGCTTTTTCTGTATATAAAATGGGAGGTGCAAGCCCTTTCTTAGTTTATTAAAGTGCTGCTACTGGAAGTCATAAGTGTATAGAATCATTTGGTTGGAAAAGACCTTTAAGATCATTGAGCCCAACCATACCTCTCCACTACTAAACCCTGTCCATAAGCACCTCATCTACCCATCTTTTAAATCCCTCCAGGGACAGGGACTCGACCCCTTCCCTGGGCGGCTCCTTCCAGTGCCTGACAGCCCTTTCAGTGAAGTAATTTTTCCTAATATCCAATCCAAACCTCCTCTGGTGCAGCTTGAGGCCGCTTACTCTCATCCTGTCACTTCTTACTTGGGAGAAGAGACCGACACAGGATATTCCTGTTGATATACTGGGAAAAGTGCTGCAGTGCCTTCTTACTTGGTTTGCTCTGAGAAATTGGGAAAAGACAAACCCAATATATTTAAATTTAATTTTGAATAACTAGGTTTATTTTGGGAGTGTCTATCTGAAAGTGACACCTTTATGACATAAACGTAACATAATGTGGTAGCAAAACAGTTTGTATTATATGGAAAATACATTCAAGCAATATGCGTTTGGCTCCCAAGGTTGTTTCTAAAAAGTTAAGCAACTAAACTGAAGGAAATCAAAACTTTGCTAGCAGGAGCCCCTATTATAATGTAGCATGGATACGCCTACCCTGAATTTTTACCACTTAATTTGAATCAAGTACTAGTTCTTCCTCAGCTGATACATTGTTCATGAGTTCAGAAACAAAAGAAAAAAAGTTTTAATATTTCGGTTTGAAAACAGAGTTCTGAAGTTGAATTATTTCTGGCCACTATGGCTTCTGGTTTCTGTAATTGGTGTAGCTCATTAGCTACAGATAGATAGTTTTATGTAACCAAACTTCAAAGCATCTTAGAATTTATATTAGCATCACTTACTGTATGTAATTACAAGTAACTTAAATACTACTTTCATCACTTACTCTAACTTCTATCAAAAATATCTTTAAAAAATAAGTTAAAAGCCTGCTAACATTTCAGAATACTTTATCAAAATATTGTTTTACAAATGCTAAGCAAATGTTAAGTTATGGTTGGATAAAGTTCTATGGTGTTGACTAGCACAGAAAGTACAGTCATGTACTGCAAAATCTACACTGTGGTGCAGACGAACATGTCTTCAGAGCTATGATTTGGTAAGAATCAGTCTTTTATTGAGAACAACACTAAGATTAAAACTATAGAAATGTCTTGCCTGCTGTTGCATTAAAATAAAGGCTTTAGTAGTTTGTGTAACTTCCTCGTGGTACTAGGAGATTTGCATCTCAAGTTAGGTGAGAGTTTCATCGTTAGAAATAGAATCCCAGCGTTTTTTGCTTTCATTTAGGAGCAAGGTATCTCTGCAGGCTCATTTCTTGCCTAAAGCTGACCGAGCAGTCCGGGTAGGTTTGTGAGCAGACTTCACCTATTTGAATAACTTCTTAGCAAGTTTTGTTTGTTTTAATTTGCTATTCAAGTCTTGCAGTTAGTCACAGAAAGCTTGTTCCCTGCCCAGGTAACTTAACCTTTGTATCAGGGAAATGAAGCTGAAGAAAGTATTGGAATTTTTCTCTCTACAGTGAAAGTGGATCATTTCAGAGAAGAGATGTCTAAATCTGAGGAAGTTAGTAGCATCTCAAATGCTTTCTCTATGTGTTGTGTCAGCATATACCTCAGCTACAAGTTTAAGATGATGTGTTTCCTTTTCTGAGGGAAGAGGTAGGAGATCTGTAGGTTCTAAGCATACTTTTTATACAGATTTTTTAACAGCTGTTATTTCATACATACTTGTCTGATCAAAGTATGAAAATGTGTTTGATCTCTCTCTGGCACATGTAATTGACTGTTTGTCAGTGCAAAGTATAACCTTTCAGTGATAATGGTATTCATGCAGTTTAGGTAAAATACAGATAGTAACCCACCAGATGGATACACAGTACGTGGTTTGTGTCTTATAAGCACACAGCAACATTTTATATAGTTGGATATAATCAGGTAAGCAGTGCTTTAGGTTATATGGCAGAGAGATGTCCTTATCTTTTAAACTGGATCTATAGTCTTTTTTTTTTTTTTTTTTGTTGGATACGTGCATTACAGTTTGAAGGAGCTGAAAGCCATGAGAAGCTAGCAGATGTTATTATTGACAAAGCACTAGTGTAAATACCATTGAAATTGTGACAGGACAAGGGGTAATGGTTTTAAACTAAACCAGGGTAGGTTTAGACTGGATATAATAAGGAAGAAATTTTTTACAATGAGGGGGGTGAAACCCTGGCAGGGGTTGCCCAGAGAGGTGGTAGAGGCCCCATCCCTGGGAACATTCCAGGCCAGGTTGGATGGGGCTGTGAGCAACCTGATCTGGTTCAAGGTGTCCCTGCTCCTGCAGGGGGGTTGGACTGGATGACCTCTGGGGGTCCCTTCCCACCCTAAACTTTCTATGATTCTATGAAATCATGATACCTTGGCTACCAATGTCCTTTTCCATGTTCTGCCTTGACATCTTCAAGAACTTGACGTTCTTCCACCGGAACACAAAAGTGGTGTGTGCTGCTTAAGGTGCTAAATATGGCAGGGTTTGTATGTGGGACAGAGACTTTCAACCAGAAGGCTTCTGCAGTTTGTGCCTGAGGGTGAAAGTCCCTTCTGGAGCCCGTAGGCAGTAACACCTATTAGTTATTTGGCAGCTGTCACCTTGGTAAATGGGCAGCTGGGCTGTATTTCTCTACTCTTAGTAGAAGAGGGATAGTGACAACTTTTTCTCTAGAGGTGTCATGTGTTTTTTCACACAGCGAATGCAAGAGGAAATCTGTACGTGGCTTTCCAAAGCACTTAGTCACTGTTCAGTTCACCGCTATTGCAAGCAGAGGAATGAGACTTCTGCTCTCCTGAATTACTGGGCTTATAATGAAAATTGATAACTCCTTTATGAAACTGTCTTCTCTATTGTGTTCTCTGTATGAATCTTCAATCCACATAGCTTATAATGGTTTCTTCACTTCCAAATGGCTGTCTTTTCAGAGTGGTAGTTACAGCTACCACTGTTTAATGTGGGGTCTTTGAATACTTGCTGTCTCTTCATTATTTGGAGACTGTCCCTACCCCTTTTCTTTAGATTTTCCTGCTGTAATGACAAATGTTCAGAGAACATTCTTACTGCAGTTAGTGAAATACAGGCGTTTCAACAGCTGAAGGCATCTTGAATTTTTATCTAAGAGTACAAAATATAGGTTGTTTCTGTGGTGATTTTTTTTTTCCTTCTCTTTTTGAACCAACAATTCACTTTGCTGGCAATTGGATACATTTGGACAAAGCCCTAAAATTGAAAGCAGTTTCTTAGGAGCCTCTCAGAATTTTTCTTGGTGATGAAATATTGCATAAAATACATTTGAACTTCAATTATTTTTTTTTTTTTTCTTTAAGGGAAGGAAAAGAGAACTAATTCCTGGAGTAGTTTTTTAAATTATCCTTGAAATCTTACCGGTGTATACCACTAGAGGGTAGTGCTTATTGACAGATCATTACTGGTCTCTTTGTAACATTGGCCAGCAGTGTGGCTTTTATGGCATATTTCATAACCTATAGAGTTAACTTTTTCTTTGCTAATTATGTATTTTTTAAAGACCTTTGGGAGTTTTTTTGGCTTTTCTTTATTAATATACATCCCAGTATCTTAGAAAATAAAATGGAAAATGTGAATCAATTCTAAAATAGCTTTATCATAGAATCGTTTAGGTTGGAAATGACCTTTAAGATCATCAAGCCCAACCGTTCCCCTACCCCTGCCATCCCACCCCCAAACCCTGGCCCTCAGC
>NW_009259423.1:340151-346780 GCF_000687185.1 Egretta garzetta | reverse complement strand
GGGTGCCATTGGCCCTCTTGGCCACCTGGGCACACCGCTGGCTCATATTCAGCTGCCTGTTGACCAACCCCCCAGGTCCTTTTCTGTTAGGCAGCTTTCCAGCCACTCTTCCCCACGCCTGGAGCGTCGCATGGGGTTGTTGTGACCCCAGTGCAGGACCCGGCACTTGGCCTTGTTGAACCTCAGACAATTGGCCTCGGCCCATGCATCCAGCCTGTCCAAGTCCCTCTGCAGCGCCCTCCTCCCCCCAGCAGATCGACACTGCTGCCCAACTTGGTGTCATTTGCAAACTGGCTGAAGGTGCACTCAATTCCGTTGTCCAGATCATTGATAAAGATATTAAACAAGACTCTCCATAGAACTGAGCCCAGGGGAACACCGCTTGTGACTGGTCACCAGCTGGATTTAACTCCATTCACCACAACACTTTGGGCCTGGCCATCCAGCCAGTTTGTTACTCAGTGAAGCGCACACCCATCCAAGCCATGAGCAGCCAGTTTCTCTAGGAGAATGCTGGAAATGGTGTCAAAGGCTTTACTAAAGTCCAAGTAGGCAACATCCATAGCCTTTCCCTCATCCATTAAGTGGGTGACCTTGTCATAGGAGGAGATCAGGTTGGCTAAGCAGGACCCGCCTTTCATGAACCCATGCTGACTAGGCCTGGTCACCTGGTTGTCCTGAACGTGCTGTGTGATGGCACTCAGGATGAACTGCTCTATAACCTTCCCTAGCACCAAGGTCAGGCTGACAGGACTGTAGTGCCCCAGATCCTCCCTCTGGCCCTTCTTGTAGATGGGCGTCACATTTGCCAACATCCAGTCAATGGAGACCTACCCGGTTAGCCAGGCCTTTCATTACCTAAAGGGGGCCTATAGGAAAGATGGGGAAAAGCTGTGACAAGACAAGGGGTAATGGTTTTAAACTAAACCAGGGTAGGTTTAGACTAGATATAAGGAAGAAATTCTTTACAATGAGGGTGGTGAAACACTGGAACAGGTTGCCCAGAGAGGTGGTGGAGGCCCCATCCCTGGAAGCATTCAAGGCCAGGTTGGACGGGGCTCTGAGCAACCTGATGTGGTTAAAGGTGTCCCTTCCAACTCAAAACATTCTAGGATTCTGATAGATGATGGAAGGTGGCTTGGTGAGTGCCTCCACCAGCTCCCTCAGTACCCCTCTTCTATCTGACTATGACACTGAGTCCCCAGGTTCACACAGTCTTTGTGTCACCCTCATCCTAGAGTTTTCCACACCTATGAAGGTTTAGGGGCAGTGTCTAGGTGGCGTAGCGGGTCATGAACCATTTCCCCTTGGATTATGGGGGCTTCATTCTGCTCCCTGTCTTCCAGCTCAGGGGACTGGGTACCCCAAAACCAACTGGTCTGACTATTAAGGGCTGAAGCAAAGACGGCATTAAGTACTGCAGCTTTTTCCGCATCCTTCTCGCTGCTTCCCCCCATATCCAATAAGGGATGGAGAGTCTCCTTAGCCCTCCTTTTATTGCTAATATATTTATGGAAACATTTTTCTTTATATTAAACCACTCTTCAGCAGTACTTTAATAGTTTTCCAAGGCACATAGCATAACTACTACCAATAGCATGGGGGTTGCTGTACTGAGAGTGAGAGTTACTCCGCTCACTTTGCATGGAAAGTAGTATTTGGTTCAGGGTACCTGGCAAGCAGAGCATTAGTGCTGAAATTGCCAGCGTTGTTCTGCCTGCCTTTCACCTTTCCTGTTTGGTTCGTCTATTTTTTTAAATTTTTTTTAAAACTAAAGGATTTTAGGCCAAGAGTGCCAATACGTCTTGTAATCCTTAACACAGTATGGGACTAAGTTGGACTTTTTAGGTAATGATCACAGGGAAAACTGTAGAAATGTGATTATTAAGGTATACATATAAACATAGTACTTGGGGGCGGGGTGGGGGGGACAGGCAATTACTCCAGCTCTCTGAGGACCTGTGTTCATGTCAAATCTTTTTCTTTATCAAAATGACAGGATAAACTATGTTAGTAAATCAGTTTGGCTTTCCAGGTTCAAAGCAAAATGGAATTGTTAGGATTTTTAATAAATCAGATGCAATGATGATATTTAATCTTTTTTTACAGTTAAGGTATTGTTCCTTCCTGCTGCTTGTTTTAATATATGCATATTTGAGATGCTCTCTTATTCTGCTTGATAATAACTTTTTCTCAGAAAATTGTATTTTTAAAACATGCTGATTTATTTATATGCAGATTTTCTTATATCGTTAGAAAGGGTTATAAAACTCTTAATTTTTTTTTTTTTTTTTTATCCTCTAGTTGGTCGAATTACGTTTCAGCTCTTCTCAGACATATGTCCGAAGACTTGCAAAAACTTCCTTTGCTTGTGCTCGGGTAAGTAGCATGCTTCTATTTCAGATTTTTAATGTTTCTGACAATTGTTATTTTTTTTTTATGCAAGTATAAACCACAGCATAATAATAGTGCTGATCATTTTTTCCTGGTAAAAACAAAGCTGAGACTTGTTAGCGCTGAGAATTTGAATAATGCATAGCAGGAAATAGTGTGGTATTCTATAGCTGTGACTGAGTTGGAGTGGCGGAGATAATACATGATTACAGAATGCAAAACCATGACATTTGTGGAACAAAACCACTTTTTTTTTTTTCTTTTTTTTTGTCCCTAATGTGAGGCTTCTGTAGGTGGATGTGATTGACAGAGCTAAGACTATGGTGGAGTTATTGAATACTCAAGTTACACAAAATGTGATAAAGGCAAGCAATCCTTTAGGATTTATCAGGAGAGGCATAAGTATTAATGTCACTGCACAGTATCATGATGACGTTTGACTTGGGACACTGCATAAAACTTTAACTATTTTTTTCTTATATAAAATGTTGATTATATGTAATAAAATTTTGAGTGTATTTCAGGTTCATAGAAGTGCTACACAGGGATGAGAGGACAGAAGCGTCTATTAAATCTGAGGAGACTTTTTCATTTTTAGCTAAATGAAGGACTAAAAGGGAACACAATAGTCCCTTAGAAATCCAGGGGTTGTTTGGTGGGAGAGAAGAGATCTGTGAAATCACAGGGACAGCATTGGCAAAAGAATGTCTGGGTATAACATAGCACCTTCCAACCCATTTTTTTTTAAGCAGGACTTAATTTTTTTAAAATTGGTTTCTAATGATTGGAGGGGTAAGGGTAGTAAGGGTTTGGTGGGGTTTTTTTTGGTCTGCACTGTTCCTCAGGGATTTCTCAGCTCTAAGTTGAAGATTAATCTTGGTTAGGTTATTATAGGAATTGGTGTGTGTTATTTATGCGAAGAATGAATTCTGTGTCTCCTGCTGATCTCCTGGTCTTGTATACCTGAATGCTCAGTGACTTACGATATACCTTGAATTAACTGCACCAGCGAAACCTCTACCTTGAGTATGAAATAACTCTTTTTCCAAATCATTAAAACTCTCCAGCAAGACTTCCCAGGCAGCATTTCAACATCTGGCTGTAGCAAACAGCTTTTAGCTAACTGGTTATGTGAAACAAATTTCTTGATATCCTTATGCGTTAACTTCTTAAAGTTCATCTTGTCAGAGCTCAAATCCCAGAATGTGATGAGTTCTAGGTAATCTCTGTGAGGATTTAGAAGAGCTTTATAATCCTATGAACTTGTGGAAGGTACAGTACATACCTGATCTTTTTTGAGATCTGTGTGGTGATGCTCCCTCATTTTTATTCTACTTTCTGATTTTTTTTTTATCATTACGCTTGTTAAAAAAGATTGCTAGGGATGGACTGAAAAGGGGAAAGAATGGTACAACTGCTGTAGAAAAATGGGAATTTGTTTGAAGTTTATCTTACTCAGAAGAGGTTACAAAAGATAAGAAATAAAACGCAGTAGCAGACCGAATAGCGTAATGTCTGAGCCTCATGTTCTGTAGCTCTGTAGGATTGTTTAAATCCTTACAACAGCTTTGCTAGAAAAAAGTTAGGTGGAGGCAAGGGAGGGAAAAGGTGTTGGAGATGATGGGGAACGAAACAAACAAGCAGAAGAAAGAACAACTTTAAGGAGGGAAAAAAAAAAAAGTCTGACTTCTTTGTATTGCATCCCTGTTTGAATTCTGTTCTATACCTGGCTGTATAGGCTGCACTGATGTCTTCCTCTGGAACCTGTCTTTAATTGGAAGAACGTTTGAAAGTAAGCACAAAGTTAGGAGGTCTGCTCTTGAGATTAGACGTGCAGACTTAAAAGCTACCCGAAACATTTGTTTCATTCTTGCAAATTGTGTTTGCTACTGCAAATTTATAGGATAAAATGATGATTTGACAGATATCTTTAAAAAATTGTTAATAAATACATGACAGTTAAATTCTGTGGGGGAGAGAAAGGCATATAAAAGAACCTGAAGTAATTTCATTTCTTTCAGTGAATGTAATGTGGAAGAGAATTAAATTATATTCACTTCTTTTGCTGGTAGAAACCATATCTTTTCTGCCATGATAGTTCTCAAACTTGAACTCGGGATGGCTGAGCTCAGAGGCTAGGGTCGCATGGCTAACATTAATTCTTTCCTTCTTTGCACCAGTTACAACTGTGTTGCTGCTCAGTTCGCCTGAGGTTTTTTTCCTATCAATTGTTCCATCTGCCTTTCTGCTTCTCCTTGACGAATTCTTCCAGTGCACTTGTTACTGCTAGTTTACCTGCATTATGCATGCTATTTTCCCTGCCCTCCTGCCTTGTACTGTCAGAACCTCGATTGCCTCAGTATCTGAACTGAACACTCTACGCAGGGATGCTGTCTGCTGCATGGTACCACGGACGGCAACTGTGGCCAGGAGCAGCAGGCCAGGCTTAGGGTCATCCACACTCTTCACAGCAGGATTTGGCAGTTTGCTGGTACATGCTTTCTCCCTGTCCCCATGGACTGATGTGTAGCATTCCAGTTGGGCTACTGCTTCTGTGTTGGCCTAGATTATGTTAGAGGACCTACAAAGCCTGTCTTCAGAAGAGCAGCAGTTCTGTGATGGGAGATGAAGGTGTACTGGTGAGATTGCATTGACCTCTGGCAACCAGAACTGAGATGTGAAGGGTTGCTTTGAATTTTTAGAGTTGTGAGCTGCTATATTATCTTCAGAGCCCAGATAAGTCATTTACTTCCAGAAATCGGGCTCCCCTGACTCCTACCACTTTTCACAGCAAGATCCTTTGGTAGAACTTCAGTCATCATAGAAGTGTGAGTTCCTATCAGTTATATCTTTTGTCCTTCTGGTCTTTGCAAGAAATCTTTCAGTCACTGCAGGTTTACTCACTACAGCATCGCTTTCTGGCACTGACATCTTGTAGCCATATGCAAGGCCTATGCTTATCTAAGGAGGTTTATAGCTGTATACTAGAGAGAGGATGCTATCCTATTCTGGACTGTATAGTCTACATAATGGAATATCTTAGCAGCAGGCTGTGATCATTGTACACTTCTGTACTACATAAATTCAGGATTCCACATTCTAGGCCAATCCAGCATGTTCTTTTTCCTTAGACATGTACAGGTACCCGCCTGCATTGTAGCTGATAAAGGCACTGCAGCTGCAGAGTGACACTTGTCCTCATTTAAGCTGTTGTGGACCTCACAGCAACTCGATTTAGGCTATGCACTTCCACTGTGTCATTGCCAAGAGTGGTTTCACTTGTCTCAAGGCAAGGTGATAGGCCCCAAGAGGAAGACTGGAGACCAGCGTTTGAAATGCTGTGCCCATCATCAAGCCTGCTGCTCCCTCCATAATCTCTGTGAGGCAAGCCAGGATGATTTTGTCAGAAACAGATGGAGGAGGACAGGGTGATTCTGGCTGCCTTCCTGCAGCCTGACATCATTGTCAGAAATAGACCTGGATACTGCAAAAGAATGCTGTCGGCCTTGACAGCAAGAGGCTTCTTGCATTTAAATTAAAACATCTGGACTTGCAAACTGGCATTTGCAGGTCCTTCAGTCAGTCCACCTATCGAATAAGCACAAGCCCACTTGCTCTTTGGCGCTTTGTCGGGAGCTACCCTTCTCATAATCTCAAATGGGGACTACTACTGGGCACCTAAATCAAAATATCTCAGATTGGGTTGGCAGTGCAGGTTGTTAGTAGGGCGTGAGAGCAAAGTTTACCTGCCAAAGGGAGAAGGGCGCTTTGGTAAAGGCCCTTGTGTTGTGCCTTCCTCAGCTAATGGGTTATCCCTTGCAATCACTATGTAAGTTCTCCTCCACCATCCCATTTCCAAGTGATTTGCAGCACATGGAAAGAACTGCTTAGGCGGGAAGGGTGCAAGAAGGGGCTCAAGGACAATTTTTTTCCTTTGCAGACAAAACTCAGGCATATTTAGTGCAAGAAGAATAAGGCTAGCACTTGGCTATAAACAAAAAAGAAGCCCAGCCCATGGGCTTTGTACTGGCTGTTGCAGAAAAGTGTCTGAGCTTAGGGAGGTGCTGCAGCTCTAACCAAAGGAACAACTGGTCTCTGTCTTTTGCCTGACTGGGAGTCCAAGGCTTGGTTTTGAAAATCAGAGTGACATAGTACAGCTTTTGCAGGAACTTAGTCCTCCACCATTTGGCCAGCAGCTTAAATAGAATCATAGAATCATAGAATGTTTAGGGTTG
>NW_009259423.1:304997-339588 GCF_000687185.1 Egretta garzetta | reverse complement strand
CTGTATTGATACTGGGGGTTACCCCATCCCAGGTGCAGGACCTTGCACTTGGCCTTGTTGAACCTCATGAGGTTCACACAGGCCCACCTCTCCAGCCTGTCCAGGTCTCTTTGGATGACATCCCTTCCTTCTGGTGTGTCAACCGCACCACTCAGCTTGGTATTATCCGCAAACTTGCTGAGGGTGCACTCGATCTCGCTGTCTAAGTCATTGATGAAAATGTTAAAGAGCACCGGTCCCAGTACGGACCCCTGAGGGACACCACTCGTCACTGATCTCCATCCGGACATTGAGCCATTGACCACTACCCTCTGGATGCGACCATCCAGCCAGTTCCTTATCCACCGAACAGTCCACCCATCAAATCCATAGCTCTCCAATTTAGAGAGAAGGATGTTGTGGGGGACCGTGTCAAAGGCCTTGCAGAAGTCCAGATAGATGACATCCATTGGTTTCCCTCTGTCAAATGCAATTGTTTGAAGTGTCTGTGGCTTATGGGGAAGTCGTAGAGTTCTATGATTTTGCCCACAGTTGTATCGTGCATGGAAGGAAGGGAAGATCACAAGTATTGATGTTTATTATGACAGGGACTATACCGTCTTGGTGATGCCGTAAAGGAGGGTAAAAAAAGGGACTACAACTTCTGACTGTGGTCTAAAGCTCACCTCTTGTCTTAAAGTACCAGCTCAATTACGTGGTCAAGTGCAATGCAGGATCCCATTCTGTAAGGGGATTATCCAGACAGCCTGAGGGACATGCTGAAACGTGACCAAAAATGTAGGCAGATACTGCTTGGTATTGATGGATGTGGGGTTTCCAATGCTGTAGCAAAGAGGGGCATGTTTTGGGGGGGAAAGGGGGTGTGTCCATCCCTGTAATAAATAGCTTTGCTTGGACAACTTCTGTGGAAAACAAAAATGGCATAGGAGGTGACGTGGGTTATGGGTATGGAGAGTCAGGATAATGGAAAATAAGTTGTATTCTCTGAGTGGAGGCTTCTACAAGTACCGTAAACAGCAATGCCGTGAGTGCTTTTTGTGCCACAAACTGCTCTTTGCCCTCATTCTGGCAGTGGTGGGCTGTTTGGAATGGCAAATTTGGGGTGATCTGGCCCTCAGTTAATTTTGGGTGGAGGAACAATAGATCGCAGAAGGGGAGTGTCGGCTCCGGGTATCAAGTACACATCCACATCTGAGGGCACTACATGGTACAGAACATGCTGGTTAAACATCCTCTGCCTGAGTGTCAAACGCCTGTTCCATAACCAGTGGTGGGATGAAACTGAACGTGGGAAGAAATTTGGTGAAACCCTGGCAGGGGTTGCCCAGAGAGGGGGTGGAGGCCCCATCCCTGGGAACATTCCAGGCCAGGTTGGCCGGGGCTGTGAGCAACCTGATGTGGTTCAAGGTGTCCTTGCTCCTGCAGGGGGGTTGGGCTGGGTGACCTCTAGGGGTCCCTTCCCACCCAAACCATTCTCTGATTCTCTGATTCTATTTGTCCTGTCTTATTGCAGAATATCTCCTGCATATGTGGTTTATCTTGCACAGGGTATAAGATACCCGTTACTCTTAAATGCCATGTTCTGCTAGCTCCCCTCTTCTTGGAAGCTAAAGTCAGTGTCTCTTGTCTGTTCCCTGACTGGACCAGTACAAATCCCTCATGAACCTATTGTGCAGGACCTCTACCATGCTGGTACCCTCATCCACATGCCCAGTGCAGTTTTTCTTCTGAATTTTGGAAGAAATGTTAATGAAGCTTGAGGTTCTGGGATGCCTTTCTCAAAAATCACCAGTAGGCTTGAACTGCAGCTCACTGGGAGTCCAGAGTGCCACTTCTTAGGAAATCTCAGGCTCAGAAAGGATTAACAAGTACCATGGCCTGGCTTGGCTTCTGCTGCTGGGTAAGAATGGCCCTGATACCATTTCAGGGTTTGGGGAATATTCCCCACCCCCCATTATGATTCTCATTCAACTCATCCTGGAATGGTTCTTGTATACACAATTTTTTTTCCCCTCTTCTGTCAGTCTTTTCAGAAATGGGAGTTTTGTGTGAGTTTCATACTGAGATGGTAAGGGTTGATGCCAGGCAGATTGACATCAAGGGCTGGCCTGACACTGTGCATGGACTGGTGAAGATGTGACACGTGCTTGGGTAGCTCAGTCTCACTTTTCCAAATGTGAATCTCATCGAAGCTGAGTTGAAGCCTGTTCTGAGCTCAGATTTCTGTCCTGGGATTCAGCTGGCGCATCCAGATGTATAAGCAGTTTGAAAAGGACTCGGGTATAAGCTTCAGCTAAGACAGCAGTGTAGCTGTAACCACAGAAAATAGTCAACCCATCATTATTATGAACTCTTGTTTTCTTATAAATTGTTCTGAGTGGATTGCTAATAGGTACTCTCCTTCTTGGGAGGGAAGAAAATGTTTTTTAAGAAGAAACCTCATTTTCATTTGAGAGTCCCCTTGTAAATGGGTCCCTTCTGCTATTAATGGGCGATGAAGAGGCAGGACTGTTATCTTTCACAGTTGTGTTATTCTGATGGCTGTCTTATGAGGTAAAACCCTTGGAACTTGTTCAGTGACAATCTGTAGATTCTTCTTGTTTAATCTTCTTGCAGGTGAAAAAGGAACCGGCAAAACAACCGGAAAGAAGCTGTGGTACAAAGGCACTACATTCCATCGTGTGGTTAAAAACTTCATGATTCAGGGTGGGGACTTCAGTGAAGGTAAAATACACTTTTAAAGCTGCGGGGTTTTAAGCAGAAGTGTTATAACTTCTATGGTTATAATGTAACTTTAGAAAATGCCATCAAAGCATTATAGTGCCATAAAAACATTTCATTTGCTGTGAGGTATTGCACAGATCACCCATTTCTCTATGTTAATCTTTAAAATTCTAAAATGTTTCACCTGAAGTAATATTTATTTAGAAAATATGTTAAGAAAAGAAAACCAAAAACGTAAACCCTTGCTGGAGTTAACACCTATCTTCTTAAAACAATTCAAATCCAAACTGTAGTCTTACTGCTTTTCACTTTTGTGTCCGCAGTAGAGGCAAAACTGTGCTCTGTTGAGTCAGGGACCTAACTACTTGAATAAGTTTCTTTTTTTTTAATTATCTTTAATAAATGAGCTAGAAGTGTTTAACATATAAGTCTCCAAAAGGAGATTTTCCAGGAGTTTCTTTGTTTCCTTCCCTGCAGTACGTGTCCAACATAATGGTTTTGCCTGTTGTCCTTCCCTGGAATAGCTGTCCTTACAAAACGTGTATCTTCTTCGTTGTGTCCTGAATTCTTGTATCTGATAAAATGGGCTCAGTGAGGGAATATCTTGTTTTGAGAGTCAAGGATGAGTGCCTTTAAAAATGCTAGCTGCTTCCTTATCTCATCCATTCTAGCGGGCTCTCAGCTGCTTTGGTTGTTGGTCATACCTACTGTCTTTTTTCCCTGCTTGCTGCTGTTGTTTCGCTGTCTGCCATTGCTTTAGCAAATACCAGTGAGGATTAGCCTTTGGAGCCCTGCTTCAGACTTCCCAGCGTTAGGAGGCACTAAGGCAATCTTCATTCTCAATATTTTGAGTGTCAGTGGGATAATGCACGGCTGTGGCTTTTAGTATCGGAACATAAGCTCCTTAATTAGTAACTGGCCAGAGCATCCTGGTTTGATACAAACTGGTGGAATGTTGCATATAGCTTTTTTTCATAAATGAAGCAAAAAGTTTAATTCATGCTTTTTAATGCGTAGGTAATGGAAAAGGAGGTGAATCTATTTATGGTGGCTATTTTAAAGGTAAGAGGAAATATGTCTTTGCAGATTCTTTATTCAGTTACGAGATAAGCCTTGATTCCCAAGCTACTTAATGAAAACAGGTCTACTTATAGATCACCTTTTGCATGAAACTAATGTTGCATGAGAATTATTTTTATATGCATGACTTTCAGATAATTTTTTTGTAATATTTAACTTTAACTGACAATTAATTAAGGCTAACATTATTGGTTAGACATGACTTTCAGCATGGAGGTTAGGCAACTTTATTCATGAATAAACTCCTATCTTCCTGCCTAAAACTGTCAACATATTCTTTTGTTTATAGAGAATGTGGTCTTTTGCAAAATGAAAAGGTAAGAGACAAAAGCTCAGTAACACAAATTCAAACTCTGTTCCCTTGTACCCTCCCTAGTAAATATATAGACAACTGATACGTCCGTTTGTAGATGGATATCTGTGTTGCTTGGAGAAATGAAGAGTTCTGTGTCTAACCTTTCTGAGGGTTAATGACTTATTCTGAGAAAGAATACTGGCATAATTTCCAGCTCTGAACAGTTATTTCTTCTTTTGTTAATGTCCCTTTCCTCCCCTTCCCTATTCAAGGTTTGTATGTTTAG
Organism: Egretta garzetta; assembly: GCF_000687185.1. Taxonomy (NCBI): domain Eukaryota; kingdom Metazoa; phylum Chordata; class Aves; order Pelecaniformes; family Ardeidae; genus Egretta; species Egretta garzetta. The sequence continues at coordinate 335,203 of NW_009259423.1, read as the reverse complement.
TGTTCGTTTCTAAAAGTGTTTGACTTTGTTTTTAAGCTACACGAGTTATTTCACTTGCAAAGAATTTGTAAATAAATGTACATTTACCTCTCTTTAAAATCTGTTGGTGGAAGGAAAATGGTGAGTTTATAAAGTATTTGTTTAAAGACCTACAATTCTTTCTTGTAAACAAACAGGTAGATACTGTGGTATTCAAGTGTTAATAAAGGCACTGTATGTATTTATGTAACAGCCCCTGTTGTGTATGTTTTGCAAGTAGCTCTGCCTGGTTAAGTGCATGCCATTAAGTTTGTCTTAAACAGAGACGTAGTTTGGTGTTGGAGTATTACAGCCTTTAGTCAAAAGAAAGTCTTGAATAGATCCATTTGCTAAGAAGTTACTAGGGCTTGTTTCTAGAGGCGGTGAGTGCTAAACGTGCAGCATTGTGTTGTGAGATGTAAACTTAAAATAACGGCTTTGTACACTCAAATTGCTGTTTTTAGCTTTGAAAATGAACTTGAGAAGATCTGGTTTTATATTATGCTGTACAACCAGAAGTCCTCTTTAATTTACTGGAATACAAAATGCATGTTTAGTTTCATCCTCATTGATTTTATACTTAGGTTGCAGGAGGAATATGTTCTTTAGGTATCTAGGGTTTTTTTTTTTTCCCTTGTATGTTTTGGTACTTCCAGTGTTGAATTGATAGGTGGCTACCTTTTAACATGCCATACCAGGGAAATGGCTGTTTCTCCAGATCTTTCTATCTGAGGTACATGCTGTGTAAATAACAGTATCGTGTATGTTAAGTCTTGTTTTAGGATGTCAGTAAGTCTGCCAACCTTGTTCTTATTCAGAAAATGCTGGATTTAAATCCAAGTCTATGAGAATCTAATGTTTATTGAAGACACTAATAATGACTTTAAATTTTTTTCATTAGAAATGTTTGCACTATATCTAAAACTTTAAGAAAGAATGCATTCTGTCTCGTAACTCCTTCTACCGTAACTTTTGAGAGGCTTGTTTAAATTTGACTTTTGTTTTTGCCAACCTGTTTGTGTTTCTTCAGCAGCAGCAGAATTTCTCCTTATAGCATCCATAAGTTACTAAGAAAATTAGATTTGCGTTCCTTGTCAGGGAAAATCTGACAAACATATTTTTTCTTCAAACAGATGAAAACTTTATTCTCAAACATGACAGAGCGTTCCTTTTGTCAATGGCAAACCGAGGGAAACATACCAATGGTTCCCAATTTTTCATGTGAGTAGATGTAATACGACAGTTGAGCTTTTCTTAAACAGAGAAGCGCTGTTCATGAGAAAGATGGTATTGCTAAATTATCTATAACAATGTTATCCGCCTTATTTTAAATAGGGTTGAGTGGGTACCTGCAGTGTAAGCTATAATAGGAAACATTAGTTATTGCAGTTTGCTTGTGGCATTTGTTTGGATTAGAAGCTGGTACTACATGGATGTTCCTTGTTCGTTGCTTTTTACCCTAAAAATATGGCATATGCTGTAAGTTATTAATGTCCAGGAAATAGATTCTTTGGCTTTGTGTGTGCACCAACCAAATCTTAGCAGATTATCTGCAAATTACAATGTTGAGCATTGTATGCAAAAGGGAGTGAGGTTCAGAGGTGATTTGTTTGGTTTTGCATGTGCTCTTTAAAATACGATGACTTATGATTTAGTTTTGGGCGGGGGTGTTTTGCAGGGTTTTCTTGGGGGCAGGAGGATGAGTGGGGATTTTGTTTGTTGGGTTTAGATTTTTTTTTTTTAATTCTTTTATTTTGGAGTGTTTGTTTCTGACATGCTTTTCTTCTATATTGCTGCATAATTCTGTTTACTTGTGCATATACCAACTACTTTGGTACCAATGCTGTGTAAAATTATGTGCTGATAATCAGATTTTTCCTTCATTGCCTTAAAAAGAAATTCCATTTCAGTATGCAGCCGTGTTCCATTAAATTGTAGAAAACGCATGACTCTACCATCAATAAATGCTCAGGTCTGATATGTCAGGGTCTTCTGGTTAAAGTAGTTGTATTCTAGGTTCAGTATTAGTATTTTTAAACTTACTGGTTTTTGTGTGATTATTTCTCCAGTTAACTCCCTTTTAAAAATAACCTTCTATTAATGTTTAACAGTTTGTATTTGGAAAGATCTGGATTATAACTTTGGGCTTGTGCTGAGCAGAACTTTGTGAAATAACACTGGTGTTTTCAAAAGTAAATTTTAGTGTAGTTAGTTAACAAGAAAACCCGTTTTCTTTGCCATCTTTCTTGGGGGATAAGAATGAATGGCGCTTCACTGTCTTCAGTAATGGAGTAAATTGTCCTCAAGAATCTTTTTTCTTTTTTTTTTTCTTTGCCTGAAAAAGATCTTCAGTATGATATGATGAAGTTCAGATAAGAGACATTTTTAGGTCTCTTCCTAAAGAATGCCCTAAAAATGGAAAATGAACCGAAGAGGAAGTCTTTCAGTTATCACTGTTCTGACTTTCCATAGAGATAAAATTGTGTCAAAAGCTTGTTTTCTGTTACCTTCAAACCAAATTTTAGATGTTGTGCTTCCTTACATTAAATTTGAATGGCTATGTATACACATTAACATAGAAAACAATCTCTATATAACCCCCCCCCTGTGCTTTAATAAGCTCTCTGCAAGACATTGGTTCGCTCTTTGCTACTTGGTGACTTAACCTTTTGGTTCTCTTGTCATAATTTTCCATTTTTAAGCTTATCTGAACAATATACATGAAACTTAACGATGTCACATCAGTCAAGAAGCTATCATTTGAGGGCTCTAAAGTTTCTTTTCTCTCCTGCATTTGATTCGGAAGTCGTCTTCTTTCCCTTATACTTAGTGGACTCAGCTTACCTGTTCAATTAGATTTAACAGACATAAACACCTTGTCTCTCTCCACACACCATAACAACCTAAGGTGTATTAGATGCTAAATTATACGGTCCAATAAAATGAACAGTATTTAAGAGCACTTTCCTCAAATAGAGAAGTATTTTGAAAGATGCAGGTTTCTTCAGAAAATCTGTTTTTTTCATAAAGTCACCGTAAAGAGGAAGTGTTAGTTTGTTGGGAATTCAAGCAGCGTAAGATACCTAAAGACAATCATCTCCATGTAAGCTAGATTCACCTCAGCTCCCTGTAGGAATCTAAAGCCATTTTTAGGGACCTAGGGGATCCTACCTGGCCTTCAGCTGCTGGGAGGGAAGGGTGTGGATGTTCTGAAGGTCTTGTCTCTCACCTGCCTGCCCCATGCAGATGTCTTGGATGTCCTGTAGTGTCTTAAATGGCACCAGCTTGCCCCAGATTCAGGCAAGCGAATCGAGCCCAGGAGTAAACTCTCAGTGTAACCGATGAGGTTTAGGTGGGCTGCCGTCCAAGTCTTTAAAGCATGCTCTAATGCTCTAGACTCCAGTGACCCTCTTGACCAGGGCTTCTTTCATTTTTACTGCGGGCAGACATCTAATGCTGTTTGATACACCACTGGGAACTCCCAGACAGGCTGTGCAAATTCGGTGTAGCACCTGCAAGACACCCTGCAGTGCTGTAGTAGCAGCTGGAAGCCAGGCAGGATACAGTAGGGCAGCTGAAAATGCCTAAATGTTGGGAATTGAGTATTCTGCCTAGATCTGACCAGCAGCTGAGATGCCTAGCTTGCTTGCGGATGCCTTTACTATATTCAAGTTCATGCATTTAAGCTGAACCCCACCTTTGGCCTCCAGTACTGCAGCTGATCCTGGGAGTGAGTATGTACAATTACAGAATCCATACAGAAGCTGCTGAGGCTGCTCCTAAAGGCAGGTGTATATGTATACAGTCAGTTGCAAAGTCAGGTTCATGTTTCGTAACTCAATTTATACGTAGGCAAGGATGGATGGTGAAACACATAGTTCAATCTGTGGGGTTTGTATAGTCTTTTTTTCAGTGGTGGAACTTGGTTTCGTAGAATCATAGAATGTTTTGGGTTGGAAGGGACCCCTAGAGGCCATCTAGTCCAACCCCTGAGCAGGGACACCTTTAACCAGATCAGGTTGCTCAGAGCCCCATCCAACTTGGCCTTGAATGTTTCTGAGGATGGGGCCTCCACCACCTCTCTGGGCAACCCGTTCCAGTGTTTCACCACCCTCACTGTAAAGAATTTCTTCCTTATATCCAGTCTAAACCTACCCTGGTTTAGTTTAAAGCCATGACCACTTGTCCTGTCCCAGCTGGCCCTGCTAAAAAGATTGTCCCCATCTTTCCTATAGGTCCCCTTTAAGTACTTCTCCTTCATAACATGAAGAGTTTGAATTTCAGGAGTCAAAGTAGGAAACAACTGCTCAAGACTTTAACCAGGCAGTTTCTGACTTAACCGTAAAATGCAATCTATTAAAGCAGTTAGTCTGGCTGGGTGACATTTGTCAGATTGCTTTAGGCAATGTACCGTGTATCTATACAGCTTTTCTTTAATAAAATATGTTTGTTTCCTTTAGTGATACACTAAGCTGAAATTCAAATGCATTTCTTAAACAAATGCTCAGTTATTCAGTAGTTTATCACTAGGAAAAATGTTCAAGTGTGTAATGTGAAAATTGCGTGAAAGGGCAGTCTTCAGTGGCAGTCTTTAGATTTTTAATGGTTTGAACATGTTTAATTTCATTGATAAGTTTTATAGAAAGCGGAATAGTTCATCTCCGTTCAACTTCTTCAGACCTTTGTTGTTTGAGGGTTTTTTTCGAGTTCATAGATAATGTAGGTAACAGGGATGGGAACTCTATATTTCTGTATCATACACATCTAATGTAGCCCATTAAGTAATGCAAAAAAGCTATTTTCTTTTATATAAGTATTTATTCAATTAGGGCTAAAATAATAGCAAGATTTCTGACTACAACATTTTTGCTTGCTCATCAGAAGTGCTCTGCCTGCTTACCACAGATAAGTGTCATTTGGAATAACCAGTCTTTAAAGAAGTAATCGGGCAACAAATATCTCTCTGACAGACTGCACTAACAAACTGGTCGCAGACTAACATTGTTAAAAGTTGAGCTACAGTGGTCAGTTTTACTCATTTATGTTAAGATTAGGCCGGAGCTTCTACTTCAAGTATCTGACCAATCTTAAAGTATCATCAGCTATCTTTGATTCATCAGGAATTTCCCTGGCGTGAATGAGTTTGAAGCATTTATAAGCAACGATAGAGAACGTGGTATGGAAAAAGCCAGTGTAAGTAGTGTGGAAGCTCTAGTGAGGCCAGTGTAGAAAGAATGAATATAAATTAAAGCACTGGTAGAAACTGGCAGGATGCAAAAATAGAACAAAGAGTCAGAAGTGTGTGTGTGTGTATATATATATATATATAAAAAAAATGTTACAAGAGCTATGTTAGTGCTCGTTGACTAATTTTCCCCACTTCTTACCTTTTTTCTTACTTGAGTAACAGTTGGGTTGAAAGGAGAGTGCTTAGCTAAGGCAGGATTATTTTTCGTGCATGTGTACTTTAAATAGGCCAAGGCTATTCACACATGTGTCTAAGAAACATTTCCTAGGCTGAAGAAAGGCATCTTGTTGAAATCCAGCAGAAAGGATACAGAAACTATCCCTTTATACTGTATGAATTTGTGAAATATTGGAATTTTAATTTTCTATACCCAAAGGGATCTGTCACAGCTTTTTACTGCAGACTTGTGTCGAAGGCTGTTGTAGGGTACCAGTCTATAAATTAGCTATTTGTATTTTCAGATAGCACCACTATTTAATTTGCTTCTTTTCTGTGAATAATTTCATTTGGAACCATCAGTTATTTAGCTAGTGTTCGAAACACCACCTGAGTGTGTTCATCTTCTTTAATGGTCCTGTTTCCATGTTGATACTGCGATACGGAATTCCTAAGAGGGAGTAGATGTTGACAGGAACCACTCTAGAATCATCTTCCTTTTTCTATGTACTCCAATATCTCTTTTGAACAGCCGCTGAAAAGATGATGATGTTGATTATTAGTAGTAGTAATGGGGGGAATGCATCTAGAGCATTGCACAAACATAGCTCATGTCTTTAGGTCCCTGATTTAGAGCTGGGGGGGGGATAGTTGGCCTGTTCGTGGATGGTCCAGCTCAGTGACTGTATTGCTTGTTGGGTGATGTTCTTCTCGAGCACTGTATTCTGCTTCGCAGTTGAGCTGATCTGATGAAGGTATCTTGTCTCTTTAGAGCAACCCCGTCGTGCCTGTGGCCATACCCAACCTGCTAGCCAGGGAAGCTGCAAGACAAAATAAGTGCAACTCTTGTGAAAATGAGTATATAAAGCACTATAAAATCAATGAGACTCATGATCCTACAAATGCTTTCATGGGCTTAACTTTGCTTCCGTGCTCATACAAAATCCGTCAAGCTACACTTACTAGGAAAATAGAAGTGACTGTGCAGAACGAAGCATAAAGAAAACAATAGGAGGCAAAAAAAGAGTAACCAACCTCTTTGTCATGGGGAAATTTTGTGTAATAATTAATTTATTGCCTTGTTATTTAGCCCTGTAGTTTGTTCAAGAACATTACAATATGTCCTTGTTACAATTTAAAGAGGTGTCCTCAGTTCTGTTCCTAACCAGTTCAAATGCTTGGAGCTCTTGACTCTGTGTTCAAAAGCTATTTAAAACTTGAGGCTGTTTTGCTATTACTGCTAGATTTTGTATTTTATTGAGCTCTTGACTCTGTGTTCAAAAGCTATTTAAAGCTTGAGGCTGTTTTGCTATTACCGCTAGATTTTGGGTTTTTTTTTTTCATATCGAGGGTAGTGTTGGTTCAGCGGGTCTCTCCAGCTCTGCTTCCTTGCTCAAAACTAAATAGCTTTTAAAAAATGTTTTTAATGTGTGGTGCCATGCCTAGTTACTAAACTCAAACAAACTAATGACTTTGATCTGCTAAATGAAGGATAAAATAAATTGTAAGGACTTTTTTGGTTTGATTTTACAAATTATTTCTGAATGTTACCAGTTTATTAAAAGTGCTTCATTTCTAAGTCTTTTTGGTGTCCCAAACCAGGTATTTTTCTAATCAACAGTTAATTTTTCTTACTGTGAATGAAAGACCTTTGAGCTAATTCTTGAACAGTTGGCAGCAATATAAAAATCAAAGAATTTCAAATGAAAGGGGCTGGTGTTGCGTGATCTTTGAGTGAAGGTGGTACGTGTGCACTTATCCCACAAGTAGGTCCCATTGGCTTGATCAAAAGTTGATGCAAAAGCACCGCGCGTGTGAAAGCATTCACAGGACGCTTTTGTGGGTAGTAAGTAACAAACAGATCATTTCTGGATATGCAAAGACGTAATAAAGAACTAATAGTTTATTTGGGGCGAAAAAATATGGATAAGCTTGACTGATAATGCAGTTTTAAAACACTGCTGCTGTTCAGAGTTACACCAGAGCAAAAGTACAGTGTTAGCTGGTGCAGGTTTTGTCTTTTTTGCATCTGCAATGTGTTTGGTTTTCTAGAATTCTGAACACAAGCAATCTAACAGCAGTGCACATATTTTAGGAACAGCACCTATTTTTCTTAGTTTCAGAAAAGCTTCGTAATACAAGGAAGGTGTCAGCTAATTCTGAAGTGAATGAAGCTGTAGACTTAACTGGCGTAACACATTTCATTTTGTAAATCAAAACGTTTAAGCTATGGTGTGCCATCCGATGATGTTTGTACTTAGGACTGGATTCAGCAGCGCATTTGAACACCTATGTAACTGCAAGCATGTGAATAAACCCATTGAACTCAGTTATTCATCTGCTTAAAGTTGTGCATGTGTTCCAACGCTTTTGCTGGGCTGTGACTTAGAGGGGAGTGGGAGGATTCTCTTTTCTACCTGTTTATCTTTGTAACAGTTTATGCAAGCAGGTTATGTCTGTAGGTTTCTTTTTTTGTTTTTAAGGAGAACTTATTGTAGTTTTCAAAGTACCTTGTATTCTAAAGAAAATTTAGAGCCCTCTTTTAGGCATCCTTGTTCTGCATACAACTTGATTAATATTAAATTTTAAACTTGTATTTAATAAAACATAGACTCAGTTTTGTCTGAAAATGTATTACAATTTATTTCTGCCATTTTTGTGTAAAATTTACAGAAACAGTGTTACATCGTGCGCTCCAAAGGTAATGTCTCATTCCTCTAAGGCTGTGTCCTTTCCTTTTCTTCTTTCTGTTTTTATCTATCTTGTTTTTCTGATCATATTGTTATGTGCATTGAGTCCTTTGTTAGGACTGAGGTTCTCGGGGGGGGTGGGCGATAACATGCTTTTATCAAAAAGATGCTTTTTTTTCTTCAGCAGTATCTTAAACCAATTTACTTTAAACTTGAGTCAAGAAAGGTATTTGCCCTTCTGTAAATAACTTGGATAATAGTATATATTATAAGGCAGATTTTGAATGTTTTAAATTATGAGAGTTCTGCATAGAAGAGTTTTAATAAAATACTATTTTGGGGGAGGAACTCATCATGGCTCTAGGTTTCTATAGTGCAAGGGCAGTAAGTAGGTTTTCTCCTGGCTAAGTTTTGAAACCAAAGGAATTGTTCAAGGATTGAAAGGCAGAACATAGGCAGAAAACATCGAAGTGGTCTTCTAAAGTGCACGTTTGCAGAAACGAGGACAAAATGTCATGTTATAACCCTAACACTGAGATGAGAAAACTTTCAAAAGCACAATGAGGAGCTGGGTTTCTGCTTCCCATAGGAAGTCCGTTAAGTCACCTCACTCCTTGTTATGCATCTGAAAAGTTTTCTTTTTGGATGACTCTTTTCCTTGTGTTTTCAATTCGTGAGCAAGTAAATGAGAAAAATCCTTGCAGTTATTTTTATCTATCAAATTGCCAGTGTAATGGAAGAAACCTCTACATGGGTTTTAATGTAAAACTCTCCCTTTCTTTGCTCATTGAGAACTAGTCTAAAGAAAGTATGTGCTTAGGTAATTTGCTCAATTGGTCTTCAAGTGCTGCTGCTGCTGCATGGCAGGAGCACATTACTACAGCATTCATATCAAGTGTGTTTGAACCTGTTGCTGTTTCTAGCTAATTTGAAGCACTAAGTCTTGTTTATTATTGGTTTCCTTGAAGTAACCCACTTCTATTTTTTCACTACTTTAAATCAGCTTTTTAATTAAGCCCGCTTAAAATGTTTGCTTAACAGCAGGTTGTTAATGCAGTTAACTTTTGCTTAAAGAACTTCAACAGCTGTAAGAGTTTTTCTGTTTGTAGCAATATGCTGTATTAGCAAGGGAAAAACAAAGAACACCCCCTACTATTGAGAACTTAAATGTTGCCTTAATAGCATTTCTTTCCCTGTGTCAAACCAAAGAAGTTTTCTGTGTTACTTAGTATTACAGAAGTGAAAGGTCTGGCTGGCCTTTGGAGCTTAACAAAAAATCAAGAGTGTAAACACTCCTGATTCACAGTTCCATCTTCTGGCATGCGTTTCAGCACTGCAGTGTTTTGTGACCTAATAGTTCAAAAGTTGAGCGAAGAGATATGCTTAAAAAGTACCATTTTATTACAGCAGTGAAAAACTGACTTCATTGTACCACATCGGTGTTACTGTAAATTTAGAAAAAGCATCTGTCATTGATTATTTATTTTGAGAGAGGGAAGTTTGTTCAAAGAAAGCTAGAAAGGCAAAATAGTGCCTGGGGAGGAGAGAGGAAGAATGTTTTCAAATATTAAAGTAACTTGAAATGCAAATTATCTTGACTTCTATTTTTTTTTTTCTCCCCCAATATATAAGCACATCCTGATGTTCTTTACTGAATTTGTCTGCATAGCAAGGTTCCCTGCGTGACATTAAATGCAGGCTTACTTGTAGAAGTAATTTTCTTTCCTTTTTGGAAAAGGATGTAGGGAGATACTAGGTCATAGCATTATCATTGAAAAGGTGAATCTTAAAATATAATTAGATATGCACAGCCTTGAATATTCCAATTTGAAGTCAACCCAGAAATTTGGCATAACTCCAAATGCATTTTAGGATAGGGTACGAAATGTAATGCGGTTGCATTTCTCCTTCAGGCTAGAAACAGCTAAACCTGGGAAGCTGGAAAAAAAAAAAATAGGGAGGAAGTCTGCATTTATCGCAGAATAAACTGTAGGGTAGCATATAATGTCTGCTTGCATTGCGCTGCTGTTGCTTTGGGGAAGCCTGTGAGCTTATGAGCTGAAGTGCTGTAGTCTCGATGGTTAAAGATAGAAGTCTTGCTTTGTATTCCGAGTCATGAGGCCAACCCAGGAAGAAAGTAGCAGGGCGGGGGAAAAAAAAGGCAAAGAATCTATCACATATGATAACTCTCTTCTTTTTTTAAATAAACTGACTTTAAAGTGGACTTGTAATGTAAGAACCTAACAATTTCAGAAACATTTAAGTTCCATTAGTTAGCCAGTATTTATTGCCAAATTGTATCTTCTCTGTGATTAAAGATGTTAGTGAGTTATATTTCAATGTGTATTTAAAGACACTTATTTGAAGGTTGTTTATTGCATGCATAAAATGATACTTGGTACAACTTTCAAGTATGCACAGTTAGTGAAACTTCAAACAAATTTCATGTAAAAGTTTAAAAAAAGCCTCTGTATAATCTGTAAAGTTTTTTTTAATTCCATGTATGTAACTGGATTTTTTCACTATTTTTTTGTCTTACCTTCACCTCTTTTTTTTTTTTTTTCTGTGCCATTCTGCTCTTTTACTTCATCTGAATCCCTGATTATTTTTTTTTACCATCTTACCATCTTGCTGTTTGTCAAACAGAACAACAAAGCCTGCTCCTCATCTCGATGGGTAAGAATCCTTTATAGTTTCTCCAATGGTGGCTAAAATTTGAAGGTTCTAAGTCTTCGTGTGTTATATTGGAAGTATAGACAACAATGGGGAAACATATTCTTAATCTGTGAAAGATTATACAGTAAAACAAGATGAAATACAAAAGTTTCAGTTCTATAAAAATTTCAAGTTGCAACTTATTTCCTAAAGCTGGTCAAAAACTTGGAAGGTTTTTAAAATCCTAACATTCATTTCTTTAAAACTGGTTGCTGCCCTTAGTCCATAAATCAGTGAGTTGAAATGTCAAGTTTAACATATTTGGGTAGTACTCTCTTTTTTGTGGCATGTTTTTACCCCCAAAGTATATTAGTTCCTGGAAGTATAAGCTATGGGGCAAATGGAAGACGGACAGAGGAATGTGGTATGGTAGAACAAAACTGGGGATTCCTTAATTATAATTGTCCCTGCAGTGCCAGTGGAAACTTGAATGCTGAGTTTGTATAGACCTCTAAATGCTGCTTCTCTGGGGAAAACTGCACTATGTCTTCTTTATTTATGGACTCTCGATCTCTCTATTGCCAGAATTTCAAAAACAGGCATGCAGATTAGAAATGATGATCTGTTTGCTCTGCCCATGTAGAAGAGAGTAGAATGACATCGAGTAATTCAGTTAAGAACCGGAATGGGCCTCTGTTCCATGTTGCATGAAATCTTAGCGTTGTTGTAAATGTGAAAGTAATAATCTGAAGTTTAGTACATTTTAAGAGCCAGATGATGACAGTGAAGCCAAATGTTTCTATCTCAGAATGACTTTAAATCTGAAATTCATTGGAAAATAATTACAGCAATATATAAATATTTCTATTTTCCAAATATTTTATTTTTGCAGCGTACATGTTGTCTTTGGACTGGTTATTTCTGGTTTTGAAGTAATAGAACAAATAGAAAATCTGAAAACTGATACTGCAAGTAGGCCCTATGCAGATGTACGAGTTATTGACTGTGGGGTGCTTGTTACAAAATCAGCAAAAGATGGTAAGCATATGTATACCTGAAGTGAATTGAACATTGACATTGTTTTCAGACAGAATAAAAATTAGGCCAATGTCTAGAAATCAATACAGTGAATCTCTAGAATCTTAATTCTTATAAGCCTTTAAAACATAAAGCTTGGTGTAGGTGAGGAAGGCACAGCAAGGGAAAAGTGTTTCTGACCTAAACCTTTGTGACTTGCAAAGCGTATGCCTGCTTCCCGTTCTCCTTAATTAATGTTTAAGGTTAATGCGACGTACTCAAAAAGTAATTAGAGCTTATTTTTTCTGAGTTTGAAGGAGACACAAACATAAGCTTTTCTTGAAGTTGAATTTTGTGCAGTTCCCAAAGGTTTATTTTAAGATCATGTAATGTTACTATATACAGTGTACGTAGTCAATGTAATTTTCCTTTTCATGAGAATTCATAGGAAATAAATGATCTAAAATATATGTGTAGACAGTTGCTATAGAGTAGTGGAGTGTTAGGAGTTTGAGTTTTCTGCTCCACTTCTGACTTTCCTTGAGGATAATTTGGTTATGTCCTTTAGAGAAAGTCAAGAGGATAGATAATGTAAAAGTAGGAGGATGCAGAAAGGAGACAGTGACAAAGTTTTAGAAATAAGAAATACACAACTGAGCCTGAGACTTAACTCTTTCTGAAACTTTGTTTTGTAACCTGTGCATGGCTTTCTAAGGAAATGAATTTTTTTTTACTGTGAGTGGTCTTTGCTTATCTGTGTATTCTATTCTAACCCAAAGGTGTGAATTCAGTGTTATAACCTAAAATACATTTTCAAAGGAAAAAAGGGGGGGAACCCTCCTTCTTAAAGTTGTACTTATTTCTCAGCCTTCCTTTAGATTAGCTTGGCACACGTTAACGTTCAACTTCAGTTATAAAATTACTGTGTATGACTTAGGAATGGTTTGGCTTTGCATTGATATGTCATCATATATGGCATAAGGTGTGCATGGAAGTTCTTACAGTTCAATTCATACCAACTGCAGAATTTTTTTTACAGCTGTCTTTGCTGGAAAATATTTGTATCATTTTATGGATATGGGTTTAGACTGGACACAATTATGTGACTTTTTATTGTACTTTAAAGTTCATAGTTTATGCACAGAGTTCCTTGGAGCAGTATGTGTGTGTATTTATGCGTATATGAAACTGTATATTGTGTGCTGTGTATGTATACACAGTTAAAAATACATGCAAATGAACACACTGTAAATTTAAAATGTTTTAAGCTTTGGAAAAGAAGAAGAAAGTGTGTTCTGAATCTGATGCTTCAGACTCCTCCTCCAGTGCATCAAGCTCTTCAGAAACTTCATCTGAAAGTGAAGCTGAAAATGAAAGAAGCAGAAGAAGAAAGCGTAAAAGAAGAACTAAAACCAAACAATCAAGAAAACGAAGAAAGGAAGAGAGGAAGAAAGAGGATCCAAGATGCAAGCGAATCTCAAGCCAAAGACGGTGACTAGTCTCTTAAATTTAAGAATTTCAGAGAAATCTGAGAAATTCTACTTTTTTTTTCATTAAGTACTCAAGCAATGAATATGAAGGTGCTTTTATTCTATAAATTTGGATTTTGGTTAACTTTTACAAACAAACAAAACCAACCAAACAAAAAAGCTGAGCTTGTTGGGTAGGTTTTTCTGTGGAAATGTAAGGTCTTTGTAGATAGAAGCTAGAGGGACTTTGAAATAAGCCTCAGCATGTTAAAGTATATAGGACTCGCTATGCCTGTGTTATAGGGAGACATTAGGCAAATAAGAGATCTTTATATTTTATTTCAAAAATATTTCATGACAAACAGCAAATTAAAAGCAAGATTGTTTGCTGTACAGTTTGCTGTACATTCTTTCCAATAACAGTGCACCATCCTTCCTTTAGGATAAAATGAGTTATTAATGAACTAAGTTTTGGTTATTAAGCCATCTTAAGGCTCGGTGCATCACATGGGCTTTTTTTTTTTTTTTTGGAATTTGCTTTGAAAAGTGGCATTTTTATCAGTTGACAGTTAATTTTGATTTATCAACTTATTTTTCCCTATAGCAGCCTTTCTGACAAGAGTGATATAACAGAAAAAGCAGTCGATGTTAGCACAAAGAGGGACAAACCTGTGGTACGTCCTGAAGAAATTCCCCCAGTGCCTGAAAACAGATTTCTGCTAAGAAGAGATGTGCCTGTTGTCAGTGTAGAACCTGAACCGTAAGAAACATTGAGCTTTCTTATTACGTTGACTTGATGGAAACTACGCATAAAATTTTCCTGCTAATGTTGTATTACTAGTACTGATAGCAAATGATTGCTGTAGTGTCAGAATTTCTAAATAAGGTGATGTAATTGTCTTTTTTTACAGTTTTCCTTGTAATATTCCTGACAACCTGTGTCAGGGTTTTTCAGTGTAATCTAGCGGGGGAATGTTTTGAAGCTGTGCCAGGGCAGGTTTAGGCTAGACATTAGAAAAAACTTCTTCACAGAAGGGGTTGTCAGGCTCTGGAAGGGGCTGCCCAGGGAGGTGGTCGAGTCCCCATCCCTGGAGGTATTTAAAAGAAGGAGAGATGAGGTGCTTAGGGACAGGGTTTAGTGGTGGGATGGCAGGGTTAGGTTAAAGGTTGGACTCGATGATCTTAAAGGTCTTTTCCAACCAAAGTGATTTTATGATTCTAGTGAGTTAGTTTAATTGGTCCTTAAGGCTCATGCATGTTGCAACCTTAAATTCAATTACAACGATGCAGAAAAATGAGTGTCTAATTCCAGAAAAAATTTTGCAATGTAAACCACAGCAAATATTTGACTGCGAGGGAAACTTGGGATTGGGAGAGGTAATTTTTCATCTTTCTTAGACTGAAGAAGAAACTTTGGTTCAAAATCTGTCAACCAGAATTTTATGACCCATCTATGTTTTTAAGAAGAAGGGTAAATACTCTTCTTTTGATACAAAGTAAGTCATGACTTCACAGGTTATTTTCAATTTGTGTTTTGCATCTCTACTAAATTGCAGTTAGGTTCTGTTTCAATGAAATTTCTTTGCTTTTGGGCTCAGTTGAGCTAATATATTACACTGCCAGGTATCTCCAAAATCAATTTGTTTTGGTTTTTTTGTTTTTAAATTTTGGTTAATTGTATAATGTCCTGTAAGCCTTTTCTTGAACCGTTATTTTACTCTCATTTCCAAAGCCTTAGTAACTACTACTTTTGAGGAAATTACACAAACTGCAAAAAAAGAGTGCTGCATTACCACTTCTTGCTTAGGCAAGAAGCAAAGCTTTAGAACCTGTGCACTATCATGAATGGCCATTCCCTACGCGCAGACATTGTGGTGAAACTCCTGAGATGCTGAAACTATTCTGTCCATGTTGTCTTCATGATTTGTCCACCAAACACAAGTTAACCTCTTCAGAAAAGCCACGCACCACTTTAATGGAGGACTTTTCAAGTTCATTGTTAGTGTTTATTTACACATAGAGAGGTCAGATAGGCTACGCATTTGGTTGAAAACAGGCATATGTTGATTTGCCTTTCTTTGCAGAACTGTGCGTGGCTTGCTTTATTTCTTGGTGAATTCACTGAGTTCTCAGTTCTGCCATCTCAAAACAAATGAATGAGATTAGTATTTTGCATGATTAACTTAAAAACAGTTTATTTTGGGGGGTTTGCCATGTAAGCTCACATTTTATTAATTTATGTAGGAAGCTTCTTGATGCTACGCCAGTTCTGACTGACCAGAAACCATCAGTCTCTAAATCTGGACGAAAAATTAAAGGAAGAGGCACGATAGTATGTGACAATTCTTCTTTTTTCTTTCATCTTACCCAGAGTATCTTCTCTGACCTTGAGCTTTGAATTTCCTTGAACGCTTTGTATGACACCTTTAACTGTTGTTGACATGTTGTAGATTCTGGCTTAGAAGGTTGAAATATTGCTGTCAGGTAGTTATTTTATAATGCTTTTTTTCCCCATCCTTGTTAACGTCTTTTTACCTAAAGATTGTTTGGGGAAACAAATGCCTGCTCCTCAACTACAAGAAATCTTCAAATGTTAGAATGAAATTATTTCTTCTTAAAGACTGGAATGAATTCAGCCAGATTCATCCCACACAAGCCACAAGATCGAAAGTAATGAGAAGTGACAAGAGTTTTTACTGTTCTCAACTCACTGAATTTCCTTGCTGTGTCTGTTAAGCCTTAGGACTGTAACACATAAGAGTAGACAAAGCTGTTCTACAGTGTTCTAAGCGTATACAGCTCTTTCTGATGTACATTGCTTGTCTTCCCAAGTTCTGGTATTTGCATCTTCTGATGACTGGGCATACTTTTCTGAGAAACAACAGTTCTGTTGGCAACTTCGGCAGAATCACATTGATCTGCCTTTTGACATTTTAAGTCAACCTTTTGTTTCCTTTTTTTTTTTTTTTTTTTAGCTACGTAATGTAGTTCATCAAATTTTGTCATCTGTCCTGGCTGAGATCAAGTCTAGGTAACTTCATAGATGACGCTGCATGGGCAAGAAGTTACTTTTTTGCAGTGCTGGTACTGAAGTATTTTTACAGGTGCACAGACTCAGTCCATTTTATTTTTCTTTTTCTCCCTTCCTCTGAAGACTGCCACTGTTTATGCAGATTTCACTTCTTCAAGTCTCTGGTATCCTGAAGAGTTTTGCTTTTGCATTAGTGCCATCATACTCAAGCAAAATTTTTTTTCTCTCTTTAATAATAACCCACAATACAGGGTCCAAAATGCTCCACAGCTACACTTGTTTTTCAGGCAGTAGAAGAAGGAGAAAGTAAGAAAAGCTTTCGTAACCCTGCATTTGATACTGGTGTATTTCAAATTGTAGCACACCAGAATTGAGCATATTCTTCCCCTTTAGAAGGTTTTTCTGGATCAATTTAGCAGGTGATGTTTGGGTAACCATAAACCAATCCAAGGCTTGGACCTGCCAAATTTTTGTGCAAATGGAAGTCCTCCAAAAAAAAAAAAAGTGTGTATGTAGAGAGATCAGTATCTGTTTAGCTGAAGACACTTTTCATTATAATGGTCTTAACTGAGACTCCTCTGAGCGTGATTTTCTTATGTGATAGCCACTGGATTTGAGAAGTACTTTTCTACTGATCCCTGTGATGCAATTATTTTAAGCCACAAAACTAACGTCTTAGATAGTCCTAGCAAGGAACAAGGTACTGTAGTGTTTGGGCCTCGCCTGAGAACCAAGCCTTATTTGCCAGCCTTGACATTAAATCTGATAGCTGTTCTTGATGCATCTGACAGCTTTCATTTGTATTTGACACTTGTGATACCCACTAAAGAAAGCCTTTGAAATGGAATGTTTTGAAATATTTATGTAAATAAAGACTGCAGGAAAAATAGCATAAAGCTGAGTGGAATTAGCTTTTACGAGGCATTTGGGTGTCTGTGTCTTGGTTTCTGTAGTTTTGGCAGCCTCTTGGCAAAATTAAAAATGAAAATGAATAATACCAGAAATAATTTGGGGCTAGCAATTAGTTGGAGAAATGCATTTTTCTGCCATCTCCAACAGTCTGATTAGCAACAGTTCCTACCCAGGGTGAACACGTTTGATGTTTTCAAGATACGCATTTGTAGTTTTGAATCCTCTTAGGTTCTGAGAGACTCCTGAGTACAATATGAGAGAATTAGGGAGGTCCGTGAAACCTTCGTCGCCTATTCTGTGCCATTCATCTGTAAAAGTGGGGGTTTTTTTAGTAATCATTGCTTCAGCTCAAAGGATAGGAACCTCCAAATCTTCATGGCAGGTTATCTTTATTTTTTTACATAAACAGGACGCCTTCGAGCATTCTGCCTGTAATTAACTGAATAAACCGATAGATGCATCTTTCTGGTTTCATTCTGGGGAGTAATATTTTATTTTTTTCACATATTGCATGCTTTTATAAGTGGCTCAAAATAATTGAGTAAACTCCAGATGTTTGTCTTTTTTGAGTCAAGGAGCATCTAATTTCCTCACAGGATTTACCTAAGTGTGTATCCAACTGGGTAATGGAAAATAATGAGTTAGCAATATTAGAGTTTTTTCTCTGCTGCACAAGTAGCTCTTATTGCCTACTTAAATGCTGCGCCTAAGCATAATTTTTAAGTGTGAAGCTTCATTACGCTTTTGTGAAAGATTATTTTTATTTATTTATTTTCTGCTTGGAAGGTGTCTTAAACTGGATTCCCATTTCTGAAGGGGTGAACAGCAGTAACTTTTGAAATGGGGCTTGTCTTTACCCATATAAGCAGTTAGGTGTCTGCAAACTGAAGTGAAGCGTCTGTGCTTTACTATCCTGAAAAAAAAACATTGGTTATCTGAAGTAATTGTGTTATTTCAGAAGGTATGATGTAAAGGGAATCCGTGACCTTTTTCTCAATTCTTCCTTTTATGTTTTGGAAAAGTGGCTTAGCTGGCCCCTCTCAAGCTTTGAGAAATGTTCTCAGACTAGGAAAAAAGTTAGCTGTGTAATCCTGTCTCACATGTGGTATATAAGCATGCCAAAAGTGGGTATTTTTGGCAGGAAATCTAGAATTTGCGTCATCTTCGTGGACTTTGTATGGATAATGTTGTCTGGCTTGTGCTATGAAGATGCATGCAAAATCTGTGTAAGAGTCACAGTATATTTTCTATATTATCCAGTCTCTTTTAAAGAAAAATAGATTCTACATCTATCTATCTATCTTTGTTTTCATAGCGATATCACACCCCACCTCGATCACGATCGTGTTCTGAATCCGATGATGATGAGAGCAGTGAGACCCCTCCTCACTGGAAAGAGGAAATGCAGAGATTACGAACGTATAGACCACCTAGTGGAGAAAAGTGGAGTAAAGGCGATAAGTAAGATCCTTACTTCAAATTTAAAATGTCTTGGTTTTTTTGCACAAGCTTTAATAAATTGTGTAGATGTACCATGTCATTCATGTTTGAATAGAAAAATGTAAATATCTTTGTGGTCAACACATTCCGTTTACATTCCAAAAATTAGAAGTGGAAAACTTTCTTAAAACATTTCTGCTTTGCTAATGTGACACCAGATGAACACATGCTGAAAAGTATCAGAAGAGTTGTTTCTGATGGGGCCATCTTGTATACTTATTTAAGAAGTAATTAATTGAGCTCTCCAGTTTCCTGTTGCTTTCCATAGAGCTAGTCGTGTCAGATTTCCTTTAGCCTCAAACTTGGTTATGTGGTTTCTTTGGATATCAAGTAAGGCAATCGAATCCACCAATCCTATATTGTTTTAATTACATGTTCTTTCTGCAGTTACAAACTCTGCGATGGAAGCCAGCTCCAGAATTTCTGATTGCTTGATACTAAATATGAGCTTGTATCAAATTACAATAGATAAACCCTAAAAGCAAAACTGAAGAATGTTTTATGTATAATTATTATTGAATAATTGCAAATGTTTATAAGTCTTTTTATATATTGAGTACATTCAGTTTATTGATACATTGCAGTGTACCAGCTAAAAGAATACTAAATGAGATGAAGTTTTTAAATTCGTATTTAAACGTGTTTTCTGAATCCAGTAGTTGTAGTGTTAGCTGTAACTACCCAAAGTCCTATGGACTTAACATTAAACATTAAATCTCTTTACACAGGTTCTACAGTATGCAAAAATTGCTGATGTTGGCTAATTAACTTCTTAGAGAGAAGTAGCTCTCTTGATAGTGGTGTAATTCCACACCTTAAAATGAGTGAACGAGCTCATTCAAAACACAGTTGTCTGTTAATAAAGAGGGACGGGGGTTTTTAAACTTCATTAGTTGACTTGGAGGAGGGGAAAATACTTAGTTTAGATTTTTTAAAAATATTTTCTACTTAGTGGTGTCTTGTTTGCTTGTTTGTTTTTAAGGTTGAGTGATCCATGTACAAGCAGATGGGATGAGAGGAGTGCATCCCGGAGATCAAGATCTTGGTCACATAATGGTTATTCTGATCTAAGCACTGTGAGATATTCCAGCCATCACAAAAAGCACAGAAAAGAGAAAAAGAAGGTGAAACACAAAAAGAAATCTAAAAAGCAGAAGCATTTCAAGAAGCACAAGCAAACAAAAAAAAAGAAAACGTCAGCCTCATCAGATGTAGAATCCTCTCATTCCTTCCTCAGGAGAACAAAATCATCTTGTGATCGTGAGAGGAAATCTCGTTCTTCATCATCGTCTTCTAGGCATTCGTCCAGAAGAGACTGGTCTAAATCTGATAAGGAAGACCAGAGTTCATCAACTTTATCAAGCAGAGGGAGTCGATCATACTACAGGTCCAGATCCAGATCCAGGTCAAAATCAAGATCTTACTCCCGAAGAAGTTCTAGATCAAGATCAGCCTCTAAGTCATCGCGTTCTCGAAGTAGGTCAAGGTCAAGTTCTAACCCTAGGCATCAAAAGACAGTTTCCAATTCTCCACGAAATATTTCAACACGATTAAATGAAAGTAAGTTGAATAAGACAGCCGAGCCTGTAAGAGCAGTTATACTCCCGAGTGATAAAGTTGTCGTACCACCAGTTGTCCCAGAAACCCTCCCTGTTATACCCTTAAGTGATAGCCCACCGCCTTCAAGGTGGAAGCCTGGGCAGAAACCGTGGAAGCCATCTTACGAGCGAATTCAGGAAATGAAAGCCAAAACAACCCATTTAATACCCACACCAACCAATTACAATTTAGTAGTTGTTAAAGAGGCTAACACTTCTTCCTCATACCATAAGCGACAAAGGAGTTCAGATAGCGATCGAAGCGGTTATTCCAAATATCACAGTGACAGAAGCTCAGATAGTTGGCTAAGATCAAGAAGCAGGTCCTCTCGAAGTAGGTCGTACTCAAGATCTTACACGAGATCTAGAAGTCCATCTAGCTCTAGGACAAAATCTCGTTCTTCTGGCAGATCGCCATCACTGAGTAAATACCGCAGCGACAGGTCAGGTTATAGCGAGTCGACATCTTATTATTCCCTTAGTGATGACGATAGACACAGAAACAAAAGAAAATCTGCATCAACTGATCAAAATGCTCGGTCTCTTAAACTGAGGCAAGAAACGAGCTCTGAAAGTACTCTCCCTTATAAGTGTACAAAAGACTACGATGAGTCTTCTCAAGGCTTGAAAGAGAGCGACAGTTTATCATCTTCAGACTTCTCTACTGACAGCGAGCGTTCTGCCAGAACGAAAGTAGCCCAAGAAAAAGAAGGACGTTTTCAATTAGAAGGAGATACTCAGAAACAGGATAAAAATAGCGTAAGTTCTGAGAGAGGGGAGGAGAAATCCAAGTGTGAGCGGGATTCTGATCATGCGAAAAAGAAAGCAGCTAAGGAGAAATCCTCTGAGCAGCCTAGAGGTGGTGCAAAAACTAAACGAAAGTCCTATTCAGGTAGTAAGTGGGACTCCGAGTCAAATTCCGAAAGAGGAGAGGCAAGGCATAATAGGGGAGATTCCAGACCCTCCTCGAGTAAAGAAGAAGGAGAGGCCACATCAGGATCTGATACAGAGCTTAGCGTTACCAAAAGGATAAAAAAACAACCAAATTCTTCAGAAGGCTTTCTGGATTCTGATTGTACATGGAAGACAAGCAAGCAGTTGTCGTCTTCTGAATCGGACAGTTCCTGTTCTAGCTCAACAAACATCAGAGGAAAGTCAAAAAAACACAAACATGGATCAAAAAAACCTCTTAAAAAATCACATTCCAAAAAAGCAAAAGAAAAATCCAAAGGGAAAAAGGAGAAGAAACACAAAGTTCAGAAAAGAAAAGAAATGTTTCATTGGCAGCCCCCCCTGGAGTTTGGTGAAGAAGATGATGATGAGATAAATGAAAAGCTGGTTACCAAGGACGATAAAAAGGAAAAGCAGCTTACCAGGGACATAAAGGATAAAACCCAAGTTTATGAAAAGGATGAAATAGCCAAAGATAAAATGGGAAATGGTGAAAAGTCTTGTGCGGATGCAAACCTTTTGGGTAAAAACACTACATGTGATGCCTCACCAGGTCACGGTAACCTTAATAAAGATAGCATTGAAACAAATGCTTCAACCAGGATTTTAAACTCAGGAATAAATATGACCGCTTGCAAGAATGAGATTAAAGAAGCTGAAGAAAGTAACCAGAACGGATTGGAAGACGTTATTCAGACAGATGACAACATGGAGATTTGTACCCCGGATCGTAACTCGCCAGGGAAGGTTGATGTGGACATTTTGTCTCCTGTCATTCTCACTGCTAAACCTCAGGCTTTAAGTGCTAGTACAAACAAAGATTTACAGGTTGAGACCCCTGAACAAGATGCTGTCAAACTAGGAAACAATATTCCAGACTTCATTAATATTAAAGAAGAAAAAGAAACGGGAAAGCAAGAAAATAACTCTGTCCCTGTGTCTAGTGCTAAAGACTGTAGTTTAAAAAGTGAAATTACTGAAAACACGCAAAGCAATGTGATAGATAATAAATGGAAGCCTTTGCAAGGTGTTGGTAATTTACAGCCAGCAACAATTAGTACTGCCACGGAAGTTAAGAACGTAGCTTCAGCACCGGAGCCTAAACCAGCAGGTTTAAGAATTGAAATAAAAGCTAAAAATAAAGTAAGGCCTGGATCTCTGTTTGATGAAGTTAGAAAAACAGCACGGCTAAATCGGAGGCCAAGGAACCAAGAAAGTTCTAGTGAGGAAGAATCTCCAAGTAGAGATGACAATAGCCCTTCCAGGAGTATCAGTAGGTCACGAAGTAAATCCGAATCTAAATCCAGACACAGAACAAGGTCCATATCTTACAGTCACTCCAGAAGTCGATCCCGAAGTTCTACATACTCATACAGGTAAGAAGTTTGTGCTATTCCCGCAGCCTACCGTCTTAACGTGAAAGTTCTGCTATTTTCAAGGCGTGTTTCTTTTAAACAATGTGTCGTTTAGCAAGTATGGAATAAATATTTAGGTACAGAATAAACATTTAGCTTAAAAGATTAAGCTTTATATTGCTTTTGGTTCCTGTTTTCTGCTGCCCTTTTCTTCAGTTACATTCTATTTTGTGCTTTTCAAAGTTGTTCATTGGTTGTAGGTCAAGAAGCTATACAAGAAGCCGAAGCAGAGGGTGGTATAGTAGAGATCGGTCAAGAAGTCGAAGTAGTTCTTACCACAGTTACAAGAGTCGTAGGTAAGTTTCTCTGAGTGGAGCTAGTGTTGGGATGTGTTACAAAAGCAGTTAATTAGGCACAGCCGTCCGATGCGTCAGCCTGAGCAAGTTGGAAATGTGCTTAGCTATGCATACTTGCAGTCTGAAGTATCTACTTGAAATATGCAAGTTAGGAAATTTTGAAATCTGACTATTCTGTTACTGAAAAATAATTCTCTTTAATGTTTCATAGTATGGATGAGGAATTCTGAGCAAAGCGGATTCCTCTCCTCTTGTTTCCCCCTCTCCCCCGGCTCTCTTCAGCGCCTCTTTCTGATTAACCTAAAATATCTCCGTGTTTTTGTTTTTGTCAGTCGAACCTATAGTAGAAGTAGATCCAGAAGCAGTTCTTACGGCCATCACAGTCGATCCAGGTATGGATTATAGTTTTAT
Source organism: Egretta garzetta (assembly GCF_000687185.1). Taxonomy (NCBI): domain Eukaryota; kingdom Metazoa; phylum Chordata; class Aves; order Pelecaniformes; family Ardeidae; genus Egretta; species Egretta garzetta. Next base: position 311,836 of record NW_009259423.1, on the reverse strand, counting down.
ACAAACTCTGCAATAAACGTACTTACTATAAAAATACCTTGGTATAAGAACACACCCTTATCTATGGTACTTAAAAGTATAATATCATGATAGCAACTTGAATTAAAGCAAAATCAACATAAGACACTTTTAAAAGCTGAAAATAACCAAATCATCCTGGCATCGCAGTTATAGGGGATGATATGAGATAAGGAATAGTGAACACATTTCCCTTTATTGTTAGAATAAAATTGAGTTATAAATGGAATCACTTTGTTGCTTGTTTTCAGAAGTATTGGCAAACAAGATTTTTACTGCGTCTACAACTTGTAGAGAAAACACAAAAAGTTTTTAAATGCTTAGTAAGTCTTTTCTAGATAATAAATTCGAGATTTTCACTGTTGTTTAGAAGATATTTGTTCTTCTATTTAAACTTTTATGAAATGTATAATGATTCTGTTTGCCACATCCTTCAAAAGTAATTTCTATATAGCCACTCATCTGTATATAAATGTCTTTAAAACATTCATTTAAAATAAACAGCATTTTAGAGAAGAAATTGTAAATTTATGATTACTTTCTTTTCCCTTTAAAGTAGGTCATACACGTACGATAGTTACTATAGCAGAAGTCGAAGTAGAAGTAAAAGGAGTGACAGCTATCGAAGATCTAGAAGTTATGATAGGCGATCCAGGTATGGTGTTGCTAGCATGACTTTGCCTGTTTATGCAAAATAATTTGATAAATGCTTACGACATTCATGAAGGCTAATGTTTGGAGGTTTTTTCCCCAGGCATAAGAAATGCATTGTTACCAAACGTAATAATCAAAACCAATTAAAATCAGAGCAAGAGTGTGAGTGAGGAAGTCAGAATTCCTGACGTGCTAAATTTGAGGATGGGGAAGAAACTAGGATGAGAAAGATTTGAGAAGGCTCCGGTTCTTTGGATGTATGCATTCAAAATAAGCACGTTTGGGTTTTTTTAATAATTCTAAATGTTTCTTAAAAACTACAGCGAACTAGCTCTCAAGATTGAAATCAAGTGCCCTGTTAGGGATTAAAAGCTACCTGGTATGCAAAGAATTCCACTGCATGGTAAATTCTTTTTGGTTAGACTGCAAAAGTGGATTTAAAAAAAAAAAATCTGGAAAGAAAATTAAAAATTGCAGTGCTATCCCGAATTAATTTTTAACTTCCTAGAACATCTTTTGAAAGAACATTTTACCTGCAACTCCAGTGTGCTTCTGGTGAATTTAGGATAAATTTTATTCTACTCAGTCCAGGGGAATTGTATAGGTGTAAGCGAGCACATTGCACAAAGATCAGAAGTGGAACGGGATATGTATGTTTAGTGAGCATCAGTGATGGTTTGTTTTGTACATTCTGGTATGTCCCCTATTAGGCAGTGGTAAATCAGGCAGATCTATAAGACTGCTGTAAATTTTCATCCTCTGCTGTCCTGCAGACTCATTTTTTTTCACAACTTTGTACCAGCTCTGTAATGGACTTTGCTCTCACCCATTTCCCCGCCTAGTTCTGACAGCAAGACAACTTTCATCTTGCGTTTGAGGGGGAATTAATGAGATTAACAAAGAGTGTGGAAATAGACTTACAAAATCATCGGTTTAGGATGTTGGGAAGCTTCAGAGAAACAATGTTGGATTAGGATATGCTCATCTTTCATTTAGAAAGCTTTTCTTACAGGCACAAGGCTAGAAAATCTCCAATGAAAGTTTATTCTGTGTAATTTGAAGATGTCCTGTGGCTTGTCTGAAACCATCTGGACTCTGTCTTGACGTTTGGCCAGGTGCTGAGCTTGGAATTCTTCTGGATAAGCCAAAACATTTTAATCTACAACTTCCATTCTGCAGACACTCAGACACTCCTCTTGTTGTTATGGGGCCTAATTCTTAAGACCCTTCTTTGAATGAAAAACTGCAATATATAAAGCAAGGATTTGTGAAATTATTTTAGTTGAGCAACACTTGCAATATGAAACTGTATCTGTTAGAATACACTTCTCAGTCAGCTATGAGCATTTACAAAGCCAGTTATTTTTGATGATTTCTTAGCTGTACAAGAGAAAGCAAGAGATTTTGTAGCTACAAGCTCAGTTTGGCTTGAGTTACACAGGGGTTTCATCGTGTAAAGTTAATGATTGTTTTAATTTTGAGTGTCCCTTAATGAATACTTCAGTTATATGAAATACGTTCCTGTAAAAGACTTCTTGCGTATTTTCTCCTTGCCTTGTGTCTGTCTGTCCTGACAATTTTTTAAGATAATGCAGTTTTGAATTTGAAGCTTCGAAATACAATTTTGAGGCATTTTAATCTTTTCTTTGTAGATCTTACGGCTCTGACAGTGAAAGTGATCGCAGTTACTCGAACAACCGAAGCCCCAGTGAAAGCAGCAGATACAGCTGAAAACGTTTCTTTGACGATGGAAACTGTATTTAGTAATTTTTTTCAGTGTTATGTTCAAAAGAAAAAAACCTGTTTTGACAGTGTCACAAGTGAAGTTGAAGGGCGTTTCCTGAGTTAGCTGAAACTTTACCATTTAACAGTGAACTCACTTGACTGTGTACTTACGGAGAGGAGTACTGAGCTCAACTCAACTGAGGGTTTTTTTTCGGTTTTTTTTTAAATGTGAAATGCTACTTTTACAAAATGGGGGGGAAGAAAAAAAAAGTTTTATTTCCTTGAGTTGGGTTTTCCAAGCCATGAACGACACTTCGGTGAATTTGTTGCCACCGCTTTTCTGGGTGCAGCAATCAGTACTGTCTTCAAGTCTGTTTATAAACATACAGGACTTTCTGCCTGTTATTATGAAATATATGCTAGCAACTATAAAACTGTGAAGAAAACTTCTTACAAAGGCTGCCATTTCTAGTTTATTAAAATGCTTTTTTTTTTTTTTTTAAATGCTGGAAGATGGGTTCCATGCTGTCTTGTTGATTATTGCATTATATACCGTATATACCCAACAGCTAGGTGATGAAAACAAAGACTGCCACTCTGTCTTAATCCTTCCTGTACTGCGCTGTTACGGAAGTCGGCACAACGGGAACCGTCAAACTGACAAGCAGTGAGCAAATGTGGGATGGATGAGTTTTGATCTTAATATCCAACTTGTCTAAACTTCTGCGTTTAAAAGTGAATTTTGTGATGAACAGCGATGTTCTTAAAGAGTCTAAAAAAAAAAAAGTGTTTCTGAACACTTTTGAATGCCATTTCAATTCCTATTACAGTGCTTGGCATACTTCGACGCGTTTTGAAGCGGAACGTTGTAAACTGCTGGGTAGATCATGAATTTGGTCAAAACACTTTTTAAAAAAACTTGCATGGTGATGATTTTTTGAGAAAACAAAACGTAATGGTTCCTTTATAAAAACATCTGTAGATGTATCCCATTTGCCAGAGGGAATATCGGATATTGATATTGCAGATAGTGAACTATGTATTGTTAAGGCGATACGACTATGAAAGTACTGGTATGCCTGGTAAAAAGCATGGATAATACTTTCAAAGTAAAGTTTAATACCAAAAATTACTCCATGTTACAGGTAAATGGCTTGCAAAAAACCCCATAGATTTAAGCTTAAGAGCATTGAGTAATTTTTGCAATATTCTGATTGAGGTGATTTAAAACAATTTGTAAAGTTTTTCAGCATTTAGAAAGTTGTGTAGTAAGAAACAGTTTTTTAATGGCATAATGTAACCTGGAAAGTGGGGTCTGTAGTGAAAAAACAGACTAACATACCTTTATTAGAGCTAATGAGTACTGTTGTATTACAATAGTTTTCATTACTGACTTTCTGTAATATCTTCAGATGCTTTCATTTTCTCAAATGTTTTCAAATATTGAAAATGATTTTTATTTTTTTTTTAAGATCTCATCAGGACCCAGCAGCTTTGAAAATTAAAAGTGGTAATTTCTTGCTTAGACGTCAGTTCACACTGTCTCTTTGAATTAAGCTATCCAAAATTAGCTTTCATTCGGTACCCTTCTGAAACATGAAAAAAAAGTTCAAAGTGGAGTTTGAAGACTGTAACGATGCCCTCCATTTCGGTCTGTGAACAGCTGAGTAAGGCATTTGTGTGCAGGTTCCTAAAACTGAACTTCTCCCTTAGGTTTTTCACTTCCTAGAAGAACCCAAAATTCTGGACTTGCGCCCTTCCTACTCTTGTAGTTCAAGGAAAAAGCGTGCACACTTTATCCTTTCCAATCGATATTTTGTAAGCTGCTTACGCTCTTTAACATTAAGTACATTTATTACCCAAGTCCATATACGTTTGCAGACATGTTTCTAACAGTAGCAGCCATTTCAGGAGTCCTGGACAAATACTTCATTGCTAAGTCAAGGTCATGTCTGTTGCGGTTTCATAGTTTTAAGTACAAATGTAACTTGGTTTTTCCCTTCCTGAGAAAATAGAACTAGTGGGGTAGTGGTGTAACAAAATATACAACTATAAATATTGCCATTCAGCACTTATTAGAGGAAAAAATTGCTCCAGAATCGGACCCTGTCATATTTCAGGTCTGAGCTGACTTTTTATTTTTAAGGCCAGGAAAAGGTAATAGAAATAAGGTTGATCAATTAATTGTAGTTGTCCAAAATTACTGCAATGTCACTAATGTCTGTTTCCTATCTTGAATTAAAGCTTTATAAAAAAATTCCATCTGGTAGATGGTTGGGGGGGGGGAGTATTTTTACTTAGTGAAGTCTGTTAAATTGTGCTTCGGATAGAAAATGTACCCCTGAGCTGGTTTTCTAATGTTGGTCTATGTTTTTGCAATTTTGTTATTCAAAAGTAGTTTGCTGTTTGTAAAATAAACTTTTGTACATATCTGCAAATGCTGTTTTCTCTACATCTGGAAAAATTCCGTTGCTGCTGGAGGGAAACAAGCAGGAAAATTAAAAATATACTTCAATTTCTGTATCCGCTTTTGTCCATCGCAGGACTACAGACAAGTTGCCTTTCCTTTTCCTGACCTACTTAGGGAATGATTCCTCAGCAAGGCTCTGTACCGGGTTTACATAATAGTTGTTGGAGGAACAAATATTTTGAAATTTCCAAGTGATTTGAGGTCTCACCATTTCCTCAAGATATATAAAAGGTTCCTATCCTTTGTGCGAGGATGCACTTACCAGATCTACACGGAAATCTCTCAACGGGCCGAGTTCAACTACTTTTGCTAAATATTCTTTCCCAAATACACATTCCCACGTCGTTTCCGTAAGCATATTGGAAATGTGGTACTAGTTCAAGTCAGCAGATGTAATGGCTCAGCAGACTAATCCATTAGTCTTTTAGGCTTTCTGTTCCAGAAAAACTGGATTTCATTAAAAAATACGGGCTCTGTCCTAATTTAAAGGCTAATTGCTGTGGTCTGAGGTAAAAAGGACAAGTGGAAGTGTTCCCTTGTTGTTCGATTTAGTCTGTAGCGTGATCCGGTTAACCTGGTGTTTCCCAAATTTCAGAGCACTGCCTTTGAGGAGGAGGCACAAGAAATCCTGGGCAGGAAAAGTAGAAACTCCAGGGATTGATCTAATAGTGATGAAAGAGGTAAAAAAAATAGGTAATGTAAGGTAGGGGAAGGGTGGTCTTGCACGGTAGTGTGAAACCAGTCTCTGTCTTCCTCGTTAAAGAGAGCTAGTCGAGGACCTTGCTTTCTAATGCATAACGTTGCTTTTTTGTGCTTAAAAAGCCATATTCTCTGCAGAAGTTGAACATGGGGATCACGGGGCTGCTCTCAGGTGCTGTGGACCTGCTGCCGTCGAGGTCAAGCCACCATCACCTTGAGGAGGCTGGAGCACGCAGTGTTAAATATAGAGTGGCTGACATGTATGTATCATGGTATGTATCGCTCATTAGTGACGTTTTTCTATTCAGTCTTAACTCCTGTAATCTAGTAAAATTATGATTCAAGCATAAGTGGTTTCATAAAAAAAAAGGGGGGGGGGGGGATTTTAAATAAGGTCAGGTCTGAACGTCTTCGGTTGTTTTGGCCATCAATCATCCCTTATGTAGTACACAAACATTGCTGCGGTGTCGCTCTGCGGTACCAGGCATTCTCTCTCCAGTTGCAGGTGGGTGACTTAACTTACCTAGCAAAAGGCAAGCTGAAATGACCCATCTGGCTGTCAAACCGCTGGTTCCTAAAAAGAATATATTTCCAGAGCACCGGCGTAAATGCACTTTTCCTACGATACCGACGTGCAGAGAGGTTTCCTTCCTACTCTCTCGCTTTTAAACAAGGGCTATTTGCGTCCTCGCGCTCGAGGGCAAGAAGCGTTTAAAGTGTTCTTTCAGGAGATCACCCAAGTATCTGACAGTGTATTAAATTTCTGTCGATGGCTTTGTGTGGTTCGTGACGATCATGCTTACAGTTTGGAGGGGAACGCGGTATTTAGATGACCTTGAGCTGCACCCTGGAATCCATCTGGTGTAATTTCCGAACTGAACGCTGCCTGGGATTTAAATCATGAGAAGATAAAGCTTTGCATGCTCCACCCCTACTTAACATCCATATAAATGATTTATTTTTTTTTTTTTAATATGGTTGGGAAACTAATGATTTTCCACTTGGTTTTAAAACGCTGTAGTTGCTTAACTGTGGTAAGTTAAAACTGTTTAAAAATTATACAAACAATTAAAGGGACCCAGTCTTGAATTTGATAACGTCCATGTAATCCCTCTGAAGTAGATAGGATTGCACGCGTGAAATCAGACAGTCCCTGGCAGTTCTGGTTTCTTTCGTAATGAGGGTAATATTTCAGACTCACAGCGGATGCACAAAAGAGGGAGTGGGCATCAATTTGGTATCTATTAATTGATATTTCCGCTGTGATGTCTGT
>NW_009259423.1:296574-304983 GCF_000687185.1 Egretta garzetta | reverse complement strand
TGTCCTTGAAAGAATGTGTCGTGCAGCCCAAGAAAACCAACGCCCTTACCCAAAGCATGGTCTAACGAGAGCGCTGAGCGCAATGCAGCTTGTCAACACTTGTAGCTCCCACCCTGACATTACGTCCTAGTCCTGGCCTTAGGCTGCAAAATTCCTTAATTCAGTTCCTTAATTCAGCCAGGAAGAGGCTGCCTTGCCTCTTGGGCTTTCTTTTTCTTCCAGCTCACTGTGCACCCAGAATAATGCATCTTGCACTCCAGAAGGGAGAGCCACCCTGCAGGAAGACCTGGATAGGCTGGAGGAGTGGGCTGACAAGAACCTTATGAAGTTCAACACAGACAAATGTAAGGTCTTGCACCTGGGAAAACGCAATCCAGGAGTGCAGCACGGGCTGGGATGTACCCGGCTGGGGAGCAGCTCTGTGGGAAGGGACCTGGGGGTCCTGGTGGCCAACAAGCTCCGTAGGACGGAGCAGTGCGCTGCTGTGGCTGAGACAACCAACAGGATGCTGGGGGCATCAACAAGGGCATCACCAGCAGAGATAAAGAAGTCATTATCCTGCTCTGCTCAGTGCTTGTCAGGCCACACATCCTGTGTACAGTTCTGGTCCCCACTATACAAAATGATGTGGACAGGCTGGAGGAGGTCCAGAGAAGGGCCACCAAGATGACCCAAGGACTGAGAAGCCTGCCATATGAGGAAAGGCTGAGAGAGATGGGTTTGTTCAGCCCTGAGAAAAGGCTTAGGGGAGACATCGCCACGTACCAGCACTTACAGGGTGGCTACAAAGAAGATGGAGACCCCTTTTTACAAGGGGTCACATGGAAAAGATGAGGGGTAATGGGTACAAGTTAATCCTGAGAAGATTCCGATTGAACATGAGGGGAAAATCTTTCACCATGAGAACAGTCAACTGCTGGAATAATCTCTGCAGGTTGACTCCACCACATTGGGCACTTTGAAGACTCAGCTGGACAGGGTGCTGGGCCATCTTGTCTAGGCTGTGCTCTTGCCTAGAAACGTTGGACCAGATGATCCTTGAGGTCCCTTCCAACCTGGGATTCTGTGATTCACCCCGCGAGAGAGGATGAGGAAGAGTTCATCCCCACTCCTAGTGCCTTACCTGCCCATCCCGTTGCTCAGGCAGCATCTGTGTAACTTCTCCCCAACATGTTTGGGCAAATGAGCCGTGAAAAGCATGAAGAGGATTGGGAAGGTCCTCAGGACTGGGAGAGGGTAAGGGGCTGATAGCTGTGCTTCCAGGAGAAACGCCCAACTCTTCGGCAGCGTGCCAGCGAGATGAATCAATCGACAGAGGCTTTTGGGTCTTCAAGCGCTGGTTGAAGAAGTATGTTTAAAGGAAAATGAAAAAGCAAATCCATTCTGTCACGAAGGCTGGGTATTTGGCATAAAGAAAGTTTTGGGTTTTTTTTAAATCAGTGTAGCTTTGTCAATTGATATATTTATACTCGCTGGTGCAGAACTTGAAGGAAAGGGGGGCGAGCGCTCCCCTGCAAACCCCCACCCTCAACATCCCCTCAACATGGCCAAACCCAATGCTGCTCCTTTCAGATTAAAGCAACCGCCTGCCCGACATGCCTTGCTATCAGGAAAGACGCTCAGGTGGAGGGGCAGCCCCGAATACAGAGGAGGGCTCTTGTTGTGGGTGCTCCCCAGGCTGGGGCAGAGCCAGCTGCAAAGCTTTCCTAGGATAAAAGAAGTGAGGTCCTAGAATAAAAGGGGCGTAGCGGTGGTTATAACCGAGTTGCAGGTGCAGGAAGGAAAGGAAAAGCAAGAGGACAAATATATCATCCTTCCTTGGTAAACTTAGCAGGCTTTTGCAACAGCTGTGTGCGAACCACTGTGTTTAATGATGGCTGTAGAAATCAGTTGTGTTTTGGTGGTGGGGGTTTTTAATCCCTTTATGCTTCTGAGGTCTGCAGCACGGTGGCTTCCACCTCTTAAAGAAATAACACTGGGGGTGGGGAATTTGGTGGGTTTGTTGTTTTGTTGTTTTTTTTTTTTCTACCATGATGTGCAGCTTGATAAGGAGGCTGAGGGGAGACCTTATCACCTTCTAGAACTACCTCAAAGGAGGCTGTAGCGAGGTGGGGGTCGGTCTCTTCTCCCTAGTAATGGACGATAGGATGAGGGGAAATGGTCTGAAGTTGCGCCAGGGCAGGTTTAGATTGGACATTAGGAAAAATTTCTTCACTGAAAGGGCTGTCAGGCTCTGGAATGGGCTGCCCAGGGAAGGGGTTGAGTCCCCATCCCTGGAGGGATTTAAAAGCTGGACAGATGAGGGGCTTAGGGACAGGGTTTAGTGGTGGGATGGCAGGGTTAGGGGAACGGTTGGGCTTGATGATCTTAAAGGTCTTTTTCAACCTAGACGATTCTATGATTCTATAATTTCATTGAGAGTCCTTAGCTCCTCTTTTTGAGAGGAATAACGAGCAATGGTCCCCTGGTCACTTCATTTCACTTCTTTTCCATGTCTTCCCTGTAGGGACCAATCAGTCCTTATTGTGTCCCATGACCAGTGGCTGCCCAGGGTTCTTCTGCCTTGGCTGCTAATGTCACCTGTAGTCATGGGCAGAAAAGGAAGAGCAGCAGCTCCTCTGCAAGGAGCACTGCTATTTGGCACTAAGGCTTAGACATAATTTTGAGGAACATGCTGGATATCTCTTATTCCCCTGACTTTGCTATGACCGGCCACTCCGGCTGGTTAGCAACAGCCTTCAGCCCATGCTCTCTTGACCTTGGACCTTGGCTCTCCCTTCTTCAAAGACCGAATCTCTTCCTTGTGACAAACAGTCCTTCATTTAAAGAAGTCAAAAAACCAAGGGGGAGGGAAGATACCAACCACTTGGTGTTCTCAGCTGTGGCAAGATGGTCTGGAGAGCAGAGCGTTACCTAAGACACTGAGTTGGTTTCTCCGTACCACCAAAGCCTTCTGGTGTCATCTGGGGCAATCCTGTGCTCTCGAGAGCTTGCAAGCGCGCTGCGAAGATGCGATTCCCTGCTGAGCTCGGCAGGGTTGGTTATTAGAGAAATGAGAGCTCTCTTCAGGGCAATTTGGTCAACAGCAGCGAATCTGGGGATGTGAGCTAATAACATAAAACAGGCTGCCTGGCTGTGCCTTTGCTACATGGTGTGATTTTTAGATGTTCTGAGTGTAGCAGTACGCAGTGCGTTGTACACCTTTCTTCATTTTCCATTAAACTAGGCGGGAAACAAATCCAAAAAATTACAAATTTTTATTGAAACAGCTCCGTCTGCAAAAAAAAACCCATACAGATGGTGAAGTGAAGCTTTAGTGATGGAATTCCTACAGCCATCCTGCAGGAAACTGCACAGATTCCACCATCGTCTTTCATTTCTATCCATAGCTTTGAACTCACACCTTTCAGAAAAGGTTTGTGCCAGAGAGCAGAGCAAAAAGGGGCCCTTTCGGCACGGTTTCCTCCTCCCCAGAGGCAGGATCTATATAAAACACAGTAGTTCTTATCTGTACCTGTCTGTAAAAAATTGCCAGCACTGAGATTCAGCAGTTGAAGCGCCGAAAGCAAAATTGCCTGAACTATCCACGGTATAAAAAAAAATAAAAATTTAATTTTCTGATGGCTAAACTAAAGCTCCTTTGCTGCCACTTAAGCCCATCGCTACTTCTCGCAGTTAGAGAGGAGGAGAATGACCTTTTTCCTTCTACTTCAATACGTAAGTAGAAGGGAAAAGGCCACATTAAATATTTGTAGAAGCGTTGTATTCGCTCTTGCCCAAATCTGGTCTTTTCTGGACTAAATAGCTCAAAGTCCTTTGGTTTTTTGGGGGTGGTTTTGAGGGGTGTTGAGGTTTTGGGGTTGGGTTTTTTTGGGGTGTGGTTCGTTTGTTTGGTTGGTTTTTTTTTTTTTTTGCAACTTCCTACATCTGACCATCTCCTAGACTCCACCACCAGCCCATAACCTCCCCAAAGCACCATACCCAAGTGGACAACGTACTTCGGCATGGCACCCCAAAGCCTGGGCTGATCTAGAATCATGGGAAGGAATTTTCCCCAATGTCCAATCTAAACCTGCCCTGGCACAACTTGAGGCCGTTTCCCCTCATCCCATCGCCCGTTCCCTGGGAGCAGAGCCTGACCCCAATGGCTCCCCCCTCCTGTCAGGCAGTTGTAGGCAGGGATAAGGGCTCCCCTCCGCCTCCTCTGCTCCAGGCTGAACCCCCCCCCAGATCTAAAGCATCGCTCCGCATGTCCCGCAGGCAACATTTGCACATCCCTGCCTGCCCTTTGCTGCTCTCCCAGCAGCACGAGGAGAGCCGCTTGGTCCAGGCAGGGATGCGCTGCCGCATCCCGGCTCCCCCGCTCCCTGCCCAGGCTGTGCTCTGCAGCTCAGCTATTCTTACACAAGCAGCAAGTTTTCCCTTTGTTTCTACTAAATTGCAGCCTATTTTTTTTTTCCAGGCTATTTCTCTAATGTGTCAAGATTGTTTTGAAGTTCCAGCCCATCCTCCAAAGTACTGGAAGTCCCTCCCGGCTTGGTATCATTTGCAGCTGTAAGAAGCAAATTTTCTATTCATGCGAGTAATTATTAAAAAAATATTTTGAGCAGTACCAGGCCTGGGACAGATCCCCAGGGACTCCTGGGCTGTGTATCTCTTCGGTTTCCCGGCGGATCATAAATAACTCCTCCGAGCAACGTTCCCTCCTTCCAGCACCGCTTTCCTCCGGCTTCGTGTCCTCTGTCCCTGCCATCTTTCCTCTTCCAGCCACGCAGGCGCAGCCGGGGCTGGCGTCTTAATTTAATTTGAACTTCAGCCTGACTTGAGCTTCCGCATGTTGGGTCTTACGAAACCTTGGCCGAAGGTGCCCATTGCTTGTTTTCCATAGTCGCCCTCGGAGACCACGTTTCTAATCCGCCTTGTCACTTTATCTTTGTAAAACTGAGTGGCAGGGCATGTTCTCTGAGCTTTTCACCCCAGGAGATCTTTTCCAGGCCCCCATTCCAGCCCCGTGACCTTCTCTGCTGAGTGTCTTTCTGCATCCTCCTTGAATCAAGGATACCAGCGCAGGTACCAGCATTTCATATTTTTCTTTAGCATTAATATAACACAGAATATTTCGATGTGATCTTCACCCTGAAAATGTTTTTGCTGGGGGGGTTATTTTCCATGGTGTAGGCAGGGGAGGACCTGTTTTTTCTGTATATGAGTATTTACTGAATAAGATGCTTCCTTGTCTTTCACATTACCAATTTATACCCCTGTCCTGATGGAGAGGTTCCCCATAGATTCCAGGGACCTAAAAGCCAGAGGTGCTTTGAAATTAATGCAGTTTGCATGGCTCTGCTTTGCCACTCCACTGAGTGCCAGTCTTAAAAATCACTCCCGACTCAAGATTATCTAAGGAAAAAAGTAAGAATAAGTGGGGTTTTTAAGAAAATAGGTAAAAGTTAGAGTGAACTTGGGGACTGATAGAGAAGCAGGAGTTAATATCCAGCACTTACTTGGTCTCGACTTCCCCCGTGTCCCACTGAGCTCTCAGAAACGAGGACCAAAGCCATCAGGCAGGACCAAGGTAGCGGGTCCGAGAGGTGGGACTTCATTTTGACATGCTGCATCCCACTCCTGAGCAGAAACTCCTATCTGGGGCAAAATTCCCCTACTCCCCGGAGACTCTCTTGAATATAAATGCATCTCCAGGTATTTCCTGTAATTCTTGATAATTATTTCAATCAAGATATCAATTTATAACTTCCTGACTAATGAAATGCTGTTTCTTACCGCGCTATCCTTTGATATGTAAAGATGCCTTTGAACTGCCAGCCCCGTGCTGGGAAGACCCATGCAGCTTTCACACCTGGCTCGTCAACAAGCAAACCCATCGCTGGGCTGGGAACGTGACTTGTAGGCGACACCGAAGGAAACTGCAGAGATGCGGTCTTTCGGTTTGCAGGATGCAATGCAGAAACCACGTTTTGGCTACGGGTTGGATAAGGGCCGAAGCTTACTGCTTGTTCTTGATGAAGTCTAGAGGTGGTAAGTGGTAAGCTAAGCACATCTCACTAGATTTGGGAGAATCTGGTCCGGTAAACTGCCCTGTTTTCCTATAAGTTTACCTGGCCCAATAGTCTTTCCCAGCAGCCACAGGAGATGATATTTCAGGGGAACATTCGAGGCAAAATATCTTCCGTTCATTCCCCTCTGCTCTCCCAGCATCAGCATCATGGGTGTGGGGGGCACCACCCTGCCCATTCCCTCTAGTATCTGTTGGCAGCCCTATTGCCTGTGAATGTCTTCAACCCTTCTTTGAATCTATTAATGAATATATATGAATATAATGAATGTGTTAATCCTGGAGGGATTTAAAAGCCAGGCAGACGAGGTGCTTAGTGCCAGGGTTTAGTGGTGGGATGGCAGGGTTAGGGGAACGGTTGGACTTGATGATCTTAAAGGTCTTTTCCAACCTAAGTGAATCTAGGATTCTAATGTGTTTGGCTCTTTGGGACAACCTGCTGACTGAAGGAGGACTTTGTTATTTGTTTTAAACTGATCTCCTGCTCCTTTGGGTAAGAGTTTTGATTTGCTGCACCTTGCTCCTAAGCTCCCAACAGCCTTCCCTTCTCCAGGTTGAAGGGTCCTGACCTTTTCATCTCGCCTTGTAAAGCAGCTGCCCCATCCCAATAGTCATTTTAGTTGTTCTTTCTGCTTCTCCAACACCATCATACTCCTCTTGGAGATCAGGATTAACGGTTGGACTTGATGATCTTAAAGGTCTTTTCCAACCTAAACGAATCTACGACTCTGTGACTAGGCAGTACTCAAAATGCAGATACGCCAGGGTTTTCTGCAGCAGCAAGGTGATGTCCTGAGTGTTGGACATGCTCAGGGAAGGCAGAGAAATAATTTCTCAGGTTTTTTTGGCTGCCACCTTGAACACACCTTGGCTGCACGTTGAGCCAGCAGTTTGAGACCTGCTGGTGGCAATCCAAGATCTCGGCTCTAGCTGCCGGTATCAACCTCAGCATGGCGCAAGTGTGGTTTAGACCTTTCTCCTCCAGATTTTAGGTATTCCTATACCAAAGCTCATTTGAAACTTTCTTCTCCACGTTTTCTTTTGTTTTTGAGAGCCTTCTGGAGTTGCTTGCCATGGGTGTGGCGCTTGATGACCTTGGAAGAGCTCACCTGCAAACACAGAGATGCGGCTCTGCTCTTACTCCTCCAGATTGCTGATGAGGATGTTGAAAAACCCCAGACTTGCTCTCTGGTGAACCGCACCATGGAGTCTTTTCCATTCTGAAAAGCGACCGTTATAAACCCTGCCTTTTACTTCTTGTCCTTTAACTAGCTTTCGAGCAATAAAAGGACCTTTTCTCCAGTGGCAACTTAGTTTCTCTAATGGTCTTGTCGAGGGCTTTTAAAAAAAAAAAAATATATACATATCTATTTATAAAATCCTGTGGTTTTCCCACCTAGAACATAGAATCCACATGCTTTTTCATGAGAAAGGTTAAATTTTATTGAATTAACTTTTCTCCAGTGCCCTGAACATAAGAGGAGTTAAATTGTTCAGGCAGAAAAGCAGTACCCAATAATGGCAGCAGAAAGGCCTGGTGGGAGGACAAAAATATTTCTTTCCCCAAAATGTTGAAACTGCCAAGTCAAGTTGTTAATAGAGATTGTTTCTCCAACACAACAGCAGCGAGGACAACTTGGCTGGGGTTGCTTGGCTTGGTTTCCTTGATGCATCCAGTGCAGAGGCCTTGGTCTTAAAACTTGTGGTTAAGTAACACTCAAAATAAGCCCTTTTCCCCCAAAATGAAGGCCCGGCAATGCACTGTTCCTCTGCTGTAACTCATCCCAGGGACAAGCAGGACCAGCTCAAAAAGCAGGGTCATGTCAACTGCACCATGCTCTCCTCCCTTATAACACTTCTAGGTGACCCACCTGGAAAAAAAAACCCATGGCACCAGTTCTGGTGCTGTGCTTTTGCAGCACCGATTCTAACGAGTGGACCTTGCTAATGAGTTGATGTCTGTCAACACCGACACCACGCAAGGGACGCAAAGACACTGAAGCTATGTCATAGAATCATAGAATGTGTTGAGTTGGAAGGGACCCCCAGAGGTCACCCAGTCCAACCCCCCTGCAGGGAGCAGGGACACCTTTAACCGGACCAGGTTGCTCACAGCCCTGTCCAACCTGGCCTGGAATGTTTCTGGGGATGGGGCCTCCACCCCCTCTCTGGGCAACCCCTGCCAGGGTTTCACCACCCTCACTGGAAAGAATTTCTTCCTTAGATCCAGTCTAAACCTACCCTGGTTTAGTTTAAAAGCTTTGCCCCTTGTCCTGTCACAGCTGGCCCTGCTAAAAAGCTTGTCCCCCCCTTTCCTTTGGCACCCCTTTAACCCC
>NW_009259423.1:291803-296473 GCF_000687185.1 Egretta garzetta | reverse complement strand
GCACCAGCCCTCGGAGCATTTTAGTAGCCCTCCTCTGGCCCCGCTCCAACAGGTCCATGTCCTCCTGGTGCTGAGGGCTCCAGAGCTGGACACAGTCAAGCCAGAGGAACGTCGAGCCAGGCAGCGTGAAGAGACACATCTCAGCCTCGCCTCGCTATGGGTTTTGGTACCAAATAGTGTTTCTAAACCTAAAGTTCTAAGGTGTTTGGGCTGTGAATGGTACGGGTTAAGGCTCCTCTTTGGTCCACATCCTTGGATCGAGCACTGGAAGAGCAGCAAGGAAATAAGAAGATGAGAACCGCCCTGCTTTGAGCAAAACATCAAACCATGTGAGCTCTGGAGAGCCCTTCCAACATAAATCCACGATCCTATGATTTATTTTCTAGGGGTAAAATAAGCTAAATATTTTGCAGGGAATCTGGAAGCATGGAGGGGGGCTCCACCTTACTCCTCCAGTCAATTTTTCTTTACTACTTAGATCTTCTCATCACTGTGCTATAATTCGAGGGTTGTAAGTAAGGTTCCTATTACTGGCATTACCACACATAAAATTAAACCTGATTACTACAAAATTGGTAGAAAACAGGACCTGGAATCCAATACGAATTCCTGTGAGAATTAAAACCTGGCTGCTGCCGGATACCCATGGGTAGGCAAATTACTAGGTGCATGAAAAAGACGGAAAATACAAATTCAGGAGTTTCACTGGACTTTCTGATGGGTGAGGGTCTTATTTGCAATGTTGATTCCCCTCCCTGCCTCCTCCAACCAAAGGGAAAAAGCTACTCCTGGTGGAGCTGTGATTCCTCAAAAGGAAAATCCGAGCTGGGGTAAGGTGTATTTTGGAGCTTTGGGGAGGCGGTGGCTTGCTCTCGGGCAGCGAGATGCCGGGTCAGCCCGGGCTGTGATTTGCAGCGGCGGACGGATGAACTTGGCACGCGCCGTCGTGTTTAAGAGTAGAGTAACGACGTCTTCCTTGGCTTGGATCGCAGCCCTTCCACCGCGCAGGGGAGGGTAAACACCGGCACGGCCGCCGCTCGCCTGCTGGCAGCTGCCTGCGGGGAGGGGACCATCCTCCGCCTGAAGGTCTGCCCGCACGGGGGCTTCACCCGTGTCCTCGGGCGACCTTTCTGAACCTGATGCCCCACACCGTGATGTGAGGGAGTCACCTGAAACCAGCCAGCCCTGAGTGATCACTTTCCTCTTTCTTTTTTTTCTTTTTTTTTTAATTTATTGGGTTTTTTCCAGGTTTGGAAGCAGAAGTGAGAAATCAAAGAGGGGAGGGGGGGGAAATTTAAAAAAAAAAAAAGGAATTGGGGTCACCAAGAAGCAGCAGCACTTCAGTCATCCTTTGAGAGCTTGTCTATCCTCACGCTGTGGGTGTTCTCGTCGCAAACGCTAAGACGTTTTCCCTTAGTAGGGCAGGCTCCCGCGCCACGGCCCTCCTCGCCTGGCCATAAAAGGGCAGCGTTTTCTGCAGGACCCCCGGCTCCGCCGAAAGCTGACGGGCTTTTGGGAAGGGGCCTGCCCTGTTGCATCATGCCGCTGCTTGCTTTGGCCCTTGTAACCCGGGTGTTAAGGCTGCTTTGGCTCATTCTTTTCTTATGCCTCTTGTTTTGTCTCTCTCCTCCTCCTCCTCTCAGGAGGTTGGAGGGAGAGAAATCAGAGCCTCCAGGAATGTTCTTGCTTTCCCTATTTTTTTTTTTTTCCGGTTTCTCTCTCTCTTGGCCTGATTTGATCCCTTCTTTTTCATCATCCGTACGCCTTGCTCAGAAAAGCAGCTGCCAAGTGGAAACCAGTTGCCAAGCCCATGACACATCCCCAAAGGGCTGGCCATGTCCCCAGCCTCCATCCCATGTCCCCAGCCTCCATCTCATGTCCCACAAGGCAACCTGGAGGGTTCTTCCACCTCCCACTCTACCCAAGCACTCACAGGTTGGGGGCCCAGCGCTGGCTCAGGAAGGGTGGACACCAAGGAAGGTCATCTCACCATCTCCTGCAGCATCTATCCATGGGACTGCCAGCCTACAAAAGATGCTCAGCAGAGCATGGTTGTTGCACTTAAAGCAGTGAATCCAGCCCATGAAGGCAGAACCAGTGGGAGGACACATGGTCCCACTTCTGAGATACCCTTCCAGGTCCACTTGGTTCTTCATAGCATCATTTAGGTTGGAAAAGACCCTTAAGATCACCATTAACCTAACACTACCAAGTCCACCATGTCCCTAAGTGCCACGTCTACGCATCTTAAATACCTCCAGGCTCTTGAGCGGGTCCTCACAAGTTCAAAGCTGTCTGAGCTATTACGGGGTATCAGCTTTATTCTTGTCCCTTGTCCTTACTGATGTTTCTCTCAGAGAAGACCAAAGCTGTGGAAATGCAAATTGAAATATCAGGGATCGGTTATACCAAGAAAATATAAACCTCTCCTGCTTTCCCTAAATGTTTTCCAACCCCTGTATTATTGTGGCTGGTCCTTCATTTTATGACCCCTTATGACCTTATGGTGTCACTGGGTTGCTATCTCATGGCCCCACGGGAGAAAAGAGGAGGGAAAGCTGCAGGAGATGTCCCTTTTGTGGGTACCACACTGCTGGAAAGAGGTGGGGGGGAGAGACCTAACACTTCTCCAGTGTCACCAGGACCTCCCTCCATGTGCTCCTCATTTACCAGCTTCTTCCGAGCTTCCCTCTTGCTGGAGAATCCATTCCCTAACAGCGCCTGGACTGAACTCTGGACCCCCAGATCCCTCTGTGGTGAGCTGGACCCCCATTACCCTTTCGTTGGTCATTCTCCCCAGTGATGTCTCTATGCAAGATACGGCAGAGCCATCTCCTGGGAAGACTCCAGGCCTTCCCGATCTTTGCATGAAGGCACTGAGAGCTGAGAGTTGCCCCACTCAGAAATCCCAGCAGTTGAAGGAAAAGAGCTCCCACAGGAGATCAGTTGTCCATGTGCCCCAATAACCTTAACCTACGCAGAAGCAGCTCACATCTCGCCCTGCCTGGCCCTTGCACGGTGGGATGAGGAGCAGAAGAAGAGGTGGCCTAAGTGGGTTAGGACACCCCCTGCGCAGCATCCATCACACGCAACACCAACTTGCCTGTCCTACACAGCAAAGCCACCAAACCAGGTTGGGTGAGATCCCACCAAACTGGTTTGGGGTGAGATTTGCTGGGAGCTTCGGGAAGTTGTTTTGGCAAATTCCGTGTGAGCCCGTGGGTAGTTGTGGCCAATGAAACCACATGTGTTTCATCTCTTAGGAACATTGCTGTAGTCACCATGGTCAAATAAAGTGTTTTACCCAACTGTGTTGTGCTCCTTCCAGGACATTTCCCCTTGCATTGGTGGCAATGGCCACCATAGGAGCAGCTTCTCCCACATCAGGAAGGAAAAACTGCAGATGGCAAAGGCCAGGTCTCCGTGTGAGGGGTGGGCTCAGCGTCCCCCAGAAGGCAAGGACCTCATGGTGAGCCGGCAGTAGAGCGGCATCAGGGCTTTGACCATCCCTGCCTGTCCCTGTGAGCTTCTGAGCTTCGAGGGCTCCAGGCTCTGGAGCTCCCTGGTCCCCTCTGCCACATCCATGAAGGTGCCACAGGGATTTGGGCTCCAGAGCAGAGCTTAAATCCCCGGCTCCCACCTCCGGCCTCATCTCACCCTCACCCCAGCACTGCCTGTATGTCAGCCGGGTGTTTTCCAGGAGCTTATGTAGCTTTTGGAAAAGTTTCCAGGGCAGAAGACGTGCTGGATGGGCCAAACACTCGTCTCACAAAAAGCTTTCTGATAGGGGAGAGGTGCTGGTGACATTGGCCAGGAGTTTTTTCTTACCGAGCAGAGCAGGGTTGAGAGCAAGGGAGGGCATTACGAAAAAATAAATATATAAAATCAACCCAGGGCAGGCAGGACGTGGCTACAGCGACATTATGCAAAGAGAGCCGTACACATCTGGAAGAAGTTACTGTGCACGGCAACCGAAGCAGAGTCTAAACAAGTGCAAGACGTTACCACATTCATGTCTGCAAAAGGGAGTGGTTAGGAAAAGAGCCTGGAAGGTGGGATGAAGATGGAGCAGCCTGGGGGCTCCGGGGACGCCCCCGGCCCTGCTGTCGCGTGGCCGATGCCCTTCGGAGCCGTTGTGTTTCTCTGCTTTTAGGGTGGTAGAAGGGAATTCATCCACCCTTGACATTTTGGATGGCGTCTGGATGAATGGTGGGGGCAGAAGTGGACCTCGGAGGTGGTCACCATCCCAATGAGCCTCGGATGGGCACCTCGTGGATCTTCTCCTGCCCTGGTGGAGCCCCGTGCTGACGGGCAGAGCCTGGCCCGGTGTCGGAGGCATGGGAGCACCATGGGACCCTGCGTGCTGCCTCCCCGGACACCCTGGGGCTGCTCCAGCTTTGCCCCCTCTGTCCCCAGCATGAGGGTTTTGGGGTGATGAAGCTCCCAGCTGAGGCTGGGGGGGGCATTGGGGTGCTAAAACTCACCCCCACCCCCCACTCAGCCTCGGGGAGATCCAAGCAGCGCTGGGTGCAAAATAATCAAGCCCTGCTTTATTTTTTGGGGGGGTGGGGGCTGGCTGTGCCCCACTCCTCAGTGGGCCTGAGGGGGGTTTGGGGGGAACCCCAGCATGGCCACCCCCCCACACCCCCCCCTCCTAAACCCAAATGTGC
>NW_009259423.1:289535-289946 GCF_000687185.1 Egretta garzetta | reverse complement strand
CCGGAAGCCTTGCAGCCGCCCGGGGCCCTCGCCTGCGGCACTGACCTATTTTAGCAGCCGGTGGACTTTTTTGGGGGGGGGTGGGTTAGTTTGACTTGCAGGGAGCAGGCCTGAGCCGGGAAGATGCACGGGAAATCCTTTGGGATGTGCCGTGTCCAGGGACTGCAGTTCCCCATCCCTTGGTTGCCTCCCCCATCCCTAAAAGTGTGGGGTTGTGATTGCCCCAGCGATGGCTCCGCGCCCGTAATAACACCCCGGGAGGCGTTCGAGCGGCTTTTCGGAAAGGGGAAGAAAGTGCAAGCTTTGCAAAAAAAAAAAATAAATAAAAAAATAAAGAAACAACAGTGACCGGGCGCGCGAGGGGATGGCCGGGATGCGGGGCTGGGGCTCGGCACCCTCCGGCCCCGGTAT
>NW_009259423.1:287322-289425 GCF_000687185.1 Egretta garzetta | reverse complement strand
CCAGGAGGGAGGGAGATGCTGCAGGAGCCCTCCCGGAGCTGGCCCAGGAGAGGCACCGGGGCGGCTTTTGGGAGCGTTTTCGTGCGCCGAGGTGGGGATGGAGACACCCGGAGCCCACCCCAACGGGCAGCCCTGCGAGGAAGAAAGGGGAAAAGTTGGGAATTCCACCTTTCCTCCACGCCCAGCCTCAGCAAGAACCAGGGGAAAATTTGCTTTTACGGAGCAAAAATCCTCCTTGGAAAGCTATTAAGGGATTTATTAATTTTTAATTTTATTTTATTTTTTTTTTTCCTGGATCGGGCGTGAAACCTTGCTTGGGCACAAAGGTTTCAGCCCCATCCACGGAGTTTCCCTGAGGATGCTGGCTGGGCTAAACGCCGCTCCGGGGGCTTTGCCGGGTCCCCTCCGCCGCCCGGCTGGGCTTCACGGCAGAGCTTTGTTCTCCCCGCGAGGAATTAACGGCGCGTTAGGTTATTACCAGGCGAACGCCGGAGTCGGGTGAGATAAATGGCCTTGTATTTCTCTGGAGGAGAGGCATGTCACCCCCTTCATAAAAATCGGCTGCTGCCTTTGGAGATGTCCCCTTTGGAAAAGGGTGGGGAGGGGAGAAGCGGGAGGTCGCCTGCGAGTCGATTAAATATTGGTTATTTTTAAGATGCAGATTTTTCCGCCTAAGGAAAAATAGGGAGAAACCTTTTGCGGGTGAACTGAATGTGTCAAAACATCAGAGGGTCTTTGAAGGTTTCGGAGGAATCGCTGATTTCCCCAATCTTCCCTCCTGGCTCCGGCGGGAGGAGAACACTGCGGGCTCTCCCGCGCTGCTGCGTTGAAGCCTTTGTAGATGGGGACGTGGCAAGGGCCGTGACAAAGTGCTTGCTGGCCGGGAAGAGCGAGAGCTGAAGTTTTTCTTTTGCCGCCACGTTTGCGTGGCCCCGAAAAAGGGGATCCCCAGGTCTCCCCGCCTGGTTTGCATCCTAAATGTCCCCCGGCATCCCGTGGGATCTGCGGTCCCTGAAGGGCCGGAGGAGCGGATACCGGCAGGGAGGACGAGCTCAGGGCTAGGCTCTGCGCCACCTGCCCCTAATTTTTCCTCTTCTTATTTCTAAAGGAAAAGCGTTGCGTTGCCGGAGCGGTGTTGGCAGGGCAGGGCTGGCCCCGTTGGGTTTCCCATGTGGGGACACCTGAGGACTTGTCCCCCGTGGCCTTCGGGGCTGCTGTCCCCTCTTCAGCCAACCTCGGTGCTTCGGCTGCCTCTCCTGATGGTGAAACCTGGGATGACTTTGGATATGGGGAGAGACTGGCCATGGCGGTGCAGATATGGTGGGTAGAGGCCTTAATTACAATCAATTGTCTTTTTTTATTACTATTTTAACGATGATATCTTTTGCCTGGAGCCAGGGCTGCTAACACCCTGAGTTAAAGCCCGGCTCCCCGAGCTGCTGAATTTGCTGGACAGCTGTGATAAAAATAAGCCATTTTAATGCACGTTCATAAAAATGTTAAAAGTGTTGGGCAGGAAGGACGGCTGGCCCAGAGGAGCATGGCTGGTGCTTCCCAAAGAGCCCCGGTTGAGGTTGGGTTTAGAATGGAGCCTGGAGATGGGGACCATCCCTGGGGTCAGTGCCATGGTTTGGAAAGGGTGCTCCGGGATGGAAAGCCCTGCCCAGGACACTGGGAGAGGCTCAGCCTTGGACCTCTCCGGCAAATTTGTGGTCTGGTGTTGGGTTAGAAAATGCTGTGGGTTTAGGGTCTGATGGCACCTGGGTGTGGGGCAAACCTTGGAGGTGTCGTATCCCATCTTGCTCCTGACCCTCCTGGCAGGTCCCGGTGGCTTCCCCGGGGACGGGCTCAGCAGCGGGTGGGAGGAGGTTCCATGCATCCATCCATCCTCTCGCTTTCTGGGGATCTCGGCCTCTTCCCAGCCATTGCGTGGCAGAACGTGGGTGTGGGGTTGGCTTGGGGACACGATGGCTTCAGGCTGTGTATGAGCTGCGCGGTGGCTGCCCCGTTACCCCCGTCACCCTCCCTGTGCTGAATTTGGGGTCTTGGGGAGTCCTCTGAGCCACGGTGGGGCTCGGAGCGGCGCCTGCCCCGCTGCATCCA
>NW_009259423.1:285675-287102 GCF_000687185.1 Egretta garzetta | reverse complement strand
CATCCCGCTGCCCGCTCCCGTGCCGGGGTGGCGGCTGGGGACATCTCCATCAGCCGGGTGTCACGGGCTGTGCCAGGCGCTGGCGGGGGCCCTGGGGCTTGGCTGCTCTGGCTGCCTTTGGCGTTTGCCAGGAGGATGCCAGCTCTGCCGAAGTCCAGCTGCAGCCGCTCGGGGTTTAACCCCAGACCTCGCTACGGGCTTAGCGCAGGTCCTGAATTACCCACGGGGGCTTTTGCATCGCATGCCGGGTCTGGCTGAGCTGCACCCAAAGGAACCCCCTTTTGGCCCTGACCGAGGGGACAGGGACAGGCAGACGGGTGCATCCAGCCCAGGTTGGGTGGCTCCGCTCTCCCGATGGATTGGGGCTTGTCCTGGGCTGCGGATAACGCGGTGCCGGGCTGGAGCCTCGGTGTTTTCGCAGCAGGGATGCTGTGTTTGCGTGGGGGACGGTGCTGGCCTTCGTGCCTGGCAGGCTGGGCGCTGAGGTTACCAAGCCGATCTCAGGGCTTGGCAGTGTCACCCTTGGTGGAACGGAGGGACGGTGTCCCTGATGCCATCACGGTGGTGGTGGCGTCCCCCAGGAGCAGCTTTGCTGGTTTGGGGGTGATGGCAGGGTCGGCCCGTCCATCCATCCATCCTCACGTAGCATCCTTGTGGCTTTGCAGCTCTGTGCACGAAAGACAAGGAGGAAGATGCCCAGAGCGGCTGATGGGAGTTTAAAAAATTAAAACAAAAAAAATAAATAGGAAAGCAACCAGCCATTAACCCTCTGCTGGGAAGCCAGCGCCCGCTCCCTGTGGGGTGAAGCCTTGTGTTGTGATCCCACCTCATCCCCCTGCTCGCCCCAAGCCATGGGTGGCGGTGGTGCTTGCAAGAAAATGCCCAATGAACCTTTTCCCGGGGATGGGGGAAGGATTTGTCCCTGTTCCCTTGCGCTGAGGATGGTCCCGCTGGGCCTGGTGCTGCCACCAGCTTCCCAGGCTGCTCCCTGGAAAAGCATCTTTGAGCCCAAGCCTGGAAATGCTGGATGCTATTAAAAAAAAAACAAAACAAACCCACAACCCAAAGGGGAGGAAAAGAAAAACCCTGGGAAGCATCTGGCTGTCCCCCAGCCGGGCTAACACTCTTCTTCCCTCCCGCAGAGGCTGGGAGGTGTTTTTCAGGACGTCCGACACCCCAGGGTGGGACAGGTTCTGGGAGCATCGCTCACCCCTTCCCCTTGCTTCCTCTCCCCGGATCCTGTCTATGGCTCTGTTTTCGGCAGCCTCAAGCCTTTTAGATGGCACAGAGGGAAAAATCCCCATTTGAGATGGCGTCACCACCGTCCTAAAGGACGTGGCCATCCCTGGCCTCCTCCGGAGCTGGGATGGGACCGTCCCCAGCCAGCGCCTGGTCCAGCCAGCGACTGGCCCAGCCCCGGCAGCATC
>NW_009259423.1:285261-285545 GCF_000687185.1 Egretta garzetta | reverse complement strand
GAGGTCCCCGGGGAGGGGGGCGAGGGGCAAGCGGAGCGGTGAAGGTGGGCGATGGGCAAGGGACGGGTGCGTTGGGATGCGCTTTGCCCTGCTGCCGGGTTTCCATGCAGGGCCGTGGGCCAAAAATCACAGAATCCCAGCATGGCCGGGGTTGGAAGGGACCTCCGGAGCTCACCCAGTGCCACCCCCCTGCCCAAGCAGGCTCACCCAGAGCAGGGGGCACAGGACAGCGTCCAGGCGGGGGTTGAATATCTCCAGAGAAGGAGACTCCACAGCCCCCCTGG
>NW_009259423.1:282346-284711 GCF_000687185.1 Egretta garzetta | reverse complement strand
CTGGACCCAGTGCTCCAGGTGGGGTCTCCCCAGAGTGGAGCAGAGGGGGAGGAGAACCTCCCTCGATCTGCTGGCCTTGCTCTTCTTAATGCACCCCAGGATGCCATTGGCCTTCTTGGCACCAAGAGCACCCTGCTGGCTCATGGCCAGCTTGTCATCCACCAGGACTCCCAGGTCCCTCTCGGCAGAGCTGCTTTCATAGAATAGAATCATAGAATCACTTTGGTTGGAAAAGACCTTTAAGATCACCAAGTCCAACTGTTAACCTAACCCTGCCATCCCACCCCCAAACCCTGGCCCTAAGCACCTCATCTGTGCTTCTTTTAAATCCCTCCAGGGGTGGGGACTCGACCACCTCCCTGGGCAGCCCCTTCCAGAGCCTGACAACCCTTTCGGTGAAGGGGCTGACAAGCAGGTCAGCCCCCAGCCTGTACTGGTGCATGGGGTTCAACCTCCCCAGGTGCAGCACCTGACACTTGCCCTTATGGCAATGTATGGGATGTATATGGTCCAGGCAGCGCTGCTGGTTCTGGGGCGGCTTCATCCCAGTGCATCCCGGTTTGGGGAGGCGTGGGAAGAGGCAAACAGAGCATCATCCTTAAAAAAACCCAAAACACCTACATGGCCTCAAAACTACGGAGAAGAGGCTGAAGGTCTCATCCGAGGGCCTTGAAAGCGGAGGGCAAATTATAGGGGATTAAGGATTAAAACCCAAAGCGCGGATGTTTGGGGCATTTCTAACGCTATTCCTTTGTATTGTTTGAATTAACCTGGAAAACCAGGGTTTTAACGCGGTTTCTTTCTCTAGCAAAAGTCAAGCTGTGGCATTAAATAGTCACCACCAAGTTCTTTCTCCCTGAAATGCAGCGGTGTTCGTATTGAGAATAGGACGTGGGGTTTTTTGGTTTTTTTCTAGAGGAGCAAGTGCAAACATCGTATTCAGCTCCTTATTAAAGCACCTCTGCCTTAATGCAATTTAATACTGAAGGTCAACGGTAGATGTTTCCGTGGCTGTAAATGATACGGAAAAGCAGATTTGCTGGCTTCCATGGGAGTTTGGGGGTTGAAAAATTTTAAGGAAATCCCCAAATTTTTGTGCTGAATGGAAGCTGGTTCCTGGGCAGCTGGTCGAACCCCTCTGCCGAGCGTGAAGCGGGGACTTAAATCTGCTTTTTATGCTGAACCCCCCCTCTGTGCTGCTACAGGAGAGAGGGATTCGTGGTCCTCGATGCGGCGGTGATGAGGGCAATGGATGTGGCAATAAATAAAGGGAGGCCGGTGAATGTCAGAGGGGGGCTTCTAGGGGGCTGCAGATTTGAGTATTTAAATACAGAATCGTTTAGGTTGGAAAAGACCTTTAAGATCATCAAATATACCCGGGATGACCCAACTTGCTGGTCCCTTGGTGGGGTTTATTGGTGCGGGGGCATTTAGGGACCCGGCGCTTAATAAAGAGCATTTTGTCGTAGCACAGGGATTTAAATCCAGCAGCCGCTTCCTTTCATGGGAGGGGATTGGGTGTTGGTGGGGCTGTTTAGGGAAACTGAGGCCCATGGGTGGAAGGGGAGCGGGACCGTTCTTGGGCTCCATCTCCTGGACATGAGCCAGCCATGGGCGCTGGCAGCCCAGAAGCCAACGTTACCCTGGGCTGCATCAGGAGAAGCGTGGCGAGCGTCGAGGGAGGGGATTCTGCCCCTCTGCTCTCTACTAAAATGCTGCGAGGGCTGGAGCCCCTCTGCTCCGAGGCCAGGCTGGGAGAGTTGGGGCTGTTCAGCCTGGAGAAGAGAAGGCTGCAGGGAGACCTGAGTGCGGCCGGTCAGTACTTAAAGGGAGCCTATAGGAAAGGTGGGGACAAGCTTTTTAGCAAGGCCTTCTGTGACAGGACACAGGGGGGATGGTTTTAAACTAAAGCAGGGTAGGTTTAGACTGGATCTAAGGAAGAAATTTCTTTACACTGAGGGTGGTGAAACCCTGGCAGGGGTTGCCCAGAGAGGGGGTGGAGACCCCAACCCTGGAAACATTCCAGGCCAGGTTGGACGGGGCTGTGAGCAACCTGATGTGGTTAAAGATGTCCCTGCTCCTGCAGGGGGGTTGGACTAGATGACCTCTAGGGGTCCCTTCCAACCCGAACCATTCTATGATGCTATGATTCCTGTAGTGGGATTTTCGGTGGCTTCTCTGGGAGAGGCTGCCCCGGTCCAGCGAGCAGCAGCATCTCCTTTGGCCGCTGTTCCCGTATCACTGTTCTCCCTCCCTGGCATCCCCACCACCAGGGCTCGGCCGACCCTCATCCCTCGCTCCTCTCCCCCCGAGCATCTTCCCCATCCTCCGGCCGTCCCCCTGTCCCCCCGGCTGCCTACGGACA
>NW_009259423.1:271799-282127 GCF_000687185.1 Egretta garzetta | reverse complement strand
CCGGTTTGATGCACCCAGCAAAGACCCCCAGTCCAGGCTTGGGGTAGGGATAGGGGTGGGTGACCTGGTCCTGCAGTGCCGCCTTGGGCTGCTCGTGGGGCTAAACCACCCCAGAAGGCCGAGGTGGTGATGGTGGAGAAGAGCAAAACTGTGATTTATTTCTTTAAAAATATGTATTTTAAAAATATTTTTTAAAAAATATATTTTAAAAAATATTTTTTAAAAAATGTATTGTAAAAATATTTTTTAAAAAATGTATTTAAAAAATATTTTTTAAAAGAATGTATTTGAAAAGTATTTTTTAAAAAATGTATCTGAAAATATTTTTTTAAAAATGTATTTGAAAAATATTTTCAAAAAATGTATTTGAAAAATAATTTTAAAAAAATGTATTTGAAAAATATTTTTAAAAAAATGTATTTGAAAAATATTTTTTTAAAAAATGCATTTGAAAAATATGTTTTTAATACATCTGTGTTTAAAATATTTGCATTTTCCTGGGGGAAGGGTGATGGATTTAACCCTCCCATTACCCCTGATGAATCAGACTTCCCTGCTCCGATGGCGTTGCAGGGACGGGAGCCTACCGGAGGCGTATTTTTGGGGCAAGTTGGGGTCTTTTCTTGGGCTGTCACCCCGGCGGGCGCCTCTCGTCTTGGCTGGGGCTCCGGCTCTAGTCGAGCTCTCGAACAGCATCTGATAGCAATAAAGAGCAAAAAACCCTCCCGCTGACAAGCCGGGCTGAAGTCACCAGCGGGCCGCGGCCAAGACACGCATTGTCCTCGCCGCTGCTGGGACTGATTAGAGCCGCCTGGCAAGCCCCGGCGCTGGGTGAGGGGTCAGCCCCTTTTGCCAAAAAACCTCGATCCGGAGTGAAAAAAAAAAAACCAAACCCCAAATCCCAGCTTTTGTTTTCCAGGCTAGGCTGTGCAGAGGTGGACCCGATTCCCCCCGTTTTGCACCCATTTCCCCACAGCTGTGACCGAGGCGAGGTGGATCCCGGGAGGAAAAACCTGAATTTTTTTGTTTTTTCGTAGCGAAGGCGAAGCAGGAGGGTCCCTGGCAAACAGCGAACCGCTGAGCTGCAAGCTTGCCGTCTCTTCGCCGTTCGATATTTCTTATATCATTATTTATTTTTGAGGCGCTTGAGGGGGGCTGAGCCATCCAAGTTCCTCTCGGCGAAATGTCCTTGGCAGTCGCTCCCTATATATATTTTTATATATAAGGAGTTTATATAGTTTATATAAAATAAATATATAAAATATTAAAAATATATAAAATATATATAGAAATATGTATCCCCCCCCCTTTTGCTGCCTCTTTGCCCCACTCCAGGCTGCAGAGCCAAGACTTTGGAGAGGAGCTGGGGTTTTTTTCCCTGTCTTCCCCCAGTACGAGCATTTGCCGAGGTGCTCGGGGCCGTCGGGGCCACGCAAAGCTGACGACCCTGTTGGTTGGGCGGGTTGGTTGCGGAGCAGAAATTCAGTGAAAATTCAAAATATTGGCAGGGAGGGGGGAGAGGGTTTGGTTTGGGGTTTTTTTTGCTCGTTGAGAAAACAGAGAAGCAAACAGCCTTTTTTTTTTTTTATTATTTAAACATTTTTGTCTGTGTGCGCTTTTGCCTTTGGCTCACAAAAAAAAAAAAAAAAAAAAAGACAAACAAAACATGTCTTGCTGGAATTCGTCTGTTGATCAAGAGCTGCCATTTGTCCCAGAAAAAATGGGAGCCGAGGAACTTTCTGGAGCGGGAGGTGCAGGATAAACCCAGCAGGTCAAACCCTCCATCTCCGCCACTGTTCTGCATCGCGTCCTTGGTCATGTCCCGCCACGGTGGGGAGAGAGGGCGTTAACGTGGCCAGCTCCGTCTCCATCCATGAATTGGGTGTTGAGCACAGAAAGCCAAAGGGAAGCAGAGGGATAGGGGTTATCCCACCTGCTTTGAATACAGGGTGCGGAATTTGGGGCGTGGGGTATCCCTTGCCTTTGGGATACAGCTGACAAACCCACCCTGGGGCTGCGGTATCCCCAGGAGAGGTGATGAACGTCCAGGGGTGGTCTGCACCATGCAAAATATACGTGAAATAAATTAAATTTCTGGCAAACGCAGCCTGGGGAGCGTGGGCAGCATTTTCCAGCCTGGAGATGCTGCTCCCTCATTTGAATTTTTCCAGGCAGTCCCATTCCCCAGGTGATTTGCAATGGGCATTAAAAAAAGTGCGTAAATCATCCTGGTGAATGCAGCGAGCAAGCTTGCTGCTGACGTGAGTCAGAGCACACGGCGTAATTTGGCAAATAGTAGAGGATATGGCGTTTTATGCAATTATCTTGTGGAAGCAGGGAGGTTTGATATCCTAATTTCCTTCTAGACTGGATCTAAGGAAGAAATTCTTTACACTGGGGGTGGTGAAACTCTGGAACGGGTTGCCCAGAGAGGTGGTGGAGGCCCCATCCCTGGGAACATTCCAGGCCAGGTTGGACGGGGCTGTGAGCAACCTGACCTGGTTCAAGGTGTCCCTGCTCCTGCAGGGGGGTTGGGCTGGGTGACCTCTAGGGGTCCCTTCCAACCCAAACCATTCTGTGATTCTATGGTTCTAGTTAGGGGGTTAAATCTCAGCTGGTGCCTAAAACTGGCTTCCTGCATGGGGCAAATGTCCCCCCGGGGTCTCCATCTGGTTCAGGAGGTTGAGGCATCCCTTCTCCTGCATGAAATCTCCTCCACATGAGCGTGGACAGCTGAGCCATGCTTTGGACCTCCTTGGTGGTTGGGTGGCCATGGTACCTCCTACGCAGCCTGGAGGGATGGCAGTGGGTGCTCATATGGTCTTGGCTTGACCTTCCATTGGGCTTTTTCCTCCTCGGTTGAGTCTCCCGGACTCAAGTTCGTGGTGAAGCTTCTTGGTTGCTGTCTCCAAGCTGGGCCTGATGGTGGAGCTATTTGGTTGGCGTCTCCAAGCTGGGCCTAGTGGTAGAGCTTCTTGGCATTTTGAAGTTGGGTCTGGTGGTGGAGCTTCTTTGTTGGCATCTCCAAGCTGGGTCTGGTTGCAGAGCGTCTTGGTTGGCATCTCCAAGCTGGGTCTGGCAGTGGAGCTTCTCAGTTGGCTTCTCTGACTTGGGATGCATGGACAGGGATGGGAGGCAGGGCTGGGTGGGTGTTCTCTTGGCAAAGGAGCCCTCCTGAGTGGTTTTATTTCCTTCCTCCCCACAGCTGATAGTCGAAAAAACGACTGACTACCCTTCGGCTGAGTACTCCCTGGTGGAGGATGTAGCCCTCCACTTCACGTGTTTGATGGACAGACTGAACGAGCAGCGCCTCTTTCAGCCGGACCTGTGCGACGTGGACATCGTGCTGGTGCAGCACAAGAGCATCTTCCCAGCGCACAAAGGGGTCCTGGCAGCCTACAGCCAGTTCTTCCACTCCCTCTTCACCCAAAACAAGCAGCTGCAGCGCGTGGAGCTCTCGTTGGAGGCCCTCACCTCTCAGGGCCTCCAGCAGATCCTCAACTTCATCTACACCTCCAAGCTCCTCGTCAACTCCTGTAATGTGCAGGACGTGCTGAACGCGGCTGCCGTGCTGCAGATGAACAACATCGCCTCCTCCTGCCAGGACCTCCTTGATACCCGCTCGCTCAGCCTGGCCGCCGACATGGCCTTGCCTGCTGAGGGCTGCGCCGGACCCCCGCCCTACTACTGCGAGATCAAGCAGGAGGTGGACGCCCCCCATCCCAAGATCTACGCCCGGGAGGGCAATGACCCCTACTCGGTGCGGGTGGAGGATGGAGCAGGCAGTGGGACGCTCCCCCCTGGTCCAGCCAAGCAGTACTACAAGGAGGAGAAGGATGGTGATCCGGGCACTGTCTGTAAGATGGAAGGCGAAGAGTCCGAGGAGGACTTGGACAGCCAAGGCTCATACAACCGGGAGCAGATCATTGTGGAGGTGAACCTCAACAACCAGACCCTCAATGTCTCCAAGGGCATGGAGGGGAAGGCGGCCGCCAGCGAGGCAGCTGTGATGGGGAGGCCTGATGGTGATGGGCGTGACACGGAGGAGGACGGGGAGGAGGAGAATGAGGAAGGGGAGGAGGAAGAAGAAGAGGAGGAGGATGCAGAGGTGGGTGAGGAGGAGGAGGAGGAGCACAGCGAGGAGGAAGACCTGGAGGAGACGACGGAAGAAGAAGACGATGATGATGACGATGAGGATGCGTCAGAGATGAAAAGGGAAAAGGGTGGGCAGCCCCACAGAGGCAGCCGGGCGTCCAAAGCCATCAAACCTGCCATGGCAACCAGGTCCCAGGAGATGGCCAAGGTGGAAGAGGAAGAGGAGGAGGAAGAGGAAGGCCAGCGAGGGAGGAAGAGGAAAAAGGAGCAAGATGGTTTGGGCCAGAAGGTGAAGCTGGAGGAGAAGCAGCACTACCCGTGCAAGAAGTGCCCCCGGGTCTTCAACAACCGCTGGTACCTGGAGAAGCACATGAACGTCACGCACAGCCGCATGCAGATCTGTGACAAGTGCGGCAAACGCTTCCTGCTGGAGAGTGAGCTGCTGCTGCACCACCAGACTGACTGCGAGAAGAACATCCAGGTGAGCCAGCCCCGGGGACATCCCACCAGGGGATGGACATCCCACCAGGAGGGGAACATCCCACCAAGGGGTGGAGCATCCCACTGAGGATGGACATCCCACCAAGGTGGGGACATCCCACCAAAGGAGGAGCATCCCACCATGATGGGACATCCCAATGGGGGAGGACATCCCACCTACCAGGGAGGACATTGCACCCAGCTGCACCATGGGATGGGCTCATGCTTAAATGGTATTTTTGATGTTGTGGGTGGCACATGGCAGATGGGAGGGAACCTTGCTTCACCCGTGACTTGTATTCAGGACGGTCCCACGGTGGTGTGGGACCGGTGGATTTGTGCCGGGGGACTGTGGCTTCCCCTTGGCCAGCTGGGTGGAAACATGGAGTAATTTTTGAGGAGTAATTTTTCTTTGAGTTCCTACAGTTAATCTGGATAAAACATGAGCCCCTGGTGGAGACACACTCCAGCCATTCCCACCCAGGCTGAAACCAGTTTAGCTTAATTCAAAGGTTTGCTGACATGAGTTAAAATGGTTTTAATCTGCCTTTTGTGCTCTTCAGCTTGCGTATTAGCAAATTTCCGAACCCATTTGACATCCATGTGTGGCTCAGGCTCAATGTGTCCTTTGCCTAACGCTAACGAGATCCTCGTCTGCATTTGCAAGTCAACTCCAGTAAACTCAGTGCAGTTTGGGGGGGATAGGTAGGCACCCTGTTGGAGCAGCAAACATGTGCGTTCCTGTAGACCCCTCCAACCCATCTCCTAACCGCCAATGAGCTGTTTCGCATGACGCTGCCACTACTAATTAACAAAACAACAACTTCTGGAGAGCTTCGCCCATCGTCCTTCCCACCACGACCGGATTTTAAATGATCTTGCAGCTCTTCTAGATGAAGGTAACGCAACCCAAGTGCTACTGGGACCCTTCGCTGACGGCACCCAAAATAAAATGGGCGATGAAGCAGATCTCAGCGTTAGGGCATGTGGGGAATACGGAGGCAGGAGCGGTCTCGGCTCGAGCGGGTGAAGGAGCTGCTGCCGGTGCTGTCCCTTTGGTGCATCTTCCTGAAAAACTGACAGCCCTCAGGTTGCTTTTTTTGGATGCTTTTTCCCGGAATAGATGAGTGTAGCTCCGACACCTCCGTGGTGGTGGCTGTTTTGGAGCCTATCGTAAAGGCTGTGCAATGAAAAATGGGTTTTCCCAGAAGATTTCTTCAGGCTCATCTGCTTTCCTGATGGATAACATGGGGCTGTCACCTCTTGCTTTTTTTTTTTTTTTTTTCCTTCCCCCTTTTTATCCCTTTTCCAGGTCATTCCCGAATAGGATGAACCGCCCATGTGGTGACCTCCCTCCACAGAAAATGTGGATCACTACCTCTCACATAGCTGCGCGTTTTCAGTTTTACAAATAGCCAAATTCACTCCATTGGCTGTGATAATATTGAACAACGTTATCAATATACAATGGAATTATTGCTGGATGGAAAAGGAATTTTTTTCAACTCTGCACCTATAACGGACAGTCTTTATAACTTGGTTTTTAACCAGATCCATGGAGGGACCATCCTTCTTACCCCGTTCAGGTCTGCTCCTTGGTTTTGCTGCTTTGTCCCTAGATTTCACCCACGACGCTTTAGGTGTTAGGCTTCATCTCCCTCCCTGTGATCATTTCCCATCACCGTCCGTGGCCCCACGGACTCCATAGCAGGTCTCCTGCCTCCACCGCCTCAAAAACCATTCATCCTTTGCTTTGTCAGGTTTTTCTCAGACTCTTTTTTTTTTGGCCAGCTTCAGGATGGTTTTCCTCTTAACCTGCAAGAATTTATCTTCTCATTTTTTTCCCTTGCTTGGACGTTGCTTCCACATTTTTGAGTGATGTTTTTTTGTGGTAACTGAGGACACGGGGCTGAGCCCTCCAGGGTGCTTGCTCCCACCCCGGGGGCTTCCCTACATCTGCTGCTTTCCCTCTACCTTTAATTTTAAAATTCCCCTGCAGCCTCTTTCATTTTAAGTGGAGAAAATGGATATTGATTTGTCTTTGATAACAGCCTCTGGTCCTGAATGTGTCCTGAAATGTCTCTTAAAGCAGAAATAAAACTGTTCTGATCCATGGAAGTATTTACTTAGGAACAGTGAAACTCAGAGGACTGCTCATGTTGATATTCAGGCATGGCAAGATGAGGAAGACGAATGTTGGGAATGCCTCTCTGATCCTAATTTTGCCTCCCAGGCACCTAAATACAAATATCTATGTAGCAAGATACTCCGACTACATGGCATAACGATGTATTTTCCATGGTATCACAGCCTTACTCAGTGCAAAATTTGGTTGAGGCCCATCAACAAGCATCTGTTCCTCTGGGCAGGAGAAGGTGGAGGCTGTGCTGCCAGCACTGCTTCAGGCCCTGCTGGGAAAGTCCCCCTGAGCTTACTGGTACCACTCAGCCGTGCTGTTGCTAGATGCCTCCAAGGCATGAATTATTTTCTCAATGCAAGGATGGTTTTATCCCTGTTGGCCAAGAGGAAGATGAGTCATGGAGAGATGAAGGGGAAGGAGCGTCCCTTGGCTCCTGGCAGGGTCCTTGGCTGGGTGCTGCCAGCTGTACCCATGCTCCAGCAGTGGTTTCCCATGCAGACCTCACTCTCCCGTCTTTCCCCGAGCACCGAACTGATCTCGTGCTGAAGTTGGAGCTTTTTCTGGGAACTTTCCAAGAAACACTGAACGTGGAGCTGAAACAAATCTCTGCCGTAACTTCTCGGGGGAGACTTTGCACATCGCGTAGTTCTGCTTGTGCTGATGGACTGTTCTGGGGGTTCATTTTGGTCCATTTGGATGTGTTTGGAAAATTCATTTAGTGGCAAAGTATCCATGATATCTGCTGAAGACTGAAGCTGCACTGCCCTGGCTTGGGGTTCTCCTTGTTCCTATATTCTTTGCAGCCTTCTAATGCACAGAGGGTTGGGGTTTGGGTTTTCTTTTGTATGTGGTGGCTTCATTGTGTGCAAAAATAAAATCCCCAGTTGGGATTAGGGCCTCGGTGCGTGAGCTGCTGTTTAGGCAAGTCCTAATACATCCGTTGATGGAAGTGCCACGTCCTTCCCTGGAACGCCATTGTCCCTTCCTCGTCCGATGGATAGAAGTTTGAGTTTTGGAGGGTTTGAAGTGACACGGTCTGTAGCAGCCTTGCTGGTTGTTGTGATTTTTTAATATCTTAGCTGTAAGTTTCATAGCGGACGTTCTCGTTCAATGGGTGAAGCTGATGGTTTGGTAAAACGAAAATGATGGTGCTGCCTGCGCGCGTTCCCCTGCTGCCCTACCCATTTTCTCTCTCCTTGCAGTGCGTGACGTGCGGGAAGGGGTTCAAGAAGCTCTGGTCCCTCCACGAGCACAACAAGATTGTCCATGGCTATGCCGAGAAGAAGTTCTCCTGCGAGATCTGCGAGAAGAAGTTCTACACCATGGCCCACGTGCGCAAACACATGGTTGGTGAGTGCGGGAGGCGCTGGTGCCACGGGGAGATCTCGTTAGGGGTGTTCATCCATCGTTTTGGCAGTGAAGGGTGTATTTTTGTTGTTGTCCTGTTGGGAGTTTAGGGCTGGGCTTACTCTTGGGTGAGCTTTCTCATGTCAACACCGGGGCCTTGAAATCTGGCCTGGTATTTAATGCTGAAGGTGTATCTGCTCAGTGTTGGGTTTGGAGCAATCAGGCACGGCGCTGGGGAAACTTCTTTATTTTATTTAACCAGAAAAGAAGACCTCAGAAGCAATCAAAGGAGGGTTTGAAATGTAACCGTCCTTCCCTTGTAGAAGAGGACCAGACCGCACCAGTGCTGGGCTTTCAAAAGCAAATTGCAGATGGCAATGGAGGTTGAGTCCCTGGGGCTTGCAGGCACCAGAAACACCCAAAAAGGGGGGGGTTGGCAGGCAATTGGGGAAGTACCTGATACGTTGCTGTCGCGCATCTTCCGGAGCTGGCTTTGGGTTTGCTGGGGTTGGGTGCCGGTGTTGGGAGTGGCAGCCAGGATGTGGGGAGGTGGATGCTTGGGGTGCGGGGAGGGTGCCTGACCCCACCTCTCTCCACTTCAGCTCACACCAAGGACATGCCGTTCACCTGCGAGACCTGCGGGAAGTCCTTCAAGCGCAGCATGTCCCTCAAGGTCCATTCACTCCAGCACTCTGGGGAAAAGCCTTTTAAGTGCGAGGTAAGGTCCTGTGTCTCCCCCCACCCCATGTCCTCTCAAACGGGCACAAAACCACTGATCTGGGGAAAGATCTTCCACTTTTTAAGGGTGGATGTCACAAGGATGGAGCCAGACTCTTCTCAGTGGTGCCCAGCACCAGGACAATGGGCAATGGGCACAAACTAGATTTAGACTGGATCTAAGGAAGAAATTCTTTGCAGTGAGGGTGGTGAAACCCTGGCAGGGATTGCCCAGAGAGGTGGTGGAGGCCCCATCCCTGGGGAACATTCCAGGCCAGGTTGGCCGGGGCTGTGAGCAACCTGATGTGGTTCAAGGTGTCCCTGCTCCCTGCAGGGGGGTTGGGCTGGGTGTCCTCTAGGGGTCCTTTCCCACCCAAAACATTCTATGATTCTCTGATTCTATGAAACTGAAGCAGTAGAGGTTCCAGTTGAATGTGAGGAAGAACTTCTTGACTTTGAGGGTGCCCGAGCCCTGGCCCAGGCTGCCCAGGGGGGCTGTGGAGTCTCCTTCTCTGGAGATCTTCAACCCCCGCCTGGACGCTGTCCTGTGCCCCCTGCTCTGGGTGAGCCTGCTTGGGCAGGGGGGTGGGACTGGGTGATCTCCGGAGGTCCCTTCCAACCCCTGCCTGTCTGTGACTCTGTGATTCTTGGGACTTCCCCTGTGCTTTTTTGCCAGTGCAGCTGTAAAGATGCTCCCCCCTCTCCTGGACTTTGCATCCCCTCCTGGTTTGAGGGTCCCACCAACCCTATGATGAAACTGGTGGCCAATGCCAGGATCTCTCTGCCCAGGGCCTGGACCTTGCATCCCACCCCAAGCCCATCCAGCCTGCAAACCTGGCTGAGCATGTCCTGAAAAGCCATTTATTTGGGTTCTTTTGGGGAGGGAAAAGTGATTTTTGCACTGCTCCGACATGTTGGTGTTTTGGGGGATGGGGGGGTGTTTTGGGTGTTCGTCAACAGCTCATCCCCCTCTCACCCCCGCAGAACTGCAACGAGCGCTTCCAGTACAAGTACCAGCTCCGCTCCCACATGAGCATCCACATCGGCCACAAGCAGTTCATGTGCCAGTGGTGTGGCAAGGACTTCAACATGAAGCAGTACTTCGATGAGCACATGAAGACGCACACAGGTGAGAGCTCCTCGCCTTGCACCCAGCCCCTGTGGATGGGTGCCCTTGGACACATCCAAGGAGATTGGAAGGAGCAATGGGATGGGGGTGGCGTCTTCAGGTGGATGGCAGGATGGGGTTTTTTGGGGAGGTGGTCCAGCCACCGGCTTCTCATCCGTCTTCCCCCATCCTTAGGCGAGAAGCCCTACATCTGCGAGATCTGTGGGAAGAGCTTCACCAGCCGCCCCAACATGAAGCGGCATCGCCGGACCCACACAGGTGAGAAGCCGTACCCCTGTGACGTCTGCGGCCAACGCTTCCGCTTCTCCAACATGCTCAAAGCCCACAAGGAGAAATGTTTCCGCGTCAGCAACCCCTTGGCTGCGGACGCGGCTGCCCCTCAACCGGCTGCCAGCCCAGCTCCGCTGCCCCCCGGCCCCG
>NW_009259423.1:229451-266811 GCF_000687185.1 Egretta garzetta | reverse complement strand
GGCGTCTCCCCCCTGCCCCTGCCGCTGCTTCATCCCCTTCCCCACACCCTCCCTCCTCCTCCTCACCTACCGCCACCCCCTCCCCTGTTTCCCGCGGGGAGGATAAATTCGAACAACAACTAGGTGCCCCCTACCCCGGCCATGCGCCCGCACGGACATGTTTTGCCCTTCGGGAACGCCTCGCCCCCGGAGCCAAGGCTTCGCTTGCTCTCTACCCGCCTTCCTCCTCATTTTGGGGTTGTTTTGGGTTTTTTTTTTTCCCTTTTTCTCACCCGTCATTCTCCGTGGAGAGGGGGAGCAGGAGGAAGCCTTCCCTCCCCGAGGAGCATGGATGTTGGGTGGGGGAGAACCGCCGTCCGTCCGTAAGGGTGTAGGTAAAAGGCGTTGCTCTCCATTTCATCGTTCCACGCATAGGCTTCATCCTTGTGCCGGGATGCTGGCAGGGCTTGGAGGAGCAGGATACCGTGCCATCTGGGGCTGAGCTTGCCGGCGTCGCCTGCCCGCTCGCTAGCCGAATGAATGCCTGCTGGCGCTTCGATATTTATAAGAAGCCAAAATCTAGCTAGTGGTGCTTGAATCCCTGTACTGTAAAGCTGGTCTTTTCAATTCAGGCTCTTTTGGTTGAGAGGTGGGCACCACGGAGGAGCCCCTGGCAGTCCCGTCTGTCGGCCCCGGCGGCCCGCAGCGAGCGAGCAGATGTCCCCGTTGGAAAGCCATCAGCCCGCTCTCGTTAGCAGCCCTCGCCACGTCTTCCTTCCCCGTGACAGGTTTTCCTCCTCAATAGGCGAAAGCACAAACACCGGCATTGCGTCTCGGGGCATCGGCACCTTGCTGCCCGTTCATTTTTGGGGTGCCCTAAGGGAGCCGGGCTCTGGGGTGCCCTTTCTGCTAATCCTGGCAGGAGCTGCGCTCCTGGGGATGTTCTGGAGTTGGCGAGGTGTCCCCGGGAGAGCTCAGATGGCCTCGGGACCAGTGGGAAGGTGGCTCTGCGGCAACCTGGGATGGAGGAGCAGGACGCCGCTGTTTCTCAGCAGGATCAGCCCAGAATAGTGCCTTAACAATTTGAATAAACCCCTGACCAATGCATGAGCTCCAGGTTGGGTCCCATCGCATGGTTTAGAGCTAAAGCAAGACCACGTTAAACCTGATAATGATGTCCCATCCTCCAGCTTGTTGCTGGTGTTGCTCTCCCAAGCTTTACCTCACTCCATGGGATTGGCAGCCGTTGCCCTGCCCTGGGACCAGAGGGGAACCAGTGAGGGCTGTGGTTGGTTTGGTGATGTTCCGTGGTGTTGGTTAGGGCTTCTCCAACCGTGTTGTGCTTGTTGAAGTTGAGCTGGTCTTTGGCTTCACTTATTCAGGCTGGCTTCATGCCAGCAGAGGAGGAGGAGAAGAGGAAGGCTTTGCTGTTACCTTTTCGTTGGACGCTGGTGTCCAAGCTGGGTCTCTCGCTGCTGTGTTCCGCCCCGGGGTGTTGGGCATTGGCCTGACCATGGCTGTGTGGTCTCCCTGCCTAGGGAAGTGTCCCCTTTGGGGCCGGGGAGAGCTGGGAGCACTGCAGGGAGTACAGAGCATCCAGCACAGGCAGAGAGGTGCTGGCCAATAGGTGGGGTGCATTGCAGTTGATGCCTTGCTCCCAAGGCCAGCAGTGGATGCATGTGGACATGGGTCAGGTCACAGAGGAGGTGGTGAGCAAGGCTGTTGGTAGGCAAGAAGGAAGAGAGGACACCGAGCCGGCTGCAGGAGCCCTTTCCCATTTGCACCTCAGTCTGGGTGGCCATGGGGTGCTGGGGATGGTGAGTCACAGCTGGCTCTGCAAGTAGTCTTGGTGCTTCATCTCCTGGACTAAATCAGCAAAGCACTTGGGCAGCATGGAGGTTGTCCCTGCAGAGCCGGGAAGATACAGCCACCTTCTCAGGAGCTTTGCTGACCGGGGTCATGCAGGAGTGTTAGCATGATAGGGGCGGGACAGGGGAGCACCCGCTGTTCTCCTGAGTGCTGTTTGAGGTGACGGGTTAGGTGACTGATGCCCTCTCCTGCTGAGTGGTGCCCCTCATGCTTGATGTCTCTTGGAAAGCTGGCTGCTCTTGTGGGTGTTAGCATGTTGGAACAACAAATTGCTTTTCATCCTCATGTTGGCTGGGATCCTGTGGACCTCCAGCACCGCAGTCAATACCAGTCAGCTCACCCTCATCTCCATCTGCTTTGAGCAAAGGGAGGATGCTATGGCAGAGCTGCCTCGTCATACTGACCTTCTCAGTTAGGTACCGAAGGCTTCTCCACTCTCTTTCCTCCATGACCCTGAGGCTTACTGGGATGGTGCAAAGCCTTCTCAAACACAAACCTGTGAGGGATGTGGGCCCTTGGCTCTTGGGGCAGTTGGCTTTCTAAAGGGACCATGAGCCAGACTGGAAGACGATTGCTTTAGAGAAGCCTTCAGTGATACTCTTGCAGGTGTTGGAGGGCCTCAGCAGAATGGTCCATTCTATCTCCTCTGCTGCCTCCCAGACCCCATCCCCTCGCACTCCCTTGCATTTCTTTCCCCTCACACAGCCTTGACATGGGATAGGAGTACTGCACCCTGAGGAGGACTCACTTTGCTTGTAGGATCTTCTGTGGTGGAGCCTATCAGCCTGCCTGGCTGGTAGACTTCTCCCTGCAAGCAAACCCCCATGCCAACATGTGCTCCCTTGTACCTGGAGGTGGCTTTCCCTGTCCCTGTCCCGGTTCATCCTCTCCCAGTGAGGACCTGTCCCGCTTGGATGTCACTGCGAGATGAGAGCTCCTCGTTGAGGCTAGAAGCCCAGGAGAAAGCCCAGAGACTGATCCCTGCTGCGTACGATCCCCTTTGAGAGCCTGCCCGGAGAGCCACTTGGAGACGTCGAGATGTGACCATGCACACAGCACTTTGGAGAACCAGATCCCTGCTGCTCCCTCCCCTCTCCAAGGCTTGGGCAGATTCCCAGGAGTGCCACATGGCCTCCGAGCCCTTTTGTCTACACCCTTACTTGGCCCTGATGTGTCTCTTCGTGTCTGGTTTTCGTTCATGTACTACGAGCTCAAACGAGTCGCTCCCACAGTGTCTCGTCCCGCATCCATCCTGGTTGGCACCCATTGGGTTAGATGGGGCAGGAGGCGGGGGAGTTGAGTCCGTTGTTTTCAAGCTTTTTTTTATATTTTATTTTAATTTTTTAAAAAAAAAATTTTTTTTTTTTTGTTTAACTCTTGCACCTTAATCTCTCACATCCCTTCTTCGACAGACCGCGAGGGTGGAGAGGGGCTTGATTTCCATTACACAGTTCATGAATATGCCGCAATGCAACGTTCAGCTGACAACTCTGCCCACACGCCTAACCCCAGACCTCTCTGGGTTTGAGTATTTTTTTTTCCCCCCTTCATTTGAACTCTGGGGAGGGAGGGAGGGAGCCATGTGGGGAGGGTCATTTTTGGTTTATATATCCCAGGAGCCTGGTAGCACAGACCAGTTAGCCTCAATGTCCGTGAGGCATGGCTGGCCCTTTGGACCACAGCCATAACCCCAGCGCGGTGGGAAGGTGATGGATGGATGGACAGCCGGCGGGGGGGAACGGCTGTGACAGTGCAATAGAGATGAGCATCCGCTGCTAGACAATTCCACTGATGAAACTCTTGGTTTGCCTGAAGTCGAGAGGGAAGGATGGACAGACGCCCGTTGTTCACACGGCTGGAGAGAGCTTCCCCACATGCAGCCCTGCCTACTGACACGTAACCATGATGGGAGATGGGTCGAA
This sequence comes from Egretta garzetta, assembly GCF_000687185.1. Taxonomy (NCBI): domain Eukaryota; kingdom Metazoa; phylum Chordata; class Aves; order Pelecaniformes; family Ardeidae; genus Egretta; species Egretta garzetta. Next base: position 263,041 of record NW_009259423.1, on the reverse strand, counting down.
CTTGCGAAGGAAGAAAATAATAATAATAAAAAAATGAAAAAAATAGGAATAAGAACAACCTCAGTAGCATGGAACTTGAAGGAAGCAAATGAAACCCCAAGCACTTGCCTCAAAACTAGTTTTTCATGCCTGGTGTTCGGCTCTGTATTATTTTATGGCATTCAGTATCGGTTGCCCAAACATGCCAAGTTAAGAGTGTATCGGTGGCTCTACTAGTGTGAACAAATGAAACGAAGCACTTTATTCTGTATAGATAAGGGAAGGCGGGGAGGGGAAGCTTGGATGCTTTTCGGAAGCGTCTTAAGTAATGTTCTAGGAAATGTATTATTATTATTACTTTTTTTTTTTTATGACCATGTGTAATCAATATATGTTTATCTTTAACTCCAAGTACAGCAGTTACTCTCTTTGGGATGGTGTGATGAGGGGGAGGCTGAGATGCTCGGGTTAGTGCCTCAGCATTGGGCCAGCTGGGGCAAGTCATTGCCTACCACAGGAACGGGCGAGTCTTGCTTCATTGACGGCCCCGTTGACCAATGTCTGGGAGGTCCCAAGAGGTGCACCCAAGCTGCCTTCCAGGGCACAGCTCGCGGTCAGCCTTGGCACCGAGGGCCCAACATGCATCCCCATCCCGAGCCATCTTGTTCCTGGGGGTGCTGGGGCTGCGCTCTGGGCTACCCATGAGCAAGACGAGTCATGGTAGGCTGTTTTGGGTTGTGCCTAGAGGCCAGGTCCTTGGCCGTGCTTTGAAACCTGCTTTTGGCCTCTCACCAAGGCATGTCAGGGGTCACTGAGCTCTGAAGGTAGGGAAGGGTCAGAATTGGGCCTTTCCACTGTTCTCCCAGTCTGGAAGTGTTATGACTGTTACCAAAGAGGTTGCAAGTGGAAGGACTGAATCAATAAACGATTTGTCTTTTATAAAAGAAAACCTAAAGCTCCACCACTTTCTTTGTTACCTTAGCTTTGCTTTCTTTTTTTTTTTTAAAGTCTCTTTTCAGGCAATTGTGTGAGGAGTCAGAGCCCGGCAGGATGGGCTTCCCATGGCATGTTTACCGCTGCCATCGCTTCAGACATAACCTTTGCCTTTGGGTTTGGTGGGAGGTGTGTGCATGTGTGTGAGACAACTGGACTGCTGTGGGGCCAAAAAAAAATAGCTTTTCAGGGAAGAGTGATGAGTGGGTAGATGAAGGGGTTTGGTGAGGGCTGAGCTCCTGGATCCTACTGGTTCCATGAGATTTGTGTGAGCTATGAGCTGGGGATCCCTGAGCAAAACTGCAAGCAGTGGAGAAACCAAGGAGCCCATGCAAAAGCACCCAATGCCTTTATCGATGTAAAATGGAGTGGTAGGAACCTTGCCAGCTAAAGTCATCACTGATATTGGGAAGCTAATGGAAGAAGAGATGACTTTCCCGCACCCTTGGGATGTACCTACTCCTTTGCTGCTGGCATTGCCCGGAGAAGATACCCGCAGGGGACCTGGGCCACTGGAACTGTGTGCATCTGAGCCAGGAAAACGACAGGCAGCAGCCAGGAGTGATGCCTCGCTGAGTATTCATGTTGGCATTTCTTATCTGTGATTGCCTTTGGACTGAAGCAGCCTCTTGGCAAGGTGGTGGGCCAGATTTTCTCTTGGCAATACGCAACTTCGCTGCCTTCCTTGGGCCAATGCTGGCTTGCATGCACTGAGATTTGGCCCTCGTTGCTCAAGTGATGGCATATTTCAAGCTCTTCTGGTTCCTTTTATACAACAGCTATTTTTCCTTTTATGGTTCCTTGCCCTGCACCAGCAACGGCATCTCCCACAGCTTTATAATGGACATGAACCACACAGGAGCACTAAGGTCCGATTAACTGTGTTCCCGATGGACAGTTGTGAGGTGAGCGACCAAGGATGGGGACCAGTTTTAATCAGCACATATCAAGCCGCTATCAAGGGACAACGCCACACCAACTCATCGAGGCTCAGCAACATTGCTGTTGACGCCAAAGGACCCGGATTTCCCCCAGGACAGCCAAGCAATGTGGCAGCGGGTGTATGGGGATTAACCCTCTCTTCAGAACAAGTGCCAACAGCTTTCCATTCTGTGTCCGGCAAGAAGAGCTGAACTGAAGGTGTTGGTTTCCCATCCCAGGCAGGAGGTGGTATCCTGCCACCACAATAAATGACTTAAAAAAAATTTATTATTTTATGCCTGGATTATTTTTTTCTTTTTAACTTTTTTTCTTTTCTGCCATGAGCTATTGTACATTTGATGATTCATCTTCCATTAGCTTGGGAGTTGTCCACAGGAATTTCTGCAGAACTGGGTAGAAGATACTATTTTTTTCAGTACATTTTTCACACATTTGATTGTTTCAAAGGTTTTTTTGCCTTTTTTTTTTCTTTTTCTAAGCTATTTTGTGCCAGCCAGTCACCTTGGATTTATTTTTCTTGTGAAAATGTTTCATTACTGTTCTGATATGATTGTCCTCTAAGGAGATTATCCTGTAACTTTTTAAATCCTTAAAATGAAACCAGGACAAGACTCCAGTTTCTTTACCCATGCCAAATTGTCCTTCCTTCCAAACACATTTTAGTTTCCCCACGACTGCATTTTGAGTTGGGCGAATCAGCCATATGTGAGTCTTAATACCATAATTTTCATGGCACTTTGAGGGTATTATCTTGAAAAGTTTGGTTTTGTTCTTTTTTATTATTGAGTATCGCCGCTCTTCATGGTATATGAGATCACATAGGCATCCAGCTTCCTTCTAGTCATAGGTAACCTAGTCCTCATATCCATGGAGAATAGCTGTAAGGATATGAATGCTAAAGTTTCAGCTCCCAAATGGGGTAAAATAAGAGGGATAAAAGCTGGGGCTGTGCTAGGGCTCTCCACAGGGCTGGTTTGTCACGTGAGTTCATTGCAGCTTTTGCTTGCTCCTTGTGTTTGGTTGAGGTGGACGTTCCGTTACAGCTCTATCAACATGCAAATCTGGGAGATTTCTTTTGAAATAGCCTAATAATTTATTTTTAAATCAACCACTGGTCAGATGGTGTGGGCATCAGGAGATTTTTGCTCTAGCAGATCTTTGTCCTGCTGCCCGTACAGTCGTGTTTCTATCAAAACATCCTTATGGATAACTTTAAAAAAAAAAGATGCATTTTTCTTCAGTAGGAAGCTCTCTTTGAGCCAAACACATCTGAGATCTCCACGTACTTAGCAAACTAGAATACTCTTTAAAAAAAATCCAGGCCAGAACATTAAAAATTAGAGAAACAGCATAAATATAAAACCTTTCCCTGAAAAACAGCACTTGTCCAACCATAGGTGAGGACATTGTGATCTGTGATTGAAGATGAGGAGACCAAAAGACTGGAGATGAATGCCTTTACTCCCCTGCCTGTTCCTTCCCCCCTTTCCTACCCTGCTACTCACATGACTCTTCCCCTCCCGCAGACCTTAGCTCCTGGTGTCCTTTCAGTCCAAAGTCAAGGTGGAGGCAAAGAAATAAGACTATTTTCTTTTCATTGCGACTTCCAAAGTGCTTCTGCTGCCCATGCTCACATACTTTTTTCTTTTTACTGTCACATCCCAACAACCCTCATCATCCGAGAACTCAACAAAGTGCCCCCAGGTCTCTCCTGTACCACTTGACTTTCACCCTTCTGTCTTCTCTCCAAGGTGGGCTCTAGCTCACAACTACCTTAGGCGGGGAAATACTTTATAGACCCCCTTCCCTGGGGAACATCAGCTTAGTCCCTTGGGACCTCCTTTCTGCCTCCACTGTTGGTTGGGAAGGTTCAATAGCAGTTGAGAAGATGGGGAAAAACATGGAGAAAGAAGTGGAAGAAGAATATGATCTTTTTGTCCTGTCTATTGAAACTGGAACAGCTCCTTGCTCCAGGCTTCTCGGTCAACCCCGGCTCCTTGCAGGCTCCAGATCCCACCTCTAGTTATCTTGTGAGCATCATCAAGTTCCCGTAGGGCTTCAAGATAATTTGACTAAGTAAAATGGTACCAATCACAGATGCAATGTCCTTCACAGTATCCAGATGCCACATCCCTGCACTGATAAGCGTGGCTTCACCTCTTCCCATCCCTCCTTGCCCCAGACCCCCATGGAAAAAAAATAAATCACTACATCTTTGTTAGGCGTAAAACATTGAGGCGCACAGGAAGGAAAGTGGCACCGGAGGCGTACTGGATCTCCCGGAGGACCCCTTCCCACTTCTTCTGTTCTTCATCATATCTGGGGAGAGACAGAGAGACAGTTACGGTGACGAAAGCATCTCCTCTCCCTCACTTCAGACACTGTCCATAGTGGTGGGAGCCCTGGTGCATAGTGGGATGTCCACAGACGTTATTTGGCCACAAGGTATCTGTGGGAGCTGCAAGGGGACTTTCAGCCCTGGTGTGCTCTGGTTTGCAGCACCGGGCTGGGGGACATGTATATCAGCACGTGGTCTCACAGGGGAGGGTGTATTTTTCCACTGGGAAACAGGTTGATGGCACCAAGACTGAACACCCATGGTGAAGGCCAGCAGGTGCCTGCTGAGGGTGCTCTAGAGCCGCTGATGTGAAGGACAGGAGCAGCTAATGCTGTCTTAGCAGCTGTCAGAAAGTGCTTTCTGCCCGCACGTAAGACTCTCTGATTTCCAGCCTGAGCACTGGCGTTTCCCAGGGAGAGCACGCATTGCACAAACACCGACGGCTTCATGCCAAAGGGGAGGTCTGGAACCAGCTCCAGGCAAAATGTCAACGCAGCAACAAAGCTACAGGAGCAGATTTTCCCTGGTATGTCGTTATAGGAGGCTGGGAGAGGTCACTGAATCACCTAATGTGCCCGCCAGCCCAGTGCAGGGCGAACTTCTCACCCAGATACCCTGTGCTGAGCCTGCAACCTTGTGCTGGGGTAACAACACCCATCTTACATGGAGGGGGTCAAGAAAGACAGAAACTCTCTGTTCCTTCAGTGGCTCTCACTACCATCCCTCCCATGCTCCCTTGGGCAGCCCGGGGAAGATCATCACCTCCAAACGTCATTCAGCTCCGTTGGCACCAGCTCTCCTGACTCCGTCTCCACCGTGGCGAACCCTCCAAGCAGGTAGAGCACCCCAGCCAAGCTCACCAGGCTGACAGAGCTGCGCTCCTGTGGGAACTCAGTGAAAGTGTCCCACCTGCCACATCGAGAGAGGGGACATGTTAGGGCACCCTGCCTACCTTTGCACCAAGGACGGCCTTGAATCAGGAACCAACAACCGAATTAACTAGCGACAGATTAACTTGTGTAGGTCTACATGGGGTGGGATCATACATTGTCTGTTGTTAGAGATATCTGTTTCCATCGTTATAGTTCCACTTCATTTTGCATTGAGCAGATGAGCTGTGAAGCACAGCTGGCATGGACCAGCAGGTCCCAGCGGTGGGACTGCAGCTGCAAGGCCCACCCAAAGTCATAGAGTCTACTGTGTTGGGTGAAGCTGCCAAGATGAAGCTACAGCCCTGCAGGGAACCCAGTTGGTGGAACTACTTTGAAGGTGAGCCTGAGATGACCCACAGCCCAACTGCAGTAGTCTCAGTGATGCCCAGCTGTCTGAGGAATACAGACTGGGAGGAACTGGTATCAGGAGTTGCAAGCAAACTCCAGAATGGTTCGAAGTTGCTTAATGTACACCTACAGATGCTCCTTGTGTAACTACGCCCCGAAGGTGTGCTCAGGTACGTACTTGTTGGTGGCAATGTCATACACTTCCACCGAGTTGGTCAAGCCGGAGTCGGTCACACCAGCAGCCACGTAGATTTTGTCCTTGTGCACAGTGGCTCCAAACAGGGACCGGGCAGTTTTCATGGGCGCCAGCTCCTTCCACTCAAACTTGGATGGGTTATAGACACACATCTTCTTCAGACACTTCCTAGAGAAATATGAGAGAGAGAAGGCTCAATTGCCTGACGGAGGGGCAGCTTTGCTCTGCAGGAGGCGGTGAACATCTTCTGGGAAGAATGTGGGGTCTCCAGAAAGGATTTTGCTCCTCCACATCGACATGAATGCCTTTGCTTGGGTGTGCACCCAAGGATGCCTACGCCTGGAGACATCATTTGTGTGTATGGCACAACTCCTCCTGGTGTACCCGCTTTGGATAGGCTTCCTAAAAGCTCGACATTGCATTCACGCAGCTGGACAGGGGCCCATGTAGCTAACTGCCTCGCAGGACCTCACCCATAGACATCAGACAGAGTTTCAGTGCTGCTGATCCACCTTGAAACTGTGAAATACCATCAGTAACGGCCCCCTTCCCCGGGATGGCAATGTAAGGTGCGTGAATGTATGCACGCTCACACTTTTCAGGCCATAATCCTTTCGGAGCAGGACCTGTCTTGGCTGGATTATGGCACGTTTGGGTCTGCAAACAGTCACGCTTCAGCCTTGCAAAGAAATTGCTGCAATGGTCCCCAAGAGAGGCTTTTACTGCTGAGCCCATCTCCTGCAGGAGGGCAGGATGGGGGTCAGTTTTGATGAAGTTCTTCACCCCTATTGCAAATCCCCATCTGCGTTTGACTACTAGGACCATACCACGCTGCAAGTCCAAGACAGGAGACCCTTAATGTGCAGGGGCATCTTCCTTTTCAATGCCACTCCCAATCTGTGCGATATTTATTTGTTGTGAGTAGAGGGGATGCTATGTTCCCTCTCCTGCAAGGACAGTGCCATCTCCCTGGTGTAGGACTCCTAATGGCTTGGGAAGGGCTGCAGTCACAGAGGTGAGCAAGAGGGAAGGATCCACGTCTCACACCCCATCCAACCCTCCGTAACCCACAGCATCCAGGTTGGGCAGGTACCAACTCATGCTCTTCACTCCCACTAGTTTGGGGGATGACTCCCCCCATTTCTCTTCCTTTCTGACTTACTTGTCGCTTCCTTTGCCGCCAATGATGTAGACAAGGTCCTTGTGCGATACCACCGCGTGGCCATAGACTGCGTAGGGAAGGGAATCTGCTTCACCCCACTTGAAGGACCTGGATCAGGGAAAGATGGGAAGTGAAAGGTTTTGTAGCTGGCTGGATGAGGCCCAGAGTACGTGGCACTTTCCAGACCTAGAGGTGAGCACAGATCCCAACAAACAGAAAACACAATCTCAAAAATATGAGGTTTCCAATGAGATAGTGCTCAACCAGTAAATTTTGTGATCCTAAAAAAAAAAAAGGGAAGACAAGATATGGAGGATGCTTATGGTAAGGCTCATTCTTATCTTCAGCATCCTCTACTTTTGGGCTTTGTGTGTACGCAGCCCCTCTTCTCCCAGGACCTCATCTCATTTACAAGCATTACCAGCTAGACACAGACGTGACAGAGATTTCTGCATTATGGAAAAAACTAAAACCAATGTGACTTAGGGGTGCAAAGTCACGAGGACAAATTTCCTTTTTGGCCATCACCTTCCACTTTGAGGTGCAATGGTTGGCCAACACCCACCCACCATGGGTACGCCCGCATTTTATAGTGCAAGGCTGTGTTGAAGGCTCTGAGCTAGCTCCAGGGAAGCTGAGCAGAGTATGTAGCTACAAGGCTTTGCAAACCCCAAACTGGTACTCAAACAGGGCTGACCAATTTCTCAAGAGATGTCTGTCCATGTCCACGTAGCTTAGACTCGTCCCCAGTAGTTGTAGGTTGAGGCCCCCAAGACCTGCACTTTATTTTACCTAAGAACTGAGATGCCTGGGCTCTGAGTGCTTTCTAATTGTCCAACCACTCTGGGATAGTATTTGATCCTATAGACCAGCAGTTTGCCCTCTCCAGGTTTGTTACAGTTGAAGTTTTGACCTAAATAATACTAGAAATAGAAATCACATCCCTACCAGCTTCAAGTCGGTATTCAGAGCACCCCCTGAGCACTTAGCAGGGGCAGACACATCCTTTCCCAGCGTCTCCAGGGGCAGATAAATGCCCTGTTCCCTGGGAATGAAACCGGTTTCAACTCTCTGCCTATAAACCAGACTTTGAAGCACTCCCATCTAAATATAGACCAAGCAAAGGCTTGTTAACGCCTACTGTTCTGCCTCTTCGGGGCAGAGAAGAGCAGTCTGTGGGTGTTTCTGCCTCCTGTGAGCAGAACAGGGTGGTGCCTTTTAATAAAGCTCATGATATACCATGGGTCAGAGCCCATTGTGCAAAAATAATTGTATATTAAGCCTGATATCTCTCAGAGCAGGCCATTCAGCACCACACCTGAATACTTTCAAAACAAACTTTCCTGTCCAAAGCCATTCCTAGTGAGACCATGGGGAAGATTGCTGGACCTCCAAACCAAGAGCAGAAGGAAAAAGTCCCCTTGTTTCTCTGTACAAGTCCCACATGAGCATCTGCTAGGTTTGGTCCCTGATAACATAATATCCCCGTTATGGCTTCCATCTCCCGGAGGTTCAATTATAATAAATGAAGCAGCTGGAGAGAGACAGCTCAGAGCCCCAGGGTTCAGCCTGAGACAGTCCCAGTGGTCCCAGCATCTCGATGCAGGGTTCAAGCCCTGTCTCCAAAACCTTTTGGTCCCTGGTGGGCTGGAGTCATTTTGCATGGCAGCTGTTTTGCCTTCTCCTGTCAACCACCTCCCGCCCCGTGGTTGCACATGAACACTTACAGCCGGTCGTAGCACAGGACCGAATCCAGGGTCTTTTCTCCCTCTTTCAGTTCTTTCCCTCCAACCACAAAAATGGAGTTTTCCGCCTCTCCCAGGCCGAAGAGGCAGCGAGGGGATGGCAGGGGGGGCATCCCCAGCCAGTCTGCATCCAGATGGTCGTACTGAAAGGGAACACATGGTCATTAGCGTGCGCACACCCGGCCCATTCGCTTAGCAAAAATGAGGGTCCAGAGGCTGAGGGCAAAGTCCGTTCCCACGTGCAGCTTGGTCACCCCAGTAGGCACTCTCTGCAATGTTGGTCTGTGCCCATGCCTTGCCATCTGGGGCAGGGTGGGGTATCTTAGTGCAAATCCAAGTCTTATATCATATGGCATATGTTTTATGACAAGACGTAAGAGCAGAGCTGCACCAGCAGGAACATGTCCTGCTCTGCGCACCAAAGCCTTCATTTGGAACAAGCTTGGTCATCTTTGGATGAGAGAGTCTCATGTTGGACCTATAACAGATGGAAACATTCAAGGTCAGGTTGGATGGGGCTCTGAGCAACCTGATGTGGTTAAAGGTGTCCCTGCTCCTGCAGGGGGGTTGGGCTGGGTGACCTCTAGGGGTCCCTTCCAACCCTAAACTTTCTATGATTCTATGATCTTAGAAATTTTGCCTGAACCTCTTCAGCTGTAACACATGCCACAGCATTTCATCCTGATATTTTCCATCTCTGCCGGGTACCAGTGTGGTGTTGGCAATGTTGGCTACACAGCTCACTCACTTGAGCCCCTTCTTCTCCCACCAATTCTCCTTCTTTCTGGCAAATGATCAGTTACTGTGTCCCTCCTCTGCTTCTCAAGATACAGACGTTGTCCCATACCACCTCAGGGGGTGTGAGCATTCGTGAGATGAAACCTGTGTGTGTCCCTCTGCACAAAGGCTGTTGACACGATACCTATCTGCTCAATACAGTACAAAACAACGGAGACGGTGCTGCAAAGCCCAGAGCTCTTCCTCCTGACCAAATTGTGCCAGACCCATCTGATAGATGGGGAAACTGATCCATACAGCACTAGTATGACTAGATCAGATGGCCAAATCCTTGTGGATTCTTGGATGTCTGTAGATCGAGGCTTTGCCTCATCTCCCACCAGAAAAAAAAAAAAAAAAAGATGTGGAAGATTATGAGGCTGAGGGCTCTCTGGGCACCATGGCTTGATGGGGACTGTGAACTGGGGCAAAAACTTTTAATGTAGCTTGGTAGCAGAGGAGGGACTTCATGGGTTAAGGCTGGAGTGACATCTTGCAGCCAGTTTGGTGGGACTCTGCAAGATGGAGCTGTGACGCATCGCTGCCTGAAGCACTGTTTGCTATGGGCTCGGGCCAAAGAGCTTCAGCTTGCTGGGTTGCCTCCGAAGACTTGGCCTCAGCTGGGTGCCTGTGGTTATTGTCTCTTTGTAAGCTGTGGTCCACATAGGAGTTATTTATAGTGCAAGTCTGAGCAGCCCAGTCACCAGGATAGTTCCTGCTTCTTGATGGATGCAGCATTGTTTTCAAGTCATAAATCTTGGAAGTGACAAATAAAGGATACCCTTTTCCATCTGAAATGTCAATGGCATCGTTTTGTTCCTGTCAAAATTTGCAAGGCCGCTGGGATTTTTCAGCATTTTTGTATTTTGGTGCCTGTCCTTAAATCTAAACTATCCCTGACCTAACTCTCCTAGCTTCAGCAGGTTAATGTGAAATCAGGGAGGCCAAAACCAGAGTCACAGGGTGTAAAATGCTGCTGCACTGACACGGTGTTAGAGTGGTCCATCCTACAGCTGCCTGACTACATCTGTGTGAAGTTTCAGCTGAAAAAAGGCTCGAAAGGCTCTTACTCATATAGAAACCATGAGCTATGTGATGGCACTGGCGGCAATAAATGACACCTTTGCAAACGAATGGCACCCTCCAGCCCTGGGACTTCTCTGCACCTCCCATGCACGAGTGTCCCAGCAAGGCGTGAAGGGACCGCTGCCCCCTTCTTGTGGGGAAGAAGCTAAAGATGGCCACACGATGCCCAAGGCATTTGCTACTGAGTCAGTGGAAAATTGGGAGCTGAATATAGAAATCTTGCTGTTTGCAGCATAGAATCACAGAATAATTTAGGTTGAAGGGACCTCCAAAGGTCTTTCATCCAGCTCCCATGCTCAAGCAGGTGCAGCTTTGGAGTTAGAGCAGCTTGCCAGGGCTTCGTGCAGTCAAATATTAAATGTCTCCCAGGATGGAGGTTTTGTGACCCTCTGGACCCCTGATCCACTACTCCACCACCTCTGTTGGGAAGCTTTTCCTCACAGCTAACTGAAATTTCCTTTACTGCAACTCCTGGCAATTGCTTCTTCTCCCACCTTTGTGCAAATCCAAGAAGAGTCTGGATCCCTCTTCTGTGTCTCCTCCTATTAGGGAGTTGCAGACACCAAATGAGGTCTTCCCTTGCCCTTCTCCAGGCTGATCAGATCCAGCTCTGCCTCTCCTTGTACCTCCCGTTCTCCAACCCTGACCATCTTGGTGGCCTCTGCTAGGCTCATTCCAGTACCTCAATGTCTCCCTTGTACTGGGGAGCCCCAGACTGGACACAGCATCCAGATGTGGTCTCACAAGTGTATGATCAAAGGGAAAAAAGAAAAATCGACTTCCCTTGACCTGCTTGCTGTAGTCGTGCTGAAACAGCCTAGGACATGGTGGACCTTCACTGCCGCTCACGGAATTACCTTGCCTGACCAAACTGGTGGAGCACTGATCTTTAGACATAGGTTTTGTCTGAACACAAAGCAGCCCATCTACCTGCAGGTTAAGTGACACAGCTGGCCACAGCCGCTGGTTGTCACCCATTGTCCAGTGTGAAGGTTTGTATCTCAAAGACCATTTCCCCCAGCACTCCCACTGCCTTCCCCCTCCATCCTGCTTTCTAGGGCTGTGGTTTCATCCTGCTGACTTCTCGTTTCATGGGATTTAGGTGAGCTGCATAGGCTCCAAACCTGACCCTTTCCAGGTGAGGACAAGCATGGTGTACAGACCTACCCATGCAATGAGGCAACAGGGGGATCAAGGCTGTGTGTCTTGGCTTAGGAACAACCCTCACTTTATCTTTTCTGCCTGGACGTGTTATTGTTTCCTCTCAGATGATATGTGAGCCATGGGAGAAGAACAAAAGGATTTCTGGGGATGGGGAGAAGGACAGAGGAGTTACTGGATTCCTGGAGGGTCAGCAAGAAGGGTAGGTGCCTTGTGTTGGCTGTCTACAGGGAAAGTGCTCTGAGGTTACAGCTCAGGCCAGGGCTCAGATTGCCTGTGCACAGCTTGATCTGATGACAGCTTTGGTTACTGCTGAGTTAGAACAGCCACTTTTCTCGTGGAGGATCCCATGTCACACCATGGTTTCCCCTGCACATGAGAGAAATGGCCAGAGAGTCTGAGCTGGACCTAGCACACCTCCAGGGGCAAGAACAGCACTGGAAATGGGGCACGTATTGGTAGGGGCACATACCCTGTGTCCTTGGAGTGTTAGCTCTGTGGCTGTAGCTGCTGCTGTTCCCTCCACTGGGTTTTTTTTGGGGGGGTTCACAACCAGGGAACATAAAAGATGCAAAGCTGAACCCAGACCCGATGCCACTAAGCTTCCAGTTAATGTGCCCTATGGCAGCCAGGGCTGGATCTAATACATGGTTCAACATCATCCCCTATTCATGACTGGGATCAGGAGGGGGTTATTCCTATTACCTACCCCTTCAAGCTTCCTTCCTCAATGACTAGAAACTCCCCTGCCCCCCTAGGGGGATCTGCCTTAAAAATATAGGGAAGAATCTCTAGTGAAACAACTCAGATGTTGCACCTTCATTTACAACTTCCTTTTTAACTTCACATGACAATGCATATTACTGGCAGTACATGGAAGCTAAAGACTGGTGATGCTCCCAAGTGGTCAAAGAAACAACAGAAAGATAAAGGTAGTACCTGTAGGAAGTAGGAACTCATGGGATCCTCTTTGCTGTCCTCGTTGTAGTACAGTCCCCCGACAATGAAAATCTGATTCTCTTTGGTCACCAGACTGATGTGGTTCTTTGGGATTTGAGTAGACAGGGAGGCAAAATAGCACTCGTTGGCAGTGGGATCATAGGCCACTGCTCCACTGTCGCTCACCATGAAAATAAGGTCCTGGAGGAACATCCCAAAGCGCATTGTGTCATTTAAGATCCCTGGGAAAGCCTCCTCTGTATCTTCCTCCTCATCTACTGCTCCATTGACAACATTGTCTTTCTCTTGCTTTTCACTGCTTTTCTTCACTTTCTTCTTCTTCACCACGGTGAATTTACCTTTCTGGGCATCCTTCACCATCTGCAGCTTCTTGAGCAGCTCCGGGCTGGACTTCACCATGGCGTGCTTCTCCACGTGGTCCTTGATGTAGTCGTTGGGCATGAGGCGGAAGCGGATGCTTTCAAAGATGACAGGCAAGGCCTTCTGCCGGCTCTCATGGTCCTTGGTCCCCACCCACTTCATCACCACTTCGAAGACAGTCTCCTCTTTCTCAATGTTGAGGGAGTCACTGGAGATGATTGCAATAAGCTCATCGGGTGAAAGCTGGTAGAACTCCTCGTCCCGAGAGACCAGCGCAAAGCGATCGCAAATGAAATCCCGAGCTGCCACGGCCAGCCGGGCACAATCCAGCATCAAGCCCAGCCTGAAGATAGCCAAGCAGTTGCTGAGGCAGAGCCGCTTCTGCAAGAAGGACACGCAGACGGTGAAGATGGAAGGGATCTGGAACATGTTGGCCACAGAGAAGATGTCCTGCACATTCTGCTCTGTGATCTCCAGCTCGGAGGTGTAGATATAATGGAGGATCTTGCCCATGACATCTGGATCAACATCTTCCAAACTGACCTCCCTCTTCTTGCTCTCTTCCTTGTCCGAGAGGAACATCGCTCGGAAATATGGGCTGCAAGCTGCCAGCACCAGCCGATGGCAGGGAAACTCCTTCCCCTTGACTTTCAAGACACAGTCCAGAAACTTATTGTGGTCCAACATGTCTTTGAGTCCGTCCTGGAGGAGAGTTTGCTGGTAGAGACGCAGTTCTTCCACTTGATCAAAAGGCAAACCCATGGTGAAGAGTAACCGCTCCTTTTTTCCCCAGTCCTTCTTTTATATATATATATTTATGAATATATCTATACCTGAGCCCCTGGTAAAGGAACTTACTCCAAGCGCGTCTCCCTTGCTTCCAGACTGTCAGCACACTGGGAATGTGAAACGCCTGCTACTGTCGCAGCTGTCTGGGTACTTCAGTTTCCAGCGTAGGGCTTTATATATAGCCACAGCGTTACAAAGCTTAAGGAATCCATACTGGAGCATGTGTAAGCCGATCACCCTTTAATATGACACATTGGACAAGGAGGAAGGGAGGGGGACGGGGGAACAGCTGTACTTCCAGCCTCGATGCTTCAGGAAGGCTCCATCAGCCCCTGCGTCACCGCAGGGGGAAACCGGAGATTTTGCTGCCGTCCCATGAGGGGAGACACGCGCGACCCAGTGTCTCAGGCGTTGCGCTTGGGAAACAATCTCCAGATGAATCAAACACCCGAATCTGCCTTCTGGCTCACCAGTGGGCTGGGCTGGGACCTTCTCCCCACACCCCTAAACCCACTGCTCCGAAACTGCTAAACCTTTTGCTGGGCTAAAAATAGACCGTGAAGTCAAAGCTGGAAAGATGCAATAAGGGAGCGTCTTATGTGGGCTTTGTGGCATCCCCGACTCCAGCCAGCTCACTCCCAGGGCTGCTTTTCTGCCCAGGTTTGTCCTTTATTCTCCTCTGGAGTCAGTTTTCAGAGGTCTGGGAGGGGGTGGAAAATGAAGATAGAGCTATTTATTTACACCCCTGTATGGGGTATGAGACCTATGCGGGAAGTTACTTAAAAAGTCTCACTAAAGGAGGAGACTCGAGGAGGTTGGGAGATGGATGGCTCTGCTTTCTCAGCAATACCTGCATGGGCCCCACCGGCACAGCCTCTGAACACCTCGTCATTAATAAATCCATCTCCTCCACCTCTTGGTGGCAGAGAGAGGGTCTGAGGCGGAACAGGAGAGAGCACAACGGTGGACTTCAACTCACGGGTTAGGCCATCTAAACACAGGTATCTTCTTGTGAGTTGAGGGGTCTCCTGCTAAGGTCTACCGAGATTCAACACCCCCACGCTGAAGTCCAGAGCTGCAGCAGGACAAGTTGCCTGGCCTTGAGCTGATGCTCCAGAAAGGCTGAAGTCTCCAGCAGGTCTTGTGTCCTGCTTGCATGTCCATGGATGTCTAGGAAGTCCTGTGGGGCCTCAGATGGCCACTCCAGGTCCAGCTCTTCCCACGGAGCTCAAGAAGAAGCCAATTAGTTCTAACAGACATGGATGAGCAGAGTAGCTATAGTTATATATACCTATGGTAAAACTTATCCATGAATCTGTTTTATTTTATCTCTGTTACTATGGACCCTCTGGGCTGGCCGACACTCAGCAATGGCACAGATTTAATTAATGGTTCAATTAGCCATTCTTTTTGGTGTATTTAAAGGCACACAACCCCTTACCCTGGCATGGATGTATTTATAAAAGTGGTTTGTGCCGTGATGGTTATCGACATAAGTGGGAAGAGGGAGGAAGCTATACTGGTATGAAGCCTCTGTACTGGTGAGGTTCCAGCAGCATCTTGGAGGTACCAGTGTAGCAGGGAAATAATCCCAAGCTGTTTTCGGAGCTCACATCATAAGCTTTTCTGCTGTGCTGCTCATCTGTGAGAGGATCAGATGACGAGCACTGATCTTTGAGCTGGGTCGAACTTCAGAAACGTTCCTCTGCTTCCAGATATCTGGGGCTGGACAACCCCGTCCTCCCCCTCCCTTCCCTCTGCATGAGCTCTGCACTTCCCCAAGTTTAACCCTGCCTTGTCGTGCTGCCGGCTGGGATTTCCACCCCCACCCCACCCCCCCTTTGCCTTTAATCTCCCTTGAGTCCTCGTTTTCCTTCTCCCTGTGATGCTCAGTGCGTGCTGCCACCCAAGGTTTGCTTCCACATCCCCCACGTCACGAGGTGCTGCTGATAAAATGCAGCTGCAGCCCATCCCTTCCCAGAGACGCTCCCGACTGATTGGTGGGTCTGCAGCTTCTCCCAGGTTTGTGGTCCACCCAGGGGAAGAGCACCGTGCCAGTCCCAAACGTGCTCCGGGCTCCTCATCAGCTTCGGTGGCTTTGCACAGCGGCTGGACCAGCTCCAAGGCTTGGGGAAGCAGCCCTGGTTTTTCCAGAGCACTGTCTCCTCGGTGCACCATGTCATTTAGGCTCCCTACAGGCACGGGGAGAGACAGGTATCTCCAGGAGCTGGTTCACTGCACCCAACTTAGACCCTTGCCTGAGATGAGAGGACGGCAGTGATGCCCATCTGTCCCCATTTGCTCTACGGAGAGTTTAAATCACAGATTCAGACTAGATGCCCTCAACTGTCCCCCGTGCCCCCTAACACCAGCAGTGCTGGGATGCTATCCTCATCATGGCTTGGGGCAACAGTCACACCTGTGATCCCCTGCCTTACGTTTCCACCATTCTTTTGCTATCAGTTCCATCATAGCAGCACCCATCCCAAGCCCTGTCATCCAAAGGGATGTAGGTACCATATACAGCCCAGGCTGGACATACAGGCTCTGTCCTATGCGTTAACTCTGACCTCACATGGTCTGTAAACCTCCCTGGCTCCTGAGCTGCACTCAGCTTAGATAAGGCTGATCCCTCCCCAGACAAATTTCTTCCACAGCCTGGTGGGACAGAGGGTCGATCTGGTGGACCCAACCCCTCTGAGCAGCTCTGTGCTGTGGGGAGACCCAGGGGTGCTCTCAGAGCCACCGTGCACCTCTCTTGACCCTTCCTGGGGCTGGGTGTGACAAGCCAGCAGTGCTCCATGCAGCTCTGATCCACAAGCTTCACATCTTCTCTCCCACCAGGTATTGGTGTTCAGATTATTTTCCTTCTTACATTTTAGGTTACACGCTTCCAGTCTGGATCTCAGGCACGGTATTGCTTTCTCACTTGTGTGTCTTCCCTCATTCCTGGTTTTCATTTGTTCACACTGGTTGGCCGTTGCCGTTTTACAATCTATTTATGCTCAGGGAATTCAATAGGATTTGGGGGGGGCTTGGTCTCAGCCTTGCTGGACTGGAGAGCCAAGGCCACCTATGATTGCTATAGGAGACTTTTCTCAGATGATAGCAGTGGAATTTGAGGCAATCACCAATTCTGAGCCCTCTGCAACCATTAGCTCTTGTGGAGGCTTTGGTCACAGTAGGCTTGTCCCATCTGTCTTCCATTTGCTGGGCCCAACGTGTCACCACTAAGGTAAGCTGGTCTCCGAGCCAAGCCCAGAGGGATTTAGCATCTAAAAGCAGATGAGATGGCACCTGTGGATGCGATAAGGGAGAGCAGTGATGATTGTTACCATTCGGTTTTCTCCATGAACACATGAATGGATGAACTGACTCTCCCCAGGGTATGGCCCCCGGGAGTGCTGACTGCTTTAGGACAGCCAGCACAGCCCTGAATGAGGTGGGCTGTTCTGAAATAGCCCTCCACCAACTGGCCCCAGGCCTAACGGGACGACAGCTAGTGATTTCCTGTGACCAATGGACTAAGTCAGTTATTAAGTGTATCTCTAATCGGGCAATAGTCCCCCCATAATGTGGGAGTGGGTGAGCATCCATGGAAAGCATCCATGGGGGATGCAATGTAGCAGGGTCACTACCTCCCATACAAAATTTTAGAACACGAGAAGTGAATGCAGGAATTACAGCCATGCCAGGCTGAACAAGAAAGTGTCCAGTGTAGGGCTGTTAATTTGGATTTGTAGTTGCAATAAATAATTGCTTTTCTTGGCTTCTCAGGCAGGTTTTACTAACAGGCAGGCCATGACCAGATTAGACAAAATACTCTTCTCCAGCAGAGAGATGAGCAGTTGATAAATCCCTCTCCATGGAGGCCTATGCCGAGGGTGAGGGTCTGCTGCACAACGCTGAAGAGTGAGACGTGGTTGAGATAGTGAGACGTGGTTGAGATGATAGCACCACTTGGGTGCTCCTGGCCCACCAGACCGCCCTGGGCTTCTAACAACAGTGATAAACGAGGGGGTAACTTTAGGCAAATGGGGGGAAAAAGCCCAAATTCTCCCATGAACTGCCTCTCTAACAGATCGCTCACTCAGTGTCTAAGATTAGCTCCTTCTGGCAGCTCCAGCAGATGCAGCTGCTGGGTAAATTTAGATCCTTAGTGAATGAGTTATTTTCTCTCCCAGAGTATCCAAGTCAGGAGGGCAGTGCAGAGTCACTGGGCTTTGCCATGTGAGTCACCCACTTGGACACTGGGAGGTGAGTGACTCTGTTTGTCATCCCGGGCAGCCAGGGACCTTGACCTGAGCCACCAGCAGAGACAGAGCCCTTGGTCTCGGCAGCTCAAGGTGGCTTCAGCCATGCGAGGACACCTGTATGGAGGAGGAGAGCTGACCCTTACTCTGGAAGGAAGCACATCATGTCCTGGCTGTTTTGGTGGTAAAGAATAAATGTGAAATCACGGAGATGCCAAGAAACACCTACCAAAGGTCCAGCAGCAGATCTGTGTTAAAAAGGGACGTGCCTGGTAGCTGAAAGGGTTTTGGGGATACCCAGAGATGCCAGCAAGGCACAATACCTGCTGCTACTTCCAACATTTTGGGTCAGGCTCCCAGATATAAAAACTACATGGATGAAAGTTTGATGGCAGTAGGCTCGTGGTATTTCACCAGTATGAAGGTGGAGTCAAAATAAAGGTGAACATGAATCAAGCTGCAGCCGAACCTCCAATCTGGTGATGCCGCTAAGGTGGGTTTCTAGCAAACTCAACGACGTCTTGTCTTGTGTCACAATTAGGGGTGGGAGGTGAGGACTTGCAGACAGATCCTTGTGTCTCTCAGCTCTGACGGCAGCACATCACCCAGGGTGTCACCTGCATTACAGCAGCGTAACAGGCGCCACAGATTTCCAACATTTATTTGCTACATAAATAAATTACATTTATCAGGGACTTCACAAATTACTTTGGCAGAGCTGAAAGCTGGCTAGGAACTGATCCCGTTCCACCCACAGGGAAGCCAGAACACACCAGCGCCAAGCATCTCCACCCACGTTACAAAGTGGTCCAGATTCTGCCCTCACCCAACATCAGCAGAACTCAGACCTAAGGCCACTGAAAGTTACTCTAAAGCATAAGAGAGACGGAGTTGTTTTTCAGTTATTAACCCACCTTTTCCCCAAGGCACCGGGTTTCATGTACGTACATTTATTCCATGCACTTGCTATGCAGTGTCCCAAAGTCTACTTCTCCAAGGAGTCTATCATGGACTTCCCCTCTGCCACCGAGTCCCACATCACTGCCCATCATTCAGGGTATTCCGCCTTTCCTCCTTTGGTTGTACATAAGTACGTGTGCTGATTCAGCCATGCAGTCGTGGGCTTAGGCTGTGTGCACCGAGGTCAGCTGAGTAAAGGGATGGCTGGCTGGAGATGAGCAAGAGTTGGCTACAGCATCTTCTGTTCCTCAGCCATGGGCAGGAAGGTGAGCTTAAACCTTTGTCCATGGCATGTAAAAAACACAAGTGGGATTTGGTTTGAGTGCCAGGACACATATCACAGCAGAATGGTTGTGGTGACCACATCAGTCTCAGACTCAGTGGAGGTCTGAGTTGGGGCCTGGGGACCAAGCAGTTGTGAGCCATGTGTGGTGTTTCTTTGGCACACCTGCTCCCCAGGCGACCCCTATATGATGTGTGATGGCCATGAAGCAGGTATGGCTCCCACACTCTCATTGACTATGGCTGATGTTGGCACTAAATCATTTTTTAGAAGACATTTAGCACCAAAGGGACCTGTTTTGCAGAGACCGTAACAGCTATCACTCTGCACCACTGACAGTGGTGGGGAGATAATTACCCTTCAATGTGCCGTTCCTGGTCCTCCTTCCCTTTGCTGTAAAGACTGTGCTATTTATTTATTAGCCTCTTGGTAGGTATAGATCTTGCTGAGCCATTTCACAGTCCTTACTGTACAACTGTAGATGCTCAACACTTGACAGGGGATGCTGCCCATTTCTCGTAGTGAAAGAAATATGGGATTGCTTGGGCTGGAAGGGACCTGGAGATGGTCTGCTCAGAGCAGGCTCAGCTCCAACTAATCCCATTCTCATAGCTGTGTGTCTGTGTGCCCCACCTCCAGCCGTGGGACTTGGACAGTCTCCTCTAGGAGACGTGGGATAGAGGTCCTGCAGGAAAACCAAATGCTGGTGGACCAAGTGTTATGGGAAGAAGGGGGTGAAATCTCTAGGCCCACGCAGTGTCAGAGGGTCAGAAAACTGATGGGGCTGGCTCTTGCTGGCATTAAAGAAATGTCCCGGGAGCCTACCTCAGCAGTCTGCCACGCACGGGGAGCCTGAGAAATGCCCACTGCATCTTATAGAGAATCTTGCCTGCAGCAAGGGGGTGACCTGCGCCTTCCAGGTGACTTCTACATGGATGAGCTACAGCAGTCTGATTGTCAGGAGTGCTTGGAGAGCCCCTGCCAGTGGCTGGCCTGGCAGGGGGGGGGGGGGGGGAAAGGGGGGCTCTGGTCCATCCAAGGAGGCTTTGGGACAAGCCTGCCGATGCCTCCTTCTTTTCCACCTTTGCTTTGGCAGACTTCTCCTCCTCGACGGCCAGGACGCGCTCACGCTCTTTGATCAGCTGCACTCCACAGTACGTGATGAACCAGATGGACAAGGTGCTGACAGGGAAACCTAGAAGATGGAGGGAGACATGGTCATCTGGGTGTAGCTGCTTGCCTACTGGGGCCAGCTCTTCTCCAGCACTGCTGCCTCTCAGGTGGGTTTGGGAGGTCCCACAAGTTCATGATGGCCAATGACATTTTCCATTTTGGATCCAGCCCTACAGCTTCACTGAGAGAAGAGAGAAATTCCCAGGATCAGATTTTAGATGAAGCGGTGCCTGAGCCCACCAAGGCATCATGGACTGTGGCTAATGTGGGAACATTTGGGGTGGCGTTGAGCACTCCCCTACCTCCAAAACTCCTTCTTCCCCCCAGGTTCAGACATGGTGGTTGACTTTCTGCCCATTCAACCTGCCCAGGTCCATTGCTGTTCAGCACTGTGACCTTCTGGAAGCTTTGTGTCCCGCTGATGCTGAGGATCAACCCCAGCCTCGTCCCGTACAGAGTGGGGACACAATGTGCACCCAGGAACCACATGGTTTTGTCACCTACGCCAATGACTGAGAGCCACAAGCTCTCCCTCCACTTAGGAAGGGTCTGACGATATTTGTAACCACGAGTCTGGTATCCACAGCAGAGGGGAGACACAGGCTTTGTACCTGCTAAAACAGGACCTCTGAAATGAATAATGCAACCAGCAAAAGCCAGCAAGCTCAGCGGGCAGGCACTTCTGGCGCACTGAGCCCAGAGCGTCACATTATCCACTTCCTACGCCAGCCCCATCTCAGAGAGGGCTGGAGGACACAGGTTCCCGATGGCTATTTATAACCTGAGCTGCTCAGGAAGACTTCAAAATAGTGCCACCATCCACTGATTAGAAATGTAGAGATGAGGCTGTTCATCAGGAGCCCAGGACAAGGATTTGTACCTGTCACCTTCGGGTTGATGCAGAAGTAACTGCTGAAGCAAGAGGAGATGAGGTAGGACACGTAAATCCCTCTCTCCAGCAAGGGGAGAGAGGTGGGGTTAATGTCACCTTTGCGTTGCTGCAAGGAGTCTCAATGACAGCGTCGGGCTGTGCTAGGAGCTGTACAAACACATCTGGAGGGCAGCCCATACCCCAGAGAGTTCACACGAGCAGGGTGGGAGCTGACAAACAGCTTCCTGCACCTTTTGAACGATAATTAAGCACATTGGGAGCAGCCAGGTAACAAGCCAAGGGCCAGGCCACCAAGAGGACTCAGAAGTCCCAGTCGTCAGCTCCCCTACCATTGTCCCTCCAGCAAGACAAGGGTGCCTCGGTGGGGAAGGCTGGTAGCATCTTACCCGTCAGAAGGAGTCTCTTGGTGACCAGCAGTGCAAACTCCAGGCTGTTGAGGGCTAGGATGTTGTAGAGGACGATGGCCCAGAAATTTGCCGCCCCGAAAACTGCCCTAATCCTCCGAGACATGGCCTCTGACATTTTGGCCTGTGGAAGGGAGAGGAGCAGAGTGTGAGGAAGAATGGGGCTGTAAGGAAAAGGGGAGGCACTGGTCCAACTCCAGCTAAACTCCAGCTGGGCTTAGGCAAAAATTAGAGCAGCCTTTATTGTCTCTGGGGTGAAAAAATATAAGGACAAGGTAAAACTTCTGCTCTGCTGCTGGACTCAGATGCATTTGGGGCTTTGGACTGGTGTTTCAAGGTCCCATGGGTAGGGGCAAGACATTTCACGCCATTTCATGCTAATTGTAAAGGCTGAGTACTGCTTTTCTTCATCCGTTGCCTTGGGTAAGCCATTCCTCAAGGCTGATGAATGCTGTTGTATATCAGGATTATTATTAGCCCTGTGTGCAAATCACTCCCAGCTCCTGGTAGAAATTGTTCCTTAGGAATTAAAGAAAAAAAAAAAAAAAAAAAAAAAAAAAGAGCCAAAAACTAATGACAGCAGCAGAATGAAATTGTCACTGGGACGTAATCCTCAGGAGCAGCCGCTGCGAGAGGAGCGGGGAAGTGGGTTACAGCCATCTTCAAAGAGCACGGTGAATCCCCAGGCCACTTAGCGCTGAGAAGTGCGGTGCCGCGGGGAAGGAGAATTCTCTGCCTGCAGGGGTTATAATCTGATTAGAAGTTCAACAAGGAGAGCAAATGAGAGGATTGCTCTCCAAAGTTTTAACTCAAGAGGGGTCTTCACTGAACCAGTTGAGGCCCTCCAGACTTCAGGTTGGGCAAAACAAATAAGGAGCATAATTGTTTCCAGGATGGAGTTTCCTAAGCTTTAATTCCAACATATCCCCGAGGGACTTTGGTCCTGAACAGAGGCAGGGCACTAAGCTTTGGAGTGGTTGGAAAATAATTCATTCTGGTGCCTAAACATTTGCTTTATCAGAAATCGGATCAAAACCACTCAGAATGTCAAGGCGTTTTGCAGAACAAGAAGAATAAATTATTTCCGTATGGAAATGTATAAACATTTCCCCATGTACAGACCTCAGATTTTGTGTCCATCTCTGGTACTTTGGTGCCTCGTTGGGGCTGCATTCCTGGTTCGCTTGGACTTCTATTTTCCCCCTGAAAGCCCCACCCCCAAATTTCTCATGAAGCATCATAGGGGTAGGTGGGAATTTGCTCTGGGTGGGTGACACAGTGCATAAAAGGAAGGGATACAGGGCACCAGGGCTTTGCTTCCCTTGTACAGCTGAGTAGCCGATCAGAAGGATGCTAAAGGCCACAGGAGAGAACTTCAGGTCTCCAGGCTTGGACACGGAGCTGCATGGCATCATCAGGGATGTTGGTCTTCAGTCTCAGCTGAAAATGGATCTGACTTGTTTATAAAAGCTCATGGTCCATACAAGTCAGGAGTGTTTTCCAGCAGCAGAGTTTGGCCCCAGACCCATTGATCTTCCCCTACCCACTTGCAGCCCAGCTCCTCACCTCCAGTTTGGCAAAAGGCTCCTGCTGGAAGAACTTCTGCACCCAGAGCTCAAAGTTGAGGCCAAAGCAGTTGAAGACAGACCAGATGTAAACGATCTCACAGGGCCCCAGCCACAGGGTGGTGACGGCAAAGGTGGCAATGGTGGCCACGAGCTCCTTCATGATGTTGTCATGGTCCTCTCCAATGTGGTCATACACGTACCTATCGGCCAAGGAAAGTGGTCAGTGATCCTCATAATCAAGGAGATCCCTCTGGAGCCCCTTCTCCCACACTCACCCACCACAACCTCCTCACAGGCAGGTCAATCTAGACCACCCCAGTGAGAAAGGAAGGTTGTTTTGGCTGGCATGTTCTAGGAATAACCTGATTTTCGCTACAGTCCAGATGCTTGCAGCTTGTGTTCCTCACAAACCTATAGCTCCTTAAGGACAAAATACCACCCTTTCCCCCTCTTGCAGATAAAGGGTTGACAAAACATGGGGATCTGCAGGCTCTCTCAGACTTGCTGGTGCACAGGATTTCGTGATGGAGCAGCCACCACCTTCAGCGCAGGTCTGCTGGTGTGTACTCATGGTTGAAGAGAGCTGAAGGGCTGAGGGAGGTGTAGGTGGAGCTCAGGCCACCCTTGTTACCCAGGATATGGGAGACCTGGGCTCAATTCCCCTTTCACTCTGGTGGAACGTGAACCTGACTCTTCCTCCCTTGAGGGAACACTAAACCCACCAGAATTAAAGGGATTTCTGGGACAGAACTCTCTTATTCCCGTGGGGAAGCTGTTGCACTTTGTGGTGATTAATTCAATGGTCTTAGAGATAAACAGACCAAATATAACTTCATGCCGTAGTGGGATTCACCCAGAAGAGAGGACACCTCATCTTTGGGATGAAGAGCATTTAATGCTTCATTGCTCTGTGATGAAAGAGAAGACCCTGAACCAGCCTAGAGACGGTTGATCGGACACTTACTTGCATAGCCAGTCATTAATCCCTCTGTCAAAGTGCCTAAAATGCAGATGATAAAAAACATGTCAAAACACGAAGTGTAATGACACCCTTCCGTGCAGCAGTCGGCCATAGAAGGCACCTGGTCCCCTGGTGAGGTATTTCTTGAACCTTCTTCACAGGAGTTCTCCATGCTCCTTCCTTGAAAAGGTCCCACTACCGATGTGGTTGTAACCTATTTTATCCATCGCTTCCTCCTCAAGAATATTTCCCTGCACTATGGCCAGGTCTAGACCGTAGGTTCAGTATAGACTGTTCAGTGTAGGTAGTCTCCACCTTACAGGCAGCTGCTCAGAAGTACAGCCCAGACCTCCTCCCCACCAAGCACATTTCATTCAGGTCAAACATGCTGCCTCTCTTCATCGATGCATGTGGGATACTCACGTTTCTGCAAAGACGTAGAGCATGGTGATGCATTTCGGGGGCTGGGGTGGGTCCAAGTGGTCCAGTCTGGCAATGGTGTTGATGACCCCAAACATGACAGCAGCTTTCACCCAGTCATACACCAGATTGGAGTAGGCCAAGCCAGCTGGAGCAAAAATGAGAGTCAAACATGTGAAAGGGAGCACGGGATGTATTGCATTCAGGACTTTGGGGGACATCATGTGCCATGGGAGCATGTAGTCTATTGCCACAAACATAACGTCAAGAAGACAGTTTAATGCTGTCTTGGACCAGCAAAGCTTTTAAAACTAAGTAGCTGTGTAAGAAGCTTGAACCAAAGGACAATATCTTCTTAGGGTATTTGGGCGCAAACTGTTTATCGGTCTTGGTAGTCTGAGAAACTCATACAGATCTCATTTCTTCCAGCACAAAATCTCTCGTCCCTCTGACTCTTGCTAACCTATGACAAACTCATCACCATTCTTGACTCTGACGTCTGAGGTTTTATTGACACCTTCATTGAACGCATCCCATCCCAGCTCCTTGTGGCCATAGATATAGCATTGATGCTACAGCAGAGCCAGGGCCAGAACCTCTGGCTTTGGAGAGGTGTCTGACACTGGAAACAACCCTTGCAGGAAAAAAACACCAAAGATTTCAAATTCCTATGCAAAAAGAATTTAAAATGTCCCTGTGGGATGGGATCTGGTGGGATTCAGCTCCCAGGTGGAATCCTGGTGGGATTCAGCTCATGGATTAAAGGCTGCACAGTGCCTTGATGTGAGCTGTGCCTGAGCTCCCACCGTGGACAAGGCAAATCTGGTCAATACAGTCAGCAGAGCCTGCAGAGGAGCTTAGCTCCCACATGCTTGTTGAATCCACCCAGGTCTCTTAGGACACCCTAAATCAATGCCAGTGCTGTTCTAGCTGCATTAGGATTTTCTCCTGACCTCCAGCTGCCACTCTGGAGAGACATGGGGCTTCTCCAGCCCCTGTTTGCCCTGTGCCAGCCTCATGTGGATGTCAGATACCCTATCTCAAATGCTGCCATCAGATGTGTATTTGGACAGCTGAAACCCTCCATCCAGCTGCCAGCTGAATGCCGGTGCTACTACCACTACTTATCCCAGGAGTTTGGCTTCTGGTGGTCCCTAGTCCAGCCCTGCTCAGAGCACAGCCAATGTCAAATGGAGATCAGGTTGCTCTGGACCTTGTCCATTTAAGCACTGAATATCTCTATTTTTGGAGAATCTGTAACCCTTCTGGACCCCTGTTTTAATGTTTGACCACTCTAAAAAAAAAAAAAAGTCCATACATGCAATCCAACTTTGCCTTGCTGCACCTTGTTTGCTGTGTCCTGCTTCTTCCCTGTCAGCCTCCAAGAAGAGTTCACCTTCTCTACAACCCTCCTTTAGGAGGTTGAAGACAGCAGCTACAAATCCCCTGTACGGAGGTACAACGTATGTTTCAGTGGCTCACAATCACCCACTAGGAGGTTGAAGACAGCAGCTACAAATCCCCTGAGCTGCTCTCCGTACAATGTATGTTTCAGTGGCTCACAATCACCCATAGTTAGTGGCCACCTGTGAAGGTATCTGAGATACCAATATCCCTCTTGCAACAGCATGGGGTTGCTTTTTGGAGGTTCTGAGCTCCCTTCCAGTCCAGACAAAGGCAATGGGAACAGCTTGGTATTCAGCCTCTTAAACCCCAAGCAAAACAATTTACTCCAGGACCCTATGAGGGTGTCAAACCAATGCCACCTGACAGACCCCAACTCTGTGCAGTGTCAATGGGAAGGAGCACGGGGGGGCTCTACCCAAACCTGTCCAAGATAGGCATTGATGAAGCCTCTCAATGGAGACGGATGGAGAGCTGAACCACTCACCACTGCCTTGAAGCTGAGTACAGGTGTGAGCGTGTCCGAGCATGGCCACTCACCCAAGGACCAGTCCGAGAGGCGGTTCATGAACTTCAGGTCAGAAGGGAGGGTGAGGATGTAGAAGAAGTGGAAGAAGATATCCACAGCGATGATGGCCCCCACATGGAGGAGGGCATGGACCCGGATGTTCCTCATCTCGTCATCTTTGCGTCTCAGCTCTCGGGTGCTCACCTGCCAGGATGGCAAACCAGGAAAGGGCTGAGCTGAGAGACAGGACGGGCAGCATGTTCCTCCAGCCGGAGAAATGTTCAAAGTCCAAATTCAACGTTGTCCTTTAGGAATCACACCATGGAACACATGGCCGAAATCTCCATTGATTCAGGAAGACCCAAGGGACTACCTCACATGGACACATCCACAGGGAGCAGGACACGTCCCACCCACAGCATGCCTCCAACAACCCCGCCTCAGTGCTGAAGACAGCAGCAATGGATCACCCTCCTAGCAAAGGTTGTTCCCATCACTGGGGTTTCCAGCAGAGCAGGCACGCAGTGTCACATGGCAGTGACAGGTCTGGCTGTACCTAAAGCACCCTAGATGGAGTGAGAACCACACCAACCAGGGAGCGGGGGTTTATGCTCTTTCTGCAGGGACATGTTCAGAAAAGTCAACTTTGCTTAAGGGTGGCCCCTTGCACAGGTCGCTAAGGGGGAGCAAATGCCCATACCCATCACATCTACAAGATGCCACAGCCTGAAGGGAAGGACATCTGCATGCCCAGGAGAGGTTGGGAGCAGGGCTGGAATCCCACCTGACAGCTCTGCCAGGGTCAGGTGCATATTTTTGGCCAGGGTCATTTGGGATGATGAGGAGGAGGATGACTGATGGTCTCTGGAGCTTCTACCGAAGACACCTGCTGTAAACAAGAGGGAGAGCTGCTCGAGGGACCATCCTGAATTGGTTGGGACCTGATCGATGGGGATTTCCTCTCCACTGTGTCTTGTACAATCAGAGGCCAGGCTTTGTCTCCAGAAGCTGTCATGTCTCTGGCCATTGTAATATAAAAGTCATTAGAGCAAGCTTTCAGGATTACACTGGGCAGACTGATGTCCTCACTTCCCTGCATCGCCGTAAAAATTGCTGCTGTATTCAAAATCCTCTTATGTTTATTACTTTCCCTTTATTCCCTGCAAGAGGTGGGAGCTCTCCCGACGTAATCCGCAGGCTGCCGCACCAGCCCTGTCGTCAAATCCAGATGATTCCTGAGAATTAAAGCCTTTGCCAGATTTTTTCATGTCTGTTATATGCCAAGTGCTTTAAGGATACAAAGAGGCTGCTGGACCCTGAACTGGAGGAGAAGCCGAGGGAGGACAAGCTCTGGCATGGAGACATGTGGGAGGACACAGAACCCCCCTTTCATAGAATCGTTTAGGTTGGGAAAGCCCTTCAAGATCATCAAGTCCAACCCTTAACCTAACCCTGCCATCCCACCCCCAAACCCTGGCCCTCAGCACCGCCTCTGCCCGGCTGTTAAATCCCCCCAGGGATGGGGACTCGACCCCTTCCCTGGGCAGCCCCTTCCAGCGCCTGACAGCCCCAAGGGGAAGGAATTGTTCCCCATGGCCAACCTCACCCTGCCCTGGCACAACTTGAGGCTGTTTCCTCTCGTCCCCATGTCTGCGTGCAGTGGCAGCACTCTGCCACCACCCCCTTGGGATCAGGGCTGCGTCCCCCCCACTGCCAGCCCTACAGAAGTGAATTTGTCCCCTTGATCCTAGTAAGGAAGATGCTTTTCAGTTCAAATGGGGCTGGCCAAGCCCTGGTACAGATGAATTCCCATCACACATGGGGGCGCAAGGACATAGCACCAGTAGGACGCAAAAATTGGATCTGTTCCCTAACTGGGCCATACACCTCACCCTGGGGAAGGGACTCCATCTGCCTGTCCCCATAATTGCTATTGGGCAATTAGGAATTCACCTCTGCAATTAGCTGCAGCTCCAGTAGTGCAAGGGGCCATCTAGCCAGGAGATGGCAGTGGTGGCCAGGCCAAGACAGGACCCCTGGCTGGGGCATGGGAAAGGGGTTGGGGACTTACTCCCTGTGCCTTTGGTGTAAGAGTTTTAAGCAACCGAGAGGGGGATTGCTCATTAAGTGGCTATAAACATCATGGTTTGGGGCTGTGCAAAAGGAATGGGGTGCTCCAGATCAAGCCTTGTAGGGGTGGTGGGAGTTCAGGTCTTGGAGACACCAGCAGTTTAATGCCCTGATTTATAGATACCTGGCTGCAGTGTTAGAAGAAGTCAGGGCTGCCCATCTCATAGGAAAGACTGATGGAAACTGAGGAAGGAAGAGGAACATGGGGTGAGGAGGGAACCCTGGGGCATTGCACCCCCTCTGGAGGGGCTTGGACAGTGGAACTGCTGGAACCATGCTTGCCTGGACTTCAGCCCAACAGATAAAACACAACTGGAAAGATGAAGCCTTCGGGTGAAACATTTCTTGCAGCAGCCTGGGGAGAAGAGCCCGGCTGGGGCCTGGTCATCCCTGGTGCTTCTCTGCTGAGAATGGGCTGTTCATGGACTTAATGCACAGTGAGCATCCCTCATGGGGAACACCAGAGCTGACCTGATGATCTTCAAGGTCAAATTCTATAAAAGTTCTTTTAAATAGATCCTGCAAGACCCAAGGGATCACAATCCTGCACTCTCATCCTTTCAGATGGAGCACGAGGTTGTTAATGCCCCAGGTGAACGAAGTAGCAATGAGCAGGACCTGGATCAGGGCTCATCCTGCTCACTGGAGGAAACAAGACCAGTTTCTTAGGCAACCACTACCAGACCATCGTTGGAGAGAAGGTGCTGGGCTGGGTGGCTCTTTGGTCTGCTCCTCACCAGGGCGGCTCTGGCTGCTCTCCCCTGCCCTGGGCTGGTTTTTCTTCTGAATTCACAAATGTGTTTCCAAAATGGTCTTGCACCCAGACATCAACTGGGGTCCAAAAATTCAATGTAGCTGTTCTTTAAAAGGAAACAAAGGGGTGGTAGTGATCCTTCCCAGCACCACCGCTGGCCAAGCAAGAGGCCCCTCCCTTAGCAAGCAGTACCAGTTGCTTTGATGACCAAGGTTGATCATTGGTGTCAAAGGACGTTGTGATGGGAAGAGTGAGGAGGGAGAGAACGCTGCCGTTTTGCTTCATCTTTGGATGTGAAACACCCCCAGCTGGTCCCAGCCTAGGCTTCTGCTGATGTTTTCCAGCGCTGTTTGGAGTCCGCTCTTCAAAAGGTCCCCTTGGTTGTGTGTGATACAGGCAAAGACTTGGGGCACCAGGGTATTTCATGGGGAGCAGAAGAAGCCCCTGGTTGCTGAAACACAGCCTTCCAGCCAATCTTATTTATAGAGAGATAACTTCATCTTAAGAAACACAGACCATTTCCAGAAATTCATGCTCCTTGGGTGAACCAGCTGGATGGAAACAAGAGACATCCCTTGATGTCACAGCCACCAGCACACAGAGGTCCCATGGATGGGCACCACAGGTCTGGCTCTCACCGTGGCCTCCCAGCACCGCACAGCAGGGATGACAGCGCATGGAAACCAAGGCACTGAGCAGTGCAGGTGCCCAGCGAGCAAGGACATGAGCTGAACCCTCCCCTCCTCATCCCAGCATGGCATTTTCACCACGGCAATGTCTTCCCTCCTGTATTGACCAGTGGAGATGATCCCAAAAGGGAAAGGTTAAAAATGCAAAAACCCAAAGGGGAAGGTTTAAAAGCCATTGGTTAATGTGTCATGTCCCATCCCGTCCATGTCTCCGCCCCCCCCCCCAAATCACGGCATGGTTGCACAGCCCAGACTGTGGCCACAGACTCTACATGACCACGAGAAGCTCCACAGCTATTTGCACAGTCACAGTGGCAAACAGTGGATTTTTTGTAGGCATTAAACCCAAGCAAATAAACATGGGGAGAGGTCCTCCTCCAGCCCAGTCT
Source organism: Egretta garzetta (assembly GCF_000687185.1). Taxonomy (NCBI): domain Eukaryota; kingdom Metazoa; phylum Chordata; class Aves; order Pelecaniformes; family Ardeidae; genus Egretta; species Egretta garzetta. Next base: position 232,485 of record NW_009259423.1, on the reverse strand, counting down.
CACGAGCTCACCTGGGCATGGAACTGGTCAAACGTCATGACAGGCCCAAAGAAGAAGAAGGGGAGGTAGAAGTTGTACTTGAGGAGGTCGAAGATGGAATAGATGCCCTCTTTCCTCTCAGAGCTCTCGAGTGCAAAGCTCATGCAGCGCATGATGGTGAAGCCACTTCCTCCATAGAAGAGGACATCTTGAAGATCAAAAGCTCCCGTTACAAACCCACTCTGGATGAGAAACAAAGAGTTACCACCAGGAATGTGGTGTCATTTCTGTGCTCCCTTGCTTTGTGGAGGACATTGCTCCCAGGGCAAAGCCTCTAATTACGCTCCAAACCCAATTGTTTTCTGGAGTTAATGAGCCTTGCTGTCGGTAGGAGAAAACTGGGGCTTGATTTCCTGGCTGGCTCCTGCATCCCAGAGGAGCCGGGAAGTGGTAGATCCTCTTGACCGTGCCTTCACCAAGCAGCTGTGGGCCATGCAGGCGTTGGTCTGGGGTGGGAATGTCAGCCTGTCACAGGGACATCACCCTCCCCAGGAGGTGAAGGAAAGCCAGCACAAGCCTGATGGAGAGGGGGGGAACGCGTTTCAGGAGGTCAGCAACAGGCAAGGACAGGCAGCACTGTCCTTCCGAGGGACTGAATAGCTTTAGAAGATCCTTCCTGGGCTTCTCTCCACCCACCAGTCAGAGAATGTCCTAACAGGGCAGAGACCTAAAAGATGGGCATCGGCATCACTGAACCCATCCCAGCACTGTCTTACAGGTGGGGAAACTGAGACACGGGGCAGGAACACGTCTTTGCCAGATGACAAGCTGTTGCCTGAGCAGCAAGGACTCAGGTGTCCTGAGGTCTGGCCCAGCATGAAGCCACCAAAACACAACATAGCCCCTGTGGGATTATTCCCAAGCTCAGTGGCACAACAGTTCCCTCCCTCTCAAACACTGTGGGAGCTCTGGCGTAGCAGGAGAAGTGGCCAGGGTTTGGGAGAGCCCTCCTTGGAGATAAACCCAAGGAGAGGGACAGAAGTGGGATGGAAATGAGGCAAATGGATGGTCTGAGACAGCACCTACCTGCCAGGAGCTGAACGGCTCCACCTTGAAGGAGGCGAGACAGCAAAGCCCGGCCACATAGCAGAGCCACTTCTGCTTGGCCAGCGCGACGGAGTAGAGGACAAGGCAGTGGGAGAGGATGATCATCAGGTAGACGAGCCCCATGCTGCCCAGCACGGCCAGGACCCCATACAGCATGTACACCACGGCCCGGTGCTGCGAGAAGAGAGCGGCCCCGACCCATGGTCACCTTGGTAAAAGCCTCAGCTCTGCTCCTCCCATCCTAGGACATCCCCCCATCCTAGGACATCCCTCAAGCCCCAGGTCACCCTGGTGCTTTCAAATCCATCCCACCACATCCCTGGCTCACCTGTGGCACCGTCATGGAGCAGATCTTGCCGAAGAGGACATGTCCCGAGAGGGCGAAGATGATGACGTTCCTGAACGAGGTGAACCACATCACCCACTCGAAATCGGCCACGTCCTGCGGGAGCAGTACCGGGCGCCTTATTGCCCCCAGCCCTCGCACCCCACCCCGACACCCGCCTGGAGGGGAAACCACACAACTTTTAAAGCCTTTTCTTCCCATTTGCCACCCAAGGGCTCCCGAGCACTTTAGCTCGGTCACAAAACCCCAGGAGAGCTGTGCAGAGGTTGCTCGTCTCGGCGCACACAAAGCAGAGCATCCACGGCGCTGCAGGGCAGATACTTTCCCGACTTGTTCTTTAGGGAGAAAAACACGAGTCACGTGGACTTTGCAAAAGTATGTCAGCAGCAGAAAAACCAGCTCTGCTTCTCCAGCGGTCAGCACGGACCGTGTTGCCGGCAGCTAGAAAAGACCGAGTCCGTCCTCCGCTTACCATCTTCCTGCCGAAGTAGTGCCAGCCCGGCTTGATGCCCTCCCGAAAAGCCTTTCTGTTCATGCTGTCTGCAAAAGAACCAGAGTTACGGGGAGAGAAACAGCTCTGGGAAATGGGGCCCGGGTTTTGGCAAGGCAGGGAGCCTTCCTCCCGGTGATGGGGAGCTGTCAGGGCTCAAACAGCCCGTCCCCAAAGCACCCAATTCCCATGGACAACCATAGGAATTGGGAACCTCAACTGCTTCACCATGACTTCCCAGCAAAGCCTTTGTGCAGTGCCACATCCCAGGTGCCCCCGCCCCCCCCCCCCCCCCCCAGCCAATCCCGTGCAATTTTCAATTTTTGGGGCTTCCAGAGAAAAAAATCTGGGAACCGGACCTGTGTAGGCAGGGTGGTTGCCTGGTTTAGGTGCTGGCTGTGATGTGCCCCAGCCTCTTGCTTTTAGCCATGGAAATGGGGGCAAGGGGGTAACCAGGGAAAAGGCAAAGACCTTTTTGGCTCCCTGCGAAGATCCCCAAGCTCTTCTCTACAAAAATTAGAGCCGGGGATCTACTGCTGGCATCAGCAGCTGTAAAAGCAGCCCCCTTGCACCCACCCTCCCTCCCAGGGCCCCCTCTGAGGGATGCGATGGGGAGCGTTACCTCGGGATGCTTCGAAGATCCCGCTGCCGCTGTACAGCACAGCACAGGTCACGGTGAGAGCGTAAAAACCCAGCTCGTAGCTGGGGAGCATCGTTTTAACCCCCATGGCGGCAGGTTACCCGCCCCCCCCAGCCAGTGGGGGGGGGTCCAGAGCTGGGAAAGGGAAGGAGAAGAGGGAAGAAAAGCAGGGGTGAGAGCTCACCTGCCCTCCCTACCCCTCAAACACCTTAAATTGCTGCTGGTCCTCAGCAGCTCTGCTTTTGGGGGCTTCCTTGAAGCCCGGTAGGTGAAGAAAAGGAGAAGATGATAGCGCTTAGGGCTGAACCCCGGGACACAAAATGTGGGGAGAGAGGTTGCTGCTGGGCCCTGCTGCAAAACCCACCCCAGAGCTGGGATTTGGGGCAGCTCAGCTGGGTAGTCCTGGTAAAGGGCTCATCCCAGCAAGCTGCATCCATCCCGATATTCAGAGATTCTCCGGAGCGCCGGCCCC
>NW_009259423.1:226529-228124 GCF_000687185.1 Egretta garzetta | reverse complement strand
AGTGGGGGGAGAAAAAAAGCAACAGGAAGGTTTTGGGGGGGCCGTTGGCCTGCCCTACAGCATCTCTCTGCACGGCTTGGGGAGGGCAGCCGGGTGTATTTTTGGGCTGCCGTCCCCCCACCTTGCCCTTGGAGGAAGTTTGGCCGGGAGTGGAGTGGAGCGGAGCAGGCGGGAGGTATTTTTATTTTAGAGCAGCACTGCAGAGGGGGGCTGGTTCAGGAGCTGTCTGTCACGGCAGCTGCTGGAGAGGACCCGTGCTGGCTGCCAAAGCTCACCCTGGGCCAGGGAGCGCGGCCTGGGGGTGGCCATGGGAGCCCCGGGGCACGGCAGCCCCCACGCAGGGACCGGTTCCCTCCCAGGGGTGTCCTGGTGCCCCTCTTTGAGCCCTGCAAAGGAAGGGGGGTAGCCCCCATCACTTTGTGCAGGAAGGGAGGCAGCTATCACTGCATGGGGATGGGGAAACTGAGGCACGGAGCCAAAAGGTGCAGTTCCTCCCCGGCTTGGGCAGTGTTAAATCAGTGTGGGGCTCAGAAGTTGCACCATCTCCATCTTTGGGGTCTCCTCCTCAGCTTTGGGCATCTGCAACCAGAACAGGGGATAGGAAGGGGGCTGGGTTGGGTTGTGGTCTCCGCTATTATGGGGTACACAAATACAAATCAGCCAAGAAGAAGTCAACACAGTGTCAGGCCCATCTCCGTGTCCTGCGCCAAGCCCTTTCTACCAAACCCCTATGAGATTCGGGGAGAGCTCACGCTGGGGCTGACGTCCCCGAGCCTTGGTGATGGCTGTATGGCCACCGCTTCCAGCACCTAAGGAGCCACTTTAATTTGCAGCAGCCGGGGTAGGATTTGGCTGCCTGCCCCTCGGATGCCCTGGAGCCCCAGCCTTCGTCCTGCTGCCGCAGCTCCGTCATCCCTGCCCAGGGACTTTGGGCCTTGGGCTCTTCAGACCTTGGCATAATTGGCTGAGTGCTTAGAGGCGAAGTAATTAAGAGATCGGTGCAGATAAGCCCAGCGACACCATTCATCAGGCTCCCTGAGCCTGTGGAGGGCAGGGGTTTACAGCCAGCGCCATGGCCATACCTCAAGGAGCTTCAGCAAGAGGCAACAGGGGCCCGCCCCCCCCGCCGGTGAGTGCAGACGGACGTCGGCAGGACAGACAGCACAGGAGGGCAGCGAGCAAAGTGGCACCGGGGGTCTGACAGGTCCCCGTCACCCCCCCTGGTTCCCAAACCCACTCACGCTCCGCCCTGCCCCATGCAGAAACCAGAACCTGCCCCCAAATCCTCTTCTCCAAACTGCGCTGGGGACACAAGAGGCCCCAGCATGTGGCCACGGGGCCGGAGGCGGTGGGGAGCTCACTTTTGGGGATGCGAGGGATGCCAGGGGGGCTCCAGGGAGGGCAGAGGGGTCCTGGCCCCATCGTGCTGCTCTCCCTGGGCATTGGCATCCAGAGAATTTTGGGCCGATGATAGATTTTCATTTTCTTTTTTTTTTTTATCCTGAGATATAGGTGGAGGGCTGGGTGGCAGTTTTTCATCAGGCTATGGGAACTGCGGTGATAAAAATAATTTAGCTTCAATTTATAGATATTAT
>NW_009259423.1:225980-226372 GCF_000687185.1 Egretta garzetta | reverse complement strand
TTTTATGGCTTCGAGCTGATTTTAATGATAGTTGGGGGTTTTTTTTTTTTTTCAAACATCTGGCAGGTTGCTGGAAGTTGTGGTGCATGAGCTGAGGCCAGGCCCCGCTTTAGCCTCTGAGAAAGCAAATGGGAAGGAGGTGGGGATCAACCAAAGGTGCTCAGCTCGCTCCCAAGGGGGCATGGCACAAATTGGGAGATGTTTGATGGGGACAGCAAAGGAGCCTCCTCCTGGCTGCTTGCTCCTGCCTTACGCTGCTGGAGCAGCTCTTTAGGGGGTGAGGGGAAGGAGAGGGGGCCAAGGGCGTCCTGGCTTGTACCAGGAGTGGTGTGGCCAGCAGGAGCAGGGCAGGGACCGTGCCCCTGTGCTGGGCACTGGGGGGGCCGCCCCTC
>NW_009259423.1:215179-225735 GCF_000687185.1 Egretta garzetta | reverse complement strand
TCCCCACCCTGGGGGGATTTAACAGCCGGGCAGAGGCGGTGCTGAGGGCCAGGGTTTGGGGGTGGGGTGGCAGGGTTGGGGTAATGGTTGGGCTTGGTGATCTTAATGGGCTTTCCCAACCTGAACGATTCTGTGATTCCATGATCATAACCCACACAGCTTGTATTGTAGTGCCTCAGGTTGCCCCACTGGGTTCCAAAGAAGGGTCCCATGACCTGGCAGGGACAACCCAGTGTCAGGTCAAAGCCCACCGCTCCTCTCCTCACCATCCCTTCCCATTCCCACAAAAATGCCCCAATTAGGTCAAGGACAGGCAGGGACGCCCTCCCCTCCTCTCGCAGATAACTGTTCTTGCTGACAAACGAGCTGCTCTAAAGCCCGGGACTTCACCCCCTGCCTGCAGGTGGGTTTTGGAGCTGTAAGCGGAGACGCGTGGGGATTGAGGTGGCATTTGCTGAGAGAGGCCGCCCGGTCCCACGGGAGCAGCTGGTTCAGAGCTGGGCTTGGAGGGGAGAGCATGAGGGGAGAAACCCAATACCCCTCTTGGCTGGGTCGTGGCTTAATTTAGAGCACGGGGGCTCTGCGAGAGTGTTTTTCCATTTAAAGCCGAACCTCATTCCTTTTGTCGTGCGCGGGGCGAGGGCCCGGCGGCTTGCAGGGCAGTAGCAGCTGCTGGCTGCGGCAGGGGTTGGCAAAGCAGTTTCTAACTTAGTTGCCCTTTGCCACCAGCTCCTTCCCCACTTCACACCACGTCTCCCTCCTCGCACCTCTGTCTTGCTTTGGAGCCTCGGGGAGGGCACGAGCCGCCCGCAGCCCCAATCTCCGGCTCTAAATTGGAGCTGTTAGAGCGGGATTGGCTTTGACCAGCCGGCTGATCCTCTGCCACTTGGCCGAGCAGAGCCCGGGGCAGGGAGAGCTCGCCTGCGTCGATACTGTCTATATTTAACCACGCTAATGCAACTCAACTCATGTTAGGGCCAGTTTGGAAAGCCGCGCTCTCGCGATGCCTGCTCTTCACAGGTAGACGCCTCGCAACAGGCCGAAAGGAAAACGATGGCAATTCACCGAAGGTCATTTACTCCCAGCAGTTCAGTTGTACTTTTAAAATCGGATGCATCCCTCAGGCGCTTCCTGGCTGCTTCGTGGCCGTGCTCTGCCCAGCTCCAGGGTAGCAGACAACCTTTGGCTCAGGCCGAGTGTTTGGAGGACTCGTATTCTTAGCATACGTTGGCTAAAAGCTGGCCAAATCCTAACAAGGCGTGTCCACAGCCTCAATCCTTGCAGCAAAATTAACCTTACGCCGTTCTTCGCAGCTTAACTGTATCCACCAGCCGGTGCCAGCGACGCCAAGCCTTGTCACCGCCAGCTTGTCACCACCATTAACTACAACGGGAAGGAGAAAAAACTCAGAGCTTATCAAAAAGTGGCCTGGACATGACTTTACACTGGGTGAAGGCTGTCCCAGAGAGGAAATGCTGGGTGCTCACACTGCGAAGAAAGGTGTAACGACGACCGGCTGCAAACTGAAGCCAGAGAAACTCAAATGAGAATTGAAGCCTGGGGTTTTAACAGGCTGGCAATTATCCAAGAGGACAAACTTCCAAGGGAAGCAGGGGGTTGTGGACGTTTCACATCAAGCCCAGCTACCTCCCTAAAAGAAATGCTGCAGCTCAAAGAACACATCAAGCATGCGGGAGAGGTTCTGCGGCTGAGGACCAGCAGTATGGGTTTTTGCAGGCAGTGGGAAAAATATTTTCATTGGTTTTATTCTCTGAGTGATGGATTGGGGGATGTGGGGCTGCTGCTTCCAAGATCTGTCAGGGTTTCTTACATTCAGCAACAAAATGGCATGCACAGCAAGAAAATCGCGTCCCATACCTTGAAAAGTGGGAAGCGGTTGCTGCAAGAGTCAGCACGGGGGAAAATTCAAAGGCAGGTCACTCTGTGGAAGTGCAGAGGGAATTTATTTCAAAACTAAGGTGAAAACAGAAAAGACCTGGAGAATTTGGCCTGTGTTCAGACCCTCCCACTACTCTGTGGTGGGAGACAGACCGCACATTTCCACGAGAAACAGTTGCTGGCAGGTACAGGCTCAGCGTCTTAGCTCCTTCTCTGTCAAGGTGGTGCTGTGTGTGTGTTTGTGCAGGAAAAAAAAAAAAAAAGAGAAAATGCTTCTGTGCAACCCCAAACAAGCATATGTTTAAAGAAATGAGTGTTGCAGCACTTGAGAAGAGGTTTGCACCATGTGCTAGCGAGCCATATGTGTTCTGTAACATATAGCACTCGGTTTTTCATCTGCGTATCATGGGTTGATTCATAGCCACCCCAAGAAGAATTTTGCCAGAGAGTGGTAGGATCTTCACTGCTTCATCACAGGACAGGAGACAAACGCTGACCATGCAGTTGGGAAGGATGGCAGATTGCCCCTCCTGTACTTAGGTGAAAGTATTATTGATTCACACTTCTGTGTAAAGCAAAATCAGAATCTCCAGCTGCAAGCTACCAGTCTGAATTTAGCCGTCACTGCCTAGGAAAATCCCTGCACCTCTGCCACAGCTCAGGCTGGTCTGCTCACTCTACCCCATGGTGCTTCATCATCAGGACGGAGGTGAACAGCAACAAACCGCAGTGAGACTCCTGTCTGTCTCTCGAAGTGGGATTTACGATTCCTCGAACTGTCGGGAGGATTGCAGGTTGCAAGATGCCTTTTCTCCTCTGATGCTACCGGCAGGGTGAGCAGGAGGAATCTGGCAATGAGCCGGGTTGGTCCCGCTTTTTGCCAGACAGACACCCGACAGCTCTGCTGAGCCACAGGCCAGCACTGGGGGAGCTGAGCAGGGCTCTTACGTACAGGGAGGGTTAACTCCTAGGTGCTGAGCTTATCCTCAGCTCCATAACCTCCTCCATCAGGGAGTCCGTGAACTGTTTGGAGAGAGACATCTCTGAACCTAAGCAAGGAAAAAGACAGGGATGACACCACCCTCACCGCACGTGGAGTAACTCCCGCTCTTGCTCTCTTTTTCACTCTTTCACGCGGCGCAAGTGGAGTCAGGACACGATCCCCGTGCTGGGGAAGGGAGCAGCGCCTTGCCTGTCCACAAATCCACTCTGCACTGGCGCTGGCTGGGGTTAAACTCTGACAAACTTCACACTCGCAAAAAGAGGCTGACAAAGCAAAGCAGAGAAAGAAGAGCTTTCAAGACTTTCAACCAAGAAACAAAGCAGCACTATACAAAAATGACGAGCTCTCCATTTGCTTGTAATCCCCCAGGCTAGCTCGCTGCTGGCAGGCTGCATGTTAATGCCTTATTAGCTTGCACTTGGTGTTCTCACCATGCTGCAAGAGAAAAGGACAGGGATGCAAGGGTTTTCAGCACCTCCAAAAGTCCCCCCCCGCTACTGCGGTGAGGACCTGCCTGTGTTTTGTCAGCATTTCTTCCTAGCAAGAACAAGACCTGCCTGATGGATGAATGCAGAGACCCAGAAATAGGGAATTCATAACGCGGATGGCAAATTTTGTACGGAATGAGCTGAATTTAAGGCAGGTCTGAGTGACTGCAGGGGTAATCTGCACCGTCTACCTTCTCAGCGGAAACTCCACTGAGTTTCAGGAAACTCTGCTGCCGCTATGTTCAAGCAAAGAAACAGGTTGGAATGGTGAGTGGAGCCCCCCCCTGCAAAGTTCACTTGAATATTTATTCACAGGCCAGGCTAATCCACTCCCTCAGCACTTAAGTACTACAGAAAGCCTGAGGCAGACAGGTATCAGTGTGCTGATAAAAACAGAACTGGGTTTGTTCCTGGCATGACTTTGGAAGGGGGCTGGCGTAACTTTTGTACAGCAAATTCCTTCATGAGCTGATAAAGGCAGCAGCGTATTGAATATCGAGCCCTCTCGAGGAAAATTCTGTTGAAACTAGGCAGCTTTCGCCCAAAATCACACTGCAGAATTGCAGCTTCCTAAACTGCACCAACTTACGGCATGTGCAGTCTGAGAGCCAGCTGCTTGCTAACTCTTACAGACAGAATTTGCTGACACGCAAAACCTTCGCTCTTTTTGTATTTCATCTGCATGTCTCATCCTCTTCTGCAAACGCTAAAGAAATGACGTGATCCGAGGCTGCAAAACTACACTGCCGCTGCATTTCAATTCATGGGCACGATGCCTGGGCTCTCTCCCTGCTTTGCAGTCCGAAGGACTCCGAATATCTTGCTTAGCTCTTCTCTTGTTTCTGCTGCCGAATGGCCTGCAGAAAGATATCCTTCACTTGGTCCATTGTGTCTTGATACAGTTTAAAGTCTTCCTCTTTCTTTCTCACAGTAGTCTCCAAAGCAGCCTTCAGAGCTTCGTTCTCATCCAGCTGGATCACAAGCCTACGAGGAAACAAAAGGAAAACTTTCATGTGAGCTGTGGAGCTTCAAAGGAAATTAGAACAGTGCTTCAGCTCGGGGGAAGAAAACACTGCAACACACGCTCGCTGGTGATTTTATGATAGGCGTGAGAAAGAGCAGACTTAAAACTTGTTCCTTCTCTCTTTGAGATAAAAAAAAAAGAGTATTAGATGACCAAGATGTGTTTTGTTACATCTTATAATTTTATTTTCACTAATAAGCTTGCAATCAACACACAAGGAAAGAAACAAGAGAAAAAAAAAGTTGTCTTCCTTGCATGTGATTTGTGTTGCTTAACATTTACATTAGCTTAACATTTCTGGGTATCTGTATAATTATTAGGAAATTTGTGTAAGAACGAGACAGACAAGCTCAAACCAGAGGATCTGTGATCTCTACAGTTTGCTAGGTTTTATTTTCTGCAGAGCAGGTGCAGGTAATACCATTGCTAAGAGGACAGCGATGAATTTTAGCCATTACCAGTAACAGTGTGGAGGAAGGGAAACCATACCTTGTGCTCAGTTCCTCTATCTGTGATTCTAGAGGCAACCTGGAAAGCTGGGCTGCAGAGAGCTCCCTCCTATCGCTCACGTTCAAGGTGAGTCTTGAGTGACTTGCAGACTGGCCTGCAGATTTAATCACAAAAGGGAGTTTTACTAAACAAGCAACCATTTTCACTCTGTAGCGCACTGAGTAAATCTCAGGAGACAGTGAACAAATACTAAGGGATCTGTTAAGTCCTACGTATATCCGTGATGATACTGCAAATACATAGGACAGACTTTTATTTTAATCCCCTTTCAGCAAAATGAAAACATGAGGAGTTTGCATTTCAGGGCTAAATGTGTGTGCCTACCTATTTAGAGAAGAAAAAAATTCATCCAAAATATTTAAGTGGCCAAAACAATAGGCGAGAGAAACACTTGAAAAGGATTATTTTGAGGTTTATCTTGTCATTGTGCTTCACTTTAGATTATGACAACTCTTGCTTCCTGAACGCCTCTGATAAAGTTTGCGTGTGGCACACACTGCAACAGCTTTTGTAAAGCACTTTGAGCCTCAGCGTAACCACGGCATAGGTTAAATGCAGTAAAGCACTTAAATGTGTCCTTCAAATGAAGGTCCTGAATCAGGAATGCTTTCCTAAATAAAGACCTACCCAAAACATGCAGCATTGCTCCTGTCATTTCAAGGGGACACAAAAACTTTTTTTCAGGGTTATAGAGAAAATGTAACTCAAATTTACTACTGAGATTGGAAAACCAAAAACCTGTGACCGACTGGTGAATCCCTACGATGGAAGAAGGCTGAGAGAATACAGGCAAAGAGGATGTGCTCAAGAATGTAGAGGATGCTGAACTTATCCCAACACCAAGGGGAGTGGAGGGTGGTCTTTGCTATAGATAAACAGCTGAATCAGTTGAGCAAGTGTGAATGGACTTCTCTAAAATACTCAGTAGAAAGTACTGCCTGCCTTGAGCTGGCTAGACCAACATGAGGGAAGGGAGTATGTGGTTCAGCCCAACATTGAGTATAAAAATCAAACCACCAGCAAAATGAACTTTGAAGGAAACAGGTTTGACTTGGCTTCAACCCATGTAGTCCTTTCCGGCAACTGGGGACACCCAGCATGGTAATGGGAATCAAACTTGTGTTGTGGTTCAACCGTACCTTGTAATTGTTATATTGTGCTTGTGTTGCCATTCCACAACATTGCTGTATCACTTCTCCTAATTAAAATCCCACATAATGTCAAATATCTTCAAATAAGTAAACTTGGTATTAAAACACTGTAGTTATTCCTCTTTGTGTGGAATATGTAAAAGAACCTGGTTAGAGAGTGTCGGACTTTGACAAAAACATTTGAGAAGAAGAGGCTACGTCGTATAAGCAAGAAATGCTTTTGATCTGGTGTTTTACAGGACTGAGGAAAACCTGCTGCTACTTACCTATTCTCCTCTGGGATTATTCTTTGCTAATTAGAAATTTGGATAAGACAGAAAAAAACTGCAAAAGCATGAATAATTTTAAAACACAACCGGGTTGTTTCTAGCTACTCAGCATCATTATCTACTTTCCTTGAATTGAAGAGACTAGAAACATTAGATTAGCAATTAGATCAGCTCTCTCCAATTTTGCACTTTCAGAAAGAAAAGAAAATATTATGTTAATTAGCGGGTTCTCTAGTCTCTATTTTATATTCAAGCTTTTCATTCCTTCTTATTTCCTCAACTATCTGGCATGAAAGCGTTTAGATAACCTACATGCTCTGCTGAAGAGGTATATTACAGACTCATAGACTCATTTCTTGTACAAATTCCAGAGTTTTGGCACATCACAAGGGGCTGAGCTCTCTTCAAAGAAGTGTGGTGAAATAGATTGTTACCTACTCATCTTATGGACTTGGAGAGAATTTCTTCTTACTAGTCTTACTGCCAATCCTTTTCTACGTTTGCTTTTAGTCCTTAAGCAGACAAGACTAATGAACTAAATATTTAGTAAGAAGGAATGTGTCACACTGATAACAGCCTGCTTCCTCAGGCTATGAAATGCCAGTCTCCCAGAGGTGAGTTACCAAACCATTACTGCAGCACAACAACTTGACCAAAATGGCTCAGGACCTGGGGAGCTGATTGCTGTATCTCTTTGAGGCTACAAGGGAAGTCTAAGCGGAGCACATGTATGATAACAGAACAACACATCAACACTCCGAGATCGTAGGGAAGTCTAAGCACTCAAAAATTCTGTTAAATTACCCTCTAGAATACAGCACCAAAATGCTCCCATACTATTCAAGGTGTGGAGTCAGTAAAAAGTGTACCATCAAGAGCTGTATTCCCACAAATCTCACCTGGCTACTACCTGTCCCTACACCCCCCCCAATTTCTTCCTCTGGGCACCTGCAGAACCATATGAGGGATCCAAAGCCTCTCACCTCCAAACCCTCCTGGGAATCACAAAGGGCATCTCATGACACCACTTGTGAGGCCCAGCACGGCTCTCTTATCAAGATCAATGTCCTACATCCTAAAGGCCAAAGGCTGCAGAACTTTGTTTCTAAGCACTAGGTTTCTACTAGGATCTAAGTTTTTCTGCACTACTTTTTCTGCTGTCAGACTCTTGGTTAATACAGGTGAGATGGCTCTAAAAATCAGTGCTTGCAGAAAAGCAGGTGAGAATGAGTCAGTGTTGGCTGGAGCCCTTCCTAAGGACACAACGGTTCAGCTCTAAGGAATGGATCCATATTTTACAGAGAGGAGTAGGTTTGAAGCAATCGCTCAGTCCTCATTCAGGATAAAGGCTTCTCTGAACACTGTTCCCATTTCTCTCTATATGGTGGATGGGTGAATGGCAGTGCTTCCCTTGAGGTCCTGACCACCGTGGAGATGCTACCCTGGAGACCCGAGCTCTCCTGTATGAAGTGGGATCATAGTGAACAACACCACATGATTTCTTGCATCACGGTCCTGCTCCAGAGAGAACTTCTTGTCAAACATGAGTATGACCAAGAGCGCTACGATAGGAGATGTAAAGAAATGCAATGCAGCTACAGTAGCATTTCTTACCTCAGTCTGACCCACACCTAAGGAGAAACAAGACACCATAGAATCATAGAATCACAGAATCATTCAGGTTGGAAAAGACCTTTAATATTATCAAGCCCAACCGTTCCCAAATATGAACATCATTAACTAAGAATATGCCTGTTCCATGAATGAAAACAAAGGCTATAGAATCATAGAATAATTTAGGTTGGAAAAGACCTTTAAGATCACCAAGTCCAACTGTTAACCTAACTCTGCCATCCCACCGCTAAACTATGTCCCTAAGCACCTCGTCTGTCTGGCTTTTAAATAACTCCAGGGATGGGGACTCGACCCCTTCCCTGGGCAGCCATTCCAATGCTTGACAACCCTTTCGGTGAAAAAATTTTTCCTAATGTCCAACCTAAACCTGCCCTGGCACAACCAGTGCAGGCGTAGAAGGAGGTGGCTGCTTATACAGGTCATAGTGCTCAGTACAGGTCAGCTCTAAGGTGATGAGGTAGCATTAGCACACACTGTAGTGCTGGATAGTCATGATGGAAAGCCTCGTCATGTGTCTGCTGAGCTGCAGGGCAGCCCCCCTACGGCCCAAGATGATGTGTTTCAGCATGGGGCAGGCCAAGAGCTTGTACAAGGTCCTTGATGAGGCTTGTGACCTCTCTAATCACTGTAACTCAGCCTGACGGCATCCTAGGATTTGCCAAATTGAAATTCCCATTCCTACTCTTCATATCCTGGCATTTAATCTTTTTACTTCATGAAAATATGTATAAAAAGGGAAACCACTGGAAAAGTTTCCTTAAGAATATGTGCCATTTTATTGGTTTAGACACTTTACAGAATCAGAGTCCTTAAGCAGTAAAAGGATCTGATCAGGGAAATAAAAATTTAACATCCACCATGAATTCTTCTCCTTTAACTATGCTAGTGAGGCTTTCATATTTATAGCAGGAGATTATCATGTTCATGGGATAATAAATTACACCAGATCTAATTACTTCATCACCAGCAATAGTTTTTCATAGACACTGACAGGCCTTAAACTGGGATGCGTCCTTTAAGTCTGCTCTTAACCTTCAGATGAATCTCTCAAGCAGAAGTGACACACAGCAGTGGGCACAGTGGCAACATCAGAGTTTTTTCTGTAGGCTGTCATCCCAAGAAAACAACGTACTGCAAAAGTCCTGGTCCCACTTAAATCTGTGGCAAAATCCTCTGAATTAAGTGGGGCCAGGATTTCACCTTCTGTGTTGGTCCACTGGTCTGAGTAGGTCCCAATCGCTGTGTGTAAGGTCAAGCACTTGCCTAGGTTTGATAGATAAGAGTCCAAACGTTGTTGATGCCAAGAACCCCAGAGGTGGGACAGAGGATGTAGTCGTAGATAAGAGCTGTAGATAACCTCACCTGTTTTGCTCCTCAGGGGAGGTTTCTGTGCACTTGTGTTCCTCCCTGGATCCATCTGCAGTTTTTCAAGCTGCTGTTCCAAAATGACACATCGCCGCTCAGCATCTTCTCAGCTTCCAAGACTTTATTGCTGCCTTCCTCCACCCTGACAGGCAAAAAAAGCTTATTTATGTCATGACTATTAAGGATCAGTCAGTCTTGATACTGAATCCTGCTTCATGCTGCATAGCTCCCAACAGAGGGAAACGGAGAATTTTCCATGCATCCAAAGACAGAAGTCCCAGTGCAATTGTTCCAGATGACATCCTCCAAATTTGCAAAACAAAATTAGCTAATGAGTACTGTTGGAAATAATGGGTTCATTAATAGAGGTTGCCTAGATCCCTTAATGCTGGCTACTTGTGTGAATTTACCACTTAGGCAAGCTGTAGATTGCTGAGGACAGATCTTTTATTACAAGAATAATAAAATGTATTTTTTAAACACACTGGGAAAATTTGGAAGGAAAATAGTTTATAAAAACACTGTCTAGCATTTGGCTGTTTTGCGTCAGTTATCTGCAAGTAAGAAAAGGAACTTGATGTTGCTTTTAATAAACTTGGCCATTAGTGAGTGGAAAAGAAAGTGGTGGTTCACTTTGCAGTACGGTATGGAAGAGCAAATTGCCTCTCTATTCACCCTGCACAACATCTGAGAAAATTAAGTATAAAAAATTTGATGTGCACCCACAGATGCAGTCAGTGGTGCGTCTTGTGTGGGGCAGAGCCTGATATTGAATGATTTAAAGGATTTTAAAGCTAGAGAGAAACCTGAATTGACTCCCTCTATTCTATAGCGCAGGATAAAAGAATTTCCTTCTTGACCCCACAGGTGATAGCTGATTACTCCCTGAATCGAGACTTCAGATTTGTCTTATTTCCCTCCTAGCTGGTGTAACTAAAAAATACTACAAACTATAATAAAATTATATCACTGTCTTAAAAATCTAGCTACAGGCAAGACTCTGACCTCCTGTGGCAGTGAATTACCAGGCTGGTGACATGCTATGAGAAATTACATTTCTCTCAGTGGCTCTGAATTCACTAAACTTTCATTTGACCAGGTGTTCCCCTAGCATCCATGTTAGACAAACAGCGGAGAAAAAATGACAGGATGAGTTGGTTTTTATTAAATCTTCTGCCAATATGAATAACTTAAACTAAAATGTTCCTCCAG
>NW_009259423.1:188768-215122 GCF_000687185.1 Egretta garzetta | reverse complement strand
TTCCCTTCCCCCAGCCAGGCCCAACCCTACAAACCGTTTACAACAGAGCATCTTCTGACAGTATATTCTGCTCTGCAGTAAGTGACGGTGAAACACAGTCCTAAATTCTGGCAGCTGCTGTAGAAAAATCCCACTCGTGTAACCATTCCCAGTGCTCTTCTCTTGACTTAAGCATTATATGGGTTCCTTGAGCTTTGCTGACCCACTCTCCAAGAGGGGAAGGGAAGAGGAGGAATGCCTGATTTTTTTTACATATATTCATGTTGAAATATGACTGGATGCTATGTTAGCCTGAGGTCTTCCAAGAGTTATTGAACACAATCTCACAAAATTTACTTTACCTGCAGGAGCTCTTGATAAATGCGTGATAACTGCAGAGCTGCTGAATCATCAGTCTATGGTACATTTTACTCGCAACTGTGCATTTCATTGACTCCGTGTTCTTCATTATCCCATATTCGCGACGGCCCCGTTTCAGCTATCACTCACACCTCCACCCTTATCTAATCGCATAGCTCTATTAAAGTTGCTGGGCATACAAACGTGAATAAAATTCTCCCTGTGTATATTTCCAGGACTCAGCCCTTAAAAACACAGGGTCTGATACCTTTACACAGTTACAAAAAACTGTATTTTTCTGACTGCGATTAATTGTATGGGACAAAAGAAAGAAATGATAACTAGTGTAAAATAAAGCAAGCAAGGAAATATTGCCTATTGTATTCAAAAGCACACAGACAAAAGGGTATCTTCCCACAAGCTGGAATATTTGGGAATCAGATAATACACATTCTCTAACTGGGAATAATAGCAGTAGCTAAAAGGTGTCCAAAGAGAAAAGACTTTGCTTTCCCTGCCTTCCTAAAACTTAGTTGGCTTTTAACATCATCTTAAATTGAGCTGAATAATAGGGGGGAAAAAAAAAAATCACCGCTATGCTTCAGTTAAACCAGAAGAAATTCATTTAGAAGAGGATACGGTGAAACTTAAAAGAATGTGAAAAGCTTTTGGAACAGAAGTCAGATTATAACTATAATTACAGTATTTACTACTGATGAATAATATTGCTGCCTAAATAACACCACGCATGTATAAATACACGAATTCTAGTTTTATCTAGGTGCAGCAAGCTTGAAGATGACTCCATTTTTTCTGCCCTTTGTTCTAAAATAATAATAATAAAAATGAATCATCAACTAGGCAAGGAAATTGAGCAGAAAAGAATGAAAAGCCCCTATTTAAGGAAAGGATCACACTGGCAGCGTATGGCCTACTGTACTGCATGCTGTAGACTCTCACACGTCTCAAGAGCTCCTTAATCGCAGCATCCCACAAAGGATACTGGCTGAATCAGCCGCTACCTTTTCTGCAGCACAGTGACCAGTTCCAGGAGCCTGTCTCTTTCCACTTCAGCAGCCTGGCAGAGAGCCTTGTGCTCTGTGATCTGTGTCTGCAGCACTTTCAAATCCAGGCTGTCAGTGCCAGCAAGCCTAAAAGCAGCAGAAGCGTAGAAAGTCTGTTTCCCATTTCACAAATGAAAGAAATGAAACAAAGACAGGATTTGAAAAACGTATCAAAATACACTTGTCTGAAGACTAAGCCAGAATGCAGAGCCAGGCTCACTACCTCCCCCCAGCATCAATCTCTGTACTGCAATAAATGGAATAGAAATATTTGGAAATAAAGCCACCGGGAGTTTCATTAGGAAAGGTCTTTTCCTTCGCAAGGATGCTTTCCCTTCCCATCACCCCTGAAAACAAACTTCCACCTCTGATCAATTCACTATCACTGACTCTCCTCCCATTGCTACTGCCAAAGGAAAAGAAGCCTACACGTGGATTCTCCAAAGTGCCACGCTAAGCTATTAAATGGCACGCTATTGATTTTCTCCCTCTGAAAGGCTTCAGGCAGCATTAGTACAATGGCCGCTCTTGTGCCTAATATGTGATGAAAGGAAGGGGCAGTTTTCCCATGTATCCCATTATTACGGACTTCGTTACTTCTCCGACCTCTCCGCACAGGAGTATTCACGAATATCTCCTTTAGAACGAAAAGCTGGAGAAACCTTGGTGGTTGGAGGTGGAAAGGGAAAAATGGGATTTCTGGGGCGTAAAATTAGCAATCAACTAAAAAATTAAGATAGCAAGGAGGCACTAGAGCCTGTGTCAGAGCTCTTTGGCAGCATCAGGTAGAAAGGATGGTTACAGAAACAAGGCAGACAAGGATAAGGCTTGCCAGCAGCTTGCGGAGCATGGCAGGAAACCTCCCTTGTTTATGATGAAGTTTATATACGTACCTTCCAGGTGTGATGGTATTACTGAGAAGGGAAGGCTTAGTAGCTGCCGACTCTACAAGCGTATGGCCCATCTTGGACACTGCGCTGAGAGGAAGAAACCTTTGTTAAGTACTGAGCTCCACAGAGGGCAGTCCTCCAAGAACTCGGGTTGCTTTCTAATGTCTGTGTTTATTGTTGCCTTGTAGGGGAAAAGACTCCCAGAGCCTCCTCAGTGGGTAGCGCACAGGCCCTGCATACACAATAGCTCAGTTCGCTCCCCGACTCCAAAACATGTTGCAAAAACACCTTGTGTCTCCATTCTGCAAAAAGTACAGCTCAGCATTTGATCTCTGTGCTTTTGGGGGTGTTTTGCTGGCACTCCAGCATTGCGGCGCTCCATGTCACACAGCAGCCATGCAGCAGCTCATGAGCAGGAATAGCTCTCGACCCTGCTTGGCTCCAGCTGAGGACGCAGCCACACCAGCAGCCACTGCTGTCCTGTTTCCTCGCAGGCACTGCCTTGGACCCTTGCACAGAGCACTCTTATCTTACACCTTCACCCGCTGGGGTGACAGACAGGCACAGGGTTACTGCGCTTGTCTGATGGTGTTTGCATGTTGCATGCTTTCACAGCCAAATGAAGCCCTGCTCTGCAAAAAGGTGCACAACTTTTATTTCCAAATGCTCTTTAAAAACATGCTTTATATAGTTTTCTGAACCCTTCTTCTTTGTGGACACCCTCAGGAAGGCTTACTGTTATAAGAGGAAGAGTCAACTGATAACACTGGAGTATCACTTCCAGTCTGGATGAGTTTTATGCATAATGATACGTGTGCTTGGGATGTAAAATTCAAGTCTGTGTTTGTCTTCCAAACTTGAGCTCAGCTGCCTAAAGGCAAGTCCCTGTAGACTTAGCCTATGTTTCCTTGTCTTTAGGCTGCAGCTAACAGAGGATAAAGCCTTAATATTGTGGAATAGGCAGAGCTGCCTTCTAGGCTGGGGGTGGTTAATCCTAAAATCAAGTTAAGGTTGATAATGACAGAAATGGCCCAGTCTAATAATGCAGATTTTTACTTTGACATCTCCAAGGGGCTTTAGTTCCTATTTATAGCATTTTTCATTTAATCTTTCCTGATAGGAAAAGATGATTCGCTAAAGTAACACAGAATAGAGAGTTCATCAGCATATTAAAGTTAATGAAATGAGTGAGCCCTGCTGACCAAGTTATTAATGGCTCTTGCAGTTTTCAGACCCATTCATTGCCCACCTGACATGTCAGCTCTTTTCATGACAGAGCTATGTTAGCCACGTACACAAGCAATAATTTATGCACTGCCTCTAATGGCTTCTACAAAGCCATTACCCAGCCTCATTTTCCTGCTTGCCTTCCTGCTTACCATCAGCAGACATATGAAGTAAAAAAGTGGATAAAATATAGATTTGCTCCATGAGAGCACACCTTCTGCAGAGTTAGAAGTGGGTGAATAAAGTCAGTCAGAAGGGTAAAACAAGGGGGGTGTGGGAACTTCCAAATTAAGGATGTTTTAATGCTAACTTGAAAACACAGAGAACTTTTTAAATTTGTTAGCAATGCTCTACTTAGACTCAGGGATACATCTGGCAATTTTAAAGCCAAATTCACTGCTTAAAGTAATGTGGTTAGGCAAGTTAAAATTACATAGAAGTCGTCAGTTGCAGTCTCAAATCCTCATTCTCAATTAGACCATGAACTCTTTAGCAACAAAACCAGCATCTTAACGGGAAAGGATATAACTTGCTCTGGTGTTATGGTCCCTTTACACAGCCATGGTGACCCAGCGTCCCACCAGTGTAAACAAAAATCAGATTTACCACTGTATTAAGATTAGTGTAATTTACATGGTCTTCAGTGCAGTGAGGCTTTACAAAGGGTGTTTGTTAAGAACAAGTTATGTGGTGTTTTCAACATTTCTGCAAGGAAATCCTGCTCAAATCATATTTATCGATTTAAATAATGCGCTGGTGATTTAGTGCTTACCTAAAATGGCATTTTGTATTAATTCACCACCCTGCTCTCAGAAGTCTGCTCATTAGAAGCCCCGTTTCTCATAAGAGAGAAGAATCACAGGCACTTAAGCTAACCACATAAACATTATCTGAGCTGGAGAAAGAGAATTAGCTGCACCACCATCATGCCAAATGTAGTAATGTCTGCAAGTGTGTATATCTTTCTGTGTTCCAGGATGAAAGTCTAAGAGATAATGCAATTAGAGATTCCCATAGACTGTAAACAGGCTGCCACAGCTGTTGGCACACAGCACTTGGGGTTTGATACAATTGTCTGGGCAAACCACGCTTCTGAATCACTCACAACAATTTTAAACGTTGATATTAGGGTCCTCTTACCGAGCAGATCCAATCTTTCCAACCTGAGTGCTGCCTGATGCCAGAGGCTTAAGCAGAGTAAAACCTGGATCTTCAGAGTGCTCCAAAGGTGGCGCATCAGCAGCTCCTGAACCGTCCCCTTGATGGGCAGATTTCTTCTGTTAATGTTGGAGCAGGTTATAAAACCAATTACACAGTTCAAATAGCTGCCTAGTCAGCAGCTTACAATTATTGCTACAAGCATGCCAGAACTTTTGATTTACAGGCCCACCTCAGAAACTTTTCTTTAGTTTCTATCCATTGCAGGACGGAAACAAAGCAAAAGTCAGTAAAAAGCACAGTTTCACATGAAATCATAGGGTGCAGTGTGTCACTAGAGAACCCACAGCACAGCACCACCACTACCAGTGCCAGCATGGTTGGTTTGTATCCCTAACCCAAGTTTTACCTTGGGTTCTGTGCTCTAGCCCCCATTACTGAGGTATCTGACAGATTCACAATCTCACCATAGCCCTGTGAGGGTTTTGTATCAGTGGGAATTGGATGTCTAAATACTCTAACAAAACCTCACTGTAAGATACCAAACCACAGGAGAAGCCTTTGGCAGGTTAGTGGACTGCTTCTCAATTCCTATGCCTGTGCTCTGGCTATAGTACCACTTTGCTCATGCTAATTTGCAGCACTAGACCATAAAAGTTGAAAACCTTTTTAACACACTAGTCCATAAGGGGCCAACCTTCCCAATTCTTTCATCTGTACAATGAAATTTCCATATGCCCGAGACTCATCAGACTTATATCAATAGCTTAGAGATCTGAGGGAGAGGAATTTTCTGAAGAGATTTACAGTGGGAGATGAGAATAACTTATTAGGGGTCCTATCACTCCATGGGGGGGATGTAGCTGGGTACCCTGGTAGCCTGCTGATGTGGGCCTCACCTACATATGTTTGCTTGCTTCCTTCAGCAGCCAAGGATGCTGAGAAGTCCCTATTGCAGCCCAACCCTTGCTGTCAGTCATGGGGCACAGTCTTGGCACGAAGCCACACGTGGATGTGATTGGTATTCCTGTGTTTTCTGTTGCTTAAACAGCTCGAAGAAAAGTTACATACAAACAGGAAAGAAACTTAAGAGTTACAAGAGAATTCCTGCCTTATCATTCCATCAGGAGAGGCTGTCAGCAGGACAGGTATTAGTGTCTCAAGCTCACAACCATCTCAGATAACAAGGGAGAAGGAAGTGGAAGAACAGATCTAACATGATGACAAAGTGTCCTCCTCTAGTTAATCTTTTCTGGCTGCCTACCTGAAGTGTGAGGTGCCCAATCTCCTCTTCCAGCTCTTTAACCTTTGCTTCTCGTTCAGCCACCATCTGTCTGAGCTGCTCTATAAGGCAGTTTTGTTTCTGAACCTCACTGTTCAAGTGCTGCCCCAGCATCTGCTGGGACTCCTTGTTCTTCTCGTCCTGTTGGCTCAGGTGCTTTAAGATCTCCTGCATTTGCTTCTGCTGGCTCTGATAAAATAGAAACAATGAGCGAGATATTAACTTTTGTACACAATGATTATAAAGACCCCTGGGGTGTTTTACACCCTCCGAGACAGATACCTGTTTAGGAATGCTAGGGCAAGCCACTGCCCTGCCAAACCCATTCGTTGGTGTAAGTACATGGATGTCACTAGTGCTACTCCAAGAATTTGGTCCATTATGTTTTAAGCGTGAGATCACCTTGTTTTGTTCTCAGCATCTATCCCTTGAAAAGATTGCACAGCACATCTAGGAATGCCCAGACACACGTGGCTGGGTAAGGACAGTCTGTCCCCACTGGCCCCTGCTGGTCATATCAAGACTTTAGTGACTGGACGGTGCAAGTAGAAAAGACCTGAGCAACCAAGAAATTCAGTTTGCTGGCAGCTTTGCTACTCAGTGTCGCAGAAAAGAGAGCAAGAAAGGCTGGCCTTTGACAAAGAAGGTGACTTCCATAAATCGGATAAAAGCACAGATTTCAATGTACTTTTTCTGAAATTAGAACATGATCAGATTGTGTGATAGTGACATTAAGAGACGAGGGTAGTATGAGATGACAGCTATGAGGCTAGGCTGTTTTACCCAGTGGGTTTTGGAGTTTTTCCTTACACTGACAAATCTAATATTTGTCAGGCAGTTTGTTCTGTCAGACCAACAAACCGCAAGCAAGGTGCTTCTTTGGTGTAAGGGATAAACAGGCTAACCATTCCTTCCCAAGTAAACCCCCGTCTTTCTGTAATAATTCTGGTGAGAATGCTCACGCTTAGCAAAAGCGACAACTGTTACTTGGCTCTTCTGTAATCTGCCTAATCTGCTGGTCAGTACCCGAGTTCCCCACAGCTGCCTGGTGTGCAGAAAGGTGAATGCCAGCTTAGTCATAAGCAGGTCTTAGCTAAAACCTACGTACAGAAGCAAGGAAATGTAAGTGATCTGAAACTTGTGAGGAGCTGGGTCAGGAAACACAGAACTCGTCTTACTAAGAAGTGGCATATTGTTTAATTTTTTTTTTTGGGGGGGGGGGAGACTAGAATCATGGCAGGACAAAAGGGTCCTGCAAGACCACGAGAGCAGCCATTTATTTCAGCATAACTGCATCTTGAGTTTCCGCTAATACTCTTGGTTTTCTTCAAAAAAGCCAAGCTAAGTCCTCTCAGCCGAAAAAGCCAGTTCAAGTCCTCTCAGCTCCAGCCTACTGCAAGTGAACGTCCACATGGTTTAGCATTCATGGTTCAGCTTCTGTGTTTTGGGCTGTGCCACACAAAAAATTAAAGTGCAAGACTGCAGGCATTTTCAGAAGAAAAAATAAAATAATCTACCAATGGAGCTGAACGCAGAACAGAGAATACAGTCCAGCTTCATGGGTCAGGAATGAAGCCCTTCCTCTACCTACTAGAGAATCTTATTTCAATCCTTCTGCAAAGTGTTTCTTACAATGTTTGCAGTTTAGAGTCACTTGCCTGCAACTGTGTCACGCCTGGCACTGTCTTGCAGCCTTTACATGATCTGATCCAAAATGCAGAAGGGCTTTAGCTGACTACAAAACCTCTGGCTGTCACAGTTTGATTCATCAGGCCCCGGTATATCCTAAGGTTCTCCGTGTCATCGTGCCATTACATGACATCATGTTTCATCGCTTATAGAAAGAAGGCTGGCTCTGCGGGGGCTGGGACCAACAGTAATACTCAGACTGTACCAGTAAGGCGTCTATGAGCTCATCGTCGTGTTTTCCCTTCTCCAGCAAGGTTACGATCTGTCCCTTCAGGGTTTTCACTTCACAGCACAGTACTTTGTTCCTGGCTTTTGATGCATCAAGCTTTTTTTTCACTTCCTCGTGACTTTTTTGGAGAGCATCACGGTCCCCGGTGAGTTTCTGCAGTGATGCAAACACATCATAGGAAATTACAGTTACAGCCTATCACCAAGCCCTGGGTGCTTTGGCGAGCTAAAGGAATCACACATTACCTGGTAGAATCTAAAAAAAATGGAACTGGCATACCACATCATCCCTAAGTAAGTAGAAATTATAAATGCTACTACTCGTTGCTTGCTTGGCAGCATCAAAAAAGGTCTATCTGCTCAGGAATACAAGTGGACCAGGTTGATTCAGTATGTGCCAGGGAGCAAATGAAAACTTTCTGTTAAAACCTAATTCTCTAAGGTCCTGCTTTTTCATTTGCCTCACCATTCCCCATGGGGAAACTCTCTTCCTTCCAGATACAGGGTGGTGATGCCACACCAGCTACTAGAAGCTGTCCTTGGCATACACTGCCTCCCTGTGCCATTTCTTTACCTATATGAAACCATCCAAGGAGCAGGCTAGCAGTTAAGTAGTAATGGACAAGTACAGGGGAAGTTTTTGTGAATGGGGCCTGAAACACAAAGGCAGAAGTGGAACCACACGGGTTACAGTTATTGAGGAATGTCCTCCCTGTGCTGTGTGCCCATAGCTATACATCTTCTCTTTCATTCTCATGGCCATGACTGAAAGATGTGCATCACCCCATTGCTCATTCTGTTACACGATTAAATTGTGGTGAGAAAAGCAGCAGCTAATCAAGCTCTGGGATGGTGCCAGGTGGCCTTTACAGACACCAATATAGGAAAGGAGCACCAGGAAATGTGCTTTGCTAACCTGAATATGTGCAGCTGACTCCCACTCCCCACATTTCTGGCCTAGGTATCTCTTCCACCTCAGGGTTTACTACATGTGCCACTAGCTATAGCCTCTCTCAACACTTAAATGCTGGATGCCTCCTTATTTTTGTAGCAACTACATGTGATAGATGGAGGGTAAGACCCATTTTCAGAATGCCTCTTAGAGGATGTCTGGTGTAATACTCAACTTTATTCTATGCAAATGTAGAAGCCCACAGACATACAGATACATGAATGTGAGGGGGATGCTTGTATTTAACAGTGCACGAAGGATGCACATCTGGCCAAAGGGTGAGGGGAATGTTATAGAGCTTGGATGCAGCTGTAGCAGGGCTTCTTTCTACATATGTCTTCAATGTAAAGCCAGTACCAGATGCAGTTGCAACCCAGGGCCTCTCTCCCTCTTTCTAACATCAGGCACAGTTGTCAGATGGCCACATTTCAGGCCAAGTGGATGCATCCCGCACACAAATCATGAGACAGAGGGGAAGACCAAATCTTGTACTGCAGAGGTATGCCTGGCCACACGAGAGTGCAATACAGACAGCGAGCGTGGAAGCCTTTTGCTCAGCCTGTGAAATGTGGCAGAACTTCCTTCAGGAGATCAGGTAGGTTCCTGAAATGGTCTCTGGACACAGTGTAACAGAGACCCTGAAGGTAAGGCAAATTTCCACACGCTATATCCCCAAACAAGACTCTGCCAGCTCACAGGTTTTTACCTCCAAAGTTTCTTTCTTTTCTTTTTCCAAGCTGCGAATCTTCAGCAAATTTTTCTCTTGGGCTGACAACTTCCTTGGATCAGTAAGGGCCAGCAATTCTTCATCAATCTCACTCAGTGATGTTCTGGTCTTGTTTTGACCCAACTGATTCTCCAGCTCTCGAACCTAGGGGACAATAATGACAACTCATCTAGAGCTCTTACAGTGGTCCAGCATCAAAGATCACATAACCTAAGGGAACTCAGGCTGTAGCATCGTATTACTTACTTGACATTATCATGGTTAACTAAGACAGAGCAGTATCTCTTCCTTCAAATTTAAATTCGTTAGCTGCTAACAAATATGCAGATGTCTAGGGCATCTGTGCAGGGAGGAGATATGACGCAAGACCTACAGGAGGCTCAAGACACATGGGAAATCTGTACCTTATTGGAGCCACACATGGAGACCAGGCAGACACTTCCAAACCATCTTGAATGCCACCAAACACAAGTGTGGGCAACAGAATAATACCTTAGATCTTCTCTAAAAGGGCAAACACCCACTCACCTATATATATTTAAGCATCTTAGTCTTTAGCAGACTCACCATCCGGGATGTCCACAAAGTAAACACCTAAGGCACAGCTCACTAGCCTGAACATAGGTACCTAGAACTGTTTGAGATGCCCTGGGATACCGGAGACACACATGATTCAGGATCTGCAAGACATCTATACTCCTCTGCAGAGATGACCAGAGGTCAGAAGGACACCCTACGGCATCTCAGCTGGCATTACACACCTACATGTGGTCAAGTGAACTCAGCCCCTGCACCTCAGCTATTCACTACAGACTTCTTTTATAGCCAGTAGAAGGAAACGGGCACTGCTGCAGCACAGCTCCTCTGCCCTGTTCTGGAGGTGTCTTCTAAGATAAGATGCACCTACCTCACTTTTGATCCAGTGACTGTATTTATAAGATCCCCACTGACTACAGAAGGGGCCCAAGAAGACTGGCTCAGAAAAGGGATTTCTACCTTACAGTAGAGTACAGTATGTACAGTCCTCAGAGGAATCCCAGCCAGGGGTCTAACAGAAGGAAAACGTAATTCGCTCAAGGGAAAGTAGAGGTTAACAATTTCAGTCAATCAGAGTGCAAAAATCGCAGTGAGTTGGCATATAAATAAACAGCAGAAAAATAGGAAAAATATGTATCAAATTGCCTGAGAGAAGTTTTATTTAAGATGCAGATAAAACTGCCTCCCTGTCTCAAGCTGACATTTCAGCTAGACCGTGCCCTTCAGAAGATTCAAGAGTTAAAGATTTTACTGAAGTTCCTGGGGGAATAGCTTGAAAATCTTATCTGGCCTCAATTCTGGCTTTAGGCACTGAACAAAGGTGTCTAAGTCAGAGCACAGACACTGACAGGGCTCCTTCTGTACTCAGTGGAGAGAGGCACCTTCAAAACATCCTGGGATTTTAACTAGGCTGCCATAGCTCTCCAAGGTCACCGGACTCTCTCCTTCAACACAGATGCGAAAGATTGCTAGCTGACATACTGAAGCTTGCGTGTTTGCAATAGACTAATTAATATTGTTTGCAGGAACTCTGAAAGACCCTGCACACATCAATACATATTTAACGTTTAACACCCCCCACCCACCCACACATGCACGTGCACATGCACACACACAAACATACCAAAAAACTATTCCAAAAGTTACCATGAAGTGTTTTATTCTAACAGTTGCTTTCTTCAACACAGAAAAGACGGGTTGTGTACTTGCAGTAAACACTGTACTGGGACACACTTTATAAGCAAGTATAGGTGTTAAAAATTTCTTAATGAAGAACTAACAGTATCTTTACTTTAATCTGTACTTACAGAGAGCATCCCAGCACCCAGCTTACATGGCACCATGCAGGGTCTCAACTCACCTTGCTTTGGAGAACAAGAATTTGCTGGGCTCGTCCACGCCAGCTGCCAGAATGGGTCAAGAGACTTTGAATATTTACATCTTCACCAACTTCATTGGCTAAAAGCTATGAAAAAGGGATTAACATCAACAATAAGGCTAGGCTTAAATACATGTGTTGGGAAGAGGGGAGGAAAAGCTAGTCTCCAGAAATAAACACAAAACACTAACTATACGCAGTGGCCTTTACCGCCTGTATGTGATATTCTGTATCCCCATAAGCTCTTTCAGATCATTATCACAATACAGAGTGTTGGAGCTTAGCAGGGGTTTGGCTAACATGAATTATTTCACTTTGTGAGGTGGGTAAGTCAGTATTTTGATGTTTGAGCATTATTCTTTGTTTTTTTAAAAATGTGAATCTGTGTTTTGCTGCCTGCCTATGGAGAGTGTCAAATTGTACTATCCAGCTGTATAGCTGGGTGCCAAACCGGGCTACTTTGGTGAAAAGAGGATTTCAAATTCATCACCAAGGTTTACTGAGCATTGCTAACAGTTTTCAATGTACACAATTATTTTTGATATAATGAGTACTTAACCAGAACTAAACAGGAACAGAGTAGAGATATTGTCTTAATACACACCCTTGCAATCAGGAATTGAGCCAATCTCTCTTGCACAATTGCGACACAGCCACATTAACAAGAGCTAAAATTAGTATGAAGAGCATTTAAATTATTTATAAAAAGGTCAGCAGACTTCTATTTTTAGGACCATATTCTCTAGTCTGATCTGCATTGCAGGTCTCTTACGCAAAGTAATGAAACCAAAGGAAACAGAGCACATAGTAACGCATTAAAATCCATCATGAATCAAAGAGGAAAAGGTTACGCTGGATGTCACTCCAACAAACTGTTTAAACACGTGCTTTAGTTTAAAGCATGGTCTTTAATTCCATTGACTTCCATAAGACTGAAGCCTACATTAAAAGTAAATACATAATTAAATGGTTTGGAAAGGAGGAATGGACCTGAACGTACGCTTCAAATCAATCACAAACCTATTTTACTGAACTGGGACTTTCAAACCTCACGGAATCTGTGCCCACCATAGCAACAGAAATAATGGCTACAGTCATCCAGCTGCAGCAGCAGAGTGGGAAACCTGTATGTCCAGGTGCATACCCTTCCAACACAGCCACTACACCTCTGTCTTTTCTTATCCCCTTACAGTTCACTGAAATACTTCATGGAAGATAATCAAAGCTCAAAAGAAGCCTCCTGCTGGTTTCACAAGAATATACCTCTTGCACAGGATCCCAGCCAGAGACTGCGTCCCACAACAGTACCTTTTGGGTCATCTTCAGTTCCTGTTTTGCAGATTGGAGTTGATTACGATACTCCATCACTTTGAAGTTGGCTGTGGTTAATTTTTCTTGCAATGCTTTCACCTCTGGACTTTCAGCCTTTGGAGAGAAGAATATACTCGGGTGAGAACAGAATCTCAGGGAAAAACTGACGTGATCAAGATCCACAGATCCATCAGGATCACACAATCTGTTTCTCCCCTTCCCTAATTTTTGGGGTCATAGAGAAGGTACAAACAGAGCAATCTGGTCACAAAACTGGTGACAGGCATACATCCTTGTCATAAGGAAAGAACGGCATAATAGGAGAGAACTAAGTATTGGCTTCTGATTTCCTCTCTTTAATTACAATTCGTACCAAGTTTCCTTCTGTCATCTTCAGAGTTGATTGCTTGATTCCTGCATCACCACCACCAAGAGAATGTATTTTTTCTATGGCTGTCTGCAGCTAGAAAAAAAATGCATTGTTATTATAGAATGAATACAGTGAAGAGCATACTTCCATGGAATATTAATTAGCAAAAAAGTACAACATGGATGTTATTTACTCAAAAAATAAAAAATTACTTCATTTTCCCTTATTTTTTAAACACAATCAGTAGAAAATCATACAATTTTTCCCTGAAATGCTTCCCAAAGAAGCATGTACTATTTTACTGTGGGATCACTTCAGTGAAAATGTCTCTGACTTGCTGAGATGGGATCAGTTATCAAGTATGGAGACTTCTGGGCGATTTCATCATCACAGGTTCATAAATTGCTTATATACATAAATGCAAATCCTGTACAGTACAGATCAGGATGTTGTCTCTGGATTCTGGATGCCAGTTTACTCATTTTTCAAGAATATCACAGGCTATTTCATAAAAAGCACAGAGTTCTACTCACCAGAGGAATTTAAAAGGAGAAATGACTACCTAATACCCTATAGCTTAATTTAGTAATGGGATTAAGGGTCTTTCTCTTTAGCTGGTAGCTCTAAGGCAGTGTTTCTCAACTTGTGAGGAATATATCCTGTTGCTTGCCACAGCAAAGGCAGGCAGACATACAGCCGTTCCTGCTCTGAATCATGTCCTACGTTGAGGTTGCAAAGACTTCTTACTGGATGGGAGCACAGTGAATTTGAAGCTGGAAAGGCCAGGGAACTTTGCTTTAAAGGGCTGAGACTTCATTCTTTGAGGTGGGTGGAAAATCTTGATAATTTGCCTGAATAAGAGAAGGCTCCAAGGAATAGCTTCTTCATGAAGGTGGTATCTGGGGAAACACAGAGTGTACCGCAGAGCCAGCTCTAATGTCACCCCTTCTTTGCAAGTGAATCAATGGTTAGGCCACCCCTTCTACCCAGTTCATAAACTCTTTTAGTCAATGGACTGAGTGAGAAATTGCAGCTAGTGTTGGCAGCTGCTAGGTCAAATTCTAAGGAAATTTTCTGCAAACATCTGTTTGCAGTCATCCTTTACACGTACCACCCTTTGCTAAGCGATTGCTCAATGGCCACGCCTTCCTTTTTGTTTGTGGAAACGTAGTAATGTTAAAACACTTATGATTTATGTATTTTTCAATTTTCATACAAGCAAAGAGCTAACAATTATGTAAAATAACAGCATTTTCCACTGGTGAAAGTATATATTGTGATCCATTTGTAAGGTACCATCACAATTCATTTTGCAGGGTTTAAGGCACGTAGAAGGGGATGAGACTCAACTCACAAATGAACACATTCCTTGTTTGCAGTGTGGGTGTCTCTATAAAGAACGGAGTCTAGTCAATACAGCCAGGGAAGCCTAGTCTTTACAGTAGACACCTACAGTACATCAAGTGGATGCACTGACTGCGGACTCGGCTTTGTTGCCCACCCACAGCTATCAGGTCCCATTCGAACCATCCACGGGTACCCAACAGCCCTTCCACCAGGACTGCCAGTCCTGTCATGTCTAACAAGCCCTGCAGGGATGGCCAAGAGGGCAAGTGGCATCTCAGATTGTACTTTTACACTTATGCGTGGGCAACTGAATTGCACTTCGGTTGTCTTGGTTCTTTCTAAAATCAGCGGAAAAAGATGAGCGTGTCTAGACAGTGATTCAGCTTAGCTTAAGAGTTACCAAAGCGATAGTTCCTATCTATGACAGCTCTTTCATCACTCAACATTTCTCATAGATACTGCCCACTGTCAAACATTGCTTTAATTTTACCCATCTTTTGCATCTTCATGTAATTCTACTGAACAAGTACCATCCACAAACTCCGCCAGTGACCATTAGTTTAGAATCATAGAATGTTTTGGGTTGGAAGGGACCCCTAGAGGTCATCTAGTCCAACCCCCCTGCAGGAACAGGGACACCGCTAACTAAATCAGGTTGCTCACAGCCCCGTCCAACCTGGCCTGGAATGTTCCCAGGGATGGGGCCTCCACCACCTCTCTGGGCAACCTGTTCCAGTGTTTCACCACTCTCATTGGAAAAAATTTCTTCCTTAGATCCAGTCTAAACCTACCCTGGTTTAGTTTAAAACCATCACCCCTTGTGCTGTCACAGCTGGCCCTACTAAAAAGATTGTCCCCATCTTTCCTACAGGCCCCCTTTAGGTACTGAAAGGCCGTAATCAGGTCTCCCCGCAGCCTTCTCTTCTCCAGGCTGAACACCCCCAACTCTCCCAGCCTGGCCTCAGAGCAGAGGGGCTCCAGCCCTTGGAACATTTTAGTAGCCCTCCTCTGGCCCCGCTCCAACAGGTCCATGTCCTTCTTGTGCTGAGGGCTCCAGAGCTGGACGCAGTACTCTAGGTAAGGTCTCCCCAGAGCAGAGCAGAGGGGCAGAATCCCCTCCCTTGACCTGCTGGCCACACTTCTCCCGATGCAGCCCAGAGTACGGTTGGCCTCTCAAATGAGGCTGTGAGAAAATTACAGACCCTTGACCAGGATACAGTTTCAGTGGGGTTCAGGCTGTGGCTCATCTTTACTTTAGATGAGCCAGGTTGCTGCGTTTGGTTTTGATGGTGCTGATCTCTAAGGCCAGATTAGTTCATATCTAAAGTGTCCATCTCTGCTTTGACCAGAAATTACTGTTTCTTGAAAATTTCTGTTTGCTTTGAGTTTGATTTCTTTTCCTGAAATGTCTGTGGTCCTTTCTTTTGGGTTAATATCTGACAATTTTTTAAGTTTCTGTTTGAATAATAGTCATTACACTTCTACAATAGGGGATTATAACCAAGTTGATTTTTCTTGAAATTATTCACAGCTTGCTCCCTTACTTGTATGATTTTGTAGGTTCACAACTACACCTGATATTTCTTAGCCAGCCTCCCAACTCTTTGATAAGGCCCCTCTGAGCAGATCGCTCTGGATTTATGCAGGAGTTTTCAAAGATTTAATCTACCATTTCTTGATCTATCAGGTAAGTAGGGTACAATTCAGACAGATGCATGATTCATGGTGATACGGGATTGTGAAAGATGGAGTCAAAACGCATTTGTTAGCATGACAGACATTATTGATCCATATAAATAATGTCTTCTAAGGAAGCAAAGCATTAAATATTATCCAGAATTTCACCAGTATTATGTAAGGGAGCGCAGTAGTAGCCAATGAACAAAGTAAACTGACACCAGAGCATCTAATTTTCATTTCAGCAGTCACCTGAGTAAAATTATTCCTGTGAAAGGTTAGCACATATAAAAAATTCATACTAAATCACAAAAATAAATTTGACTGAGTGAAGGTTTGGTTTTTTAAGTGATATAGTTTTTTACTGTCTCAGTTCTGGAAGTAGTTGTACCAGAAAACTTTATAAAGCTTAGAAGAACAGAGAATTAATTCATGACTGGGAATGTAAGACATAATGGTATGAAATTTGCTCCTCTTCACACACACACACAAAACAAAATCAGAAAAATGTCATTGCCGTACTGCTAGAAAGGCCTCTGTGCTTCAAACACAAGTGAACATTCCAAACTGGTATTTCATAAATCTTTCTGTCATTATAACTTACTGATCTCCTTTCTTATCTCCTCCTTTCTGCAAAGATGGAAACAGCTGAGGGCACACATCCCTCCCGCCTATCATGGACAGAAATTATAAGAACTCAAAGCAAGCATGGATGAAAGAGCAAATTCAAAAAGGGAACATGAATTAAACCCAATTTCTGCAGCTGCTCTATCCCACAAGCTGGATTTCTATGTTTTAGCATGCAATAAGAGAACAAGAAAAACGCCTCACTTCTTTCTCCAGCTCTTTGACTTTGTTACTCAGTTGCTTCACTTTGGCTTTTTCACTCTCAGTCTCGGCAGTTATCTCGCGATTCTTTTTTGCCAATTCAACTATTTTAGTAGCTGCAACATCTCCAGCTAGTCCAGACGCCCCTGAAAAGTACACACAAAAGCAAGGGACATATTTTACAGGCAAGATTCAGAATAGATGATGCTTTTGTTCTCTGTTCAGTGCACAGTGTACTTTTATTGTCTAACCCATTTCTCTCAGAGCCGTGCCAGGCACTTATATGAACAAGTGAGGGAAAAGAGGCATCAGTGATTCCAGCTGGATTTCTTGGTCCTTTGAGTCAGAATCGCATTGTGGCTCGCAAAGCCACATGTCGGAAGGCCACAACAGTGGTTGGAGCAAAGTTTCCACACAGAAAGGGTAGAGGTGTTTTCTGCTCACCGCTGTGAAGGACAGTTATGAACAGGCTTTTGCGGCGTATTACAGAAAAAGACAACACTCTATTTCGCACTGGTTGTTTACTACCAGAGGAGTTGCTGAAACAGAGGTGCGAACTTTTCTAGACATCTGTCCTAAAAGGTCGGGCACGCTGTTACAGTTGGGTCCTGGATAACGTCCAGGAAACTTCATTGTGCCTATTTATACGCCCCTTGTGATTATACATGGAGCCTTAGTGTATTACTCTTTTAATTGCTCTTTTAAGCAGATACCTCACTCACCTCCTCATCAGAGAGGGTTTGATTAGTGTCACGAATAAAGTAATCCCCAGGACTGGCTCGCATGTCGCTTGGCTTTCGTTAACACCAGATAGGTGAAGAAAAGTTCTCGCACAAGTGCAAAATCAGTATAATTGCATACAATGTCCACGGAAACCTCCAGCTCAGCAGTGAATATCAGCTTGCAATAACAAATCCTTGGTGGGATATATGAAGATTGAACTCAGCTGCTGTCATTCTTTTTAACTTTTTCACTCTCTTTCAGAGATCTGAAGTAATGACTTTTCTACTGTGAAGGTTATATTCAAGAACCAGTGACACGTAAGGATGACAGATCACTCAAGTGAATTCTGAGTCCCATAAAACCCCTAGAGACATTACAGGGGCTAAGCGGAATATAGGTGAGCACAGAATATGACCCCACATCACTATTTAAAAATGTTGTAGAAAAAATAATAAATTCATTTTTTTTAAAAGCATTTCCGCTGTTCTTACTCCTTTATCTGATGTGTGTTTCCCCTCTCATCTAGAAGATATTTTTTCCTTTCCTTATTATTTTCATAATAAGCAATGGCTGCTAAGGATCACTGCTAAACTAACCAAAAGCCAGGCTTTTCACACATTTAATCAAAGCTTTTAATTCCCATGCAATGTGGGCAAGTCTCTTGCCACAGTGTAGGTAGGGAAGGCAGAGGCCTGGGGCAAACTGCCACAAGCTGGTATGTGAGTCAGCCAAAGCAGCTGCAGCAGCACATAGAATCATAGAATCATTTGGGTTGGAAAAGACCTTTAAGATCATCAACTCTAACTGTTAACCTAACCCTGCTATCCCACCACTAAACCATGCCCCTAAGCACCTCGTGTGCCTGGCTTTTAAATACCTTCAGGGATGGGGACTCAACCTCTTCCCTGGGCAGCCCGTTCCAGTGCTTGACAACCCTTTCTGTGAAGAAATTTTTCCTAATATCTAACCTAAACCTGCCCTGGCACAACCTCAGACCATTTCCCCTTCTCCCTTCACACTCATTACCAGGGAGAAGAGGCCGACCCCCACCTCGCTACAGCCTCCTCTCAGGCAGTTGTAGAGGGCGATCAGGTCTCCCCCCAGCCTCCTCTTCTCCAGACTAAACACCCCCAGTTCCCTCAGCTGCTCCCCATAAGACTTGTGCTCCAGACCGCTCACCAGCTTTGTTGCTCTCCTCTGGACATGCTCCAGCAACGCAACATCTTTCTTGTAGTAAGGGGCCCAAAACTGAACACAGTATTCGAGGTGCAGTCTCACCAGTGCTCCCTGGTCTTGACCCAGTAACAGCTTATAATTTCTCCTACGTACAAGTTACAGATAGTTTTTAGGAATGAAGGTGTAATTTAAGTGTTGTTTAGTTCTGTTTATTGCTGGTTTCCCCCTTCCCTACTAGCCTGGTGCTGTCCTGAACAACAGTGGCACCCAGTGGAGGAGATGCAGGCTGCACAGTTCAATTTTCAAAGGACACCCAAGCCACTTCAGAAGCTGGACTTTGCATTCAGCCAGCAGCCTGAGTGTGCCCTATTCAGGCATTCAAACAAAAAAGAGCCAGAATAAGGAATTTAACACTACGAAGCAGAGAAAGCAGCAACACTGCTCACTGACACTAACAGCAAGTTTTCTAAAGTATGATTTCTATGAGTCATCATTTTTTGTGCCAATAAGAGCAAGTTTGCAAAAGATCTGTGAGGAACAGAGACCACTGCATACCCCGAAAGAGCACTATACTTACATTAAGGGACATAATAATTATCAATAACAGTATTTTGCACCTTAGGTCTGACCTGACTACCTCAGATGTCATTTGGCCCTTTCAATAGCGCTCTAAAATGGGAAGTAGCGGTGTTCATATTTTGCAGCTCATGAAACTGAAGAAGAGAGTAAGGCACAGATCTTTAAGCGCACATGGTGTTCCACCTGTAAGTGCTATCCTGTCAAACCACTGTGAGGAACTTCCCTCTGCAAATAAAGCAATGAGACTTCTTACGTGGGAGAGACACCGCTGGTTAAGTAAACTCTGCAAATGCAAACCATCATCAACTTAGACCCTTGCAAGTTTAGGTAGCAGCTCTAAGTGTTGACTGAATCTATACCCAGGTGTCTCAGTATTTTCAAAGTTCAGAGCCAAGTGGTTTCAGTGCTATTGCAAATTACTGCGAGCTCAACAGAGAACAAGTCTCTCTCAGCTGAGAGCTGAACTTTGGCTCTTCCTTGCAGAAGTTTTACAGGAGTGGAAGCGGAGGCAACCACAATATGACTGAAATACCCCTTTTTAGCATAAAGCAGGTAAAGAGATGTCACATGAATACTTCACTGCCACAAGCTCACAATGAGTCTGTTGTCCTCCCTCTGTTGTCATCAGCATCCAGCAAACACTGGAACTAACATAGTGAGAATACAAAGTTACTGTGTTTACCCGACAAAGCCAATCTGTCCTCCTGTATTTTTTTCTGGAGTTGCTTTATTTCAAAATCTTTCTCCGTCACCAGTTTGTATAGTCTGCAGTTTTCATCTCGCACCTCTCGAAGCTGATCCTGGAGCTGCTCGTTCTCAACCTCAAGCAACCTGTGAAAAAAATAAGCCATAATGGCAAATGCCACTGTAATGTGCTTCAAACAGATGCTTCCAGAAATAAAATAACAAAATGACTGTATGCTAGATGAGCTGAGCTTACCAGGGGTGAGTTTACTGGATTAAGTAGAATATCCTAAACCTCAGATCAGAAGACAAGCTGATGATCTGATCTATTCAGTTAACTTATTTCTTCTTCAAAAATTCTGCACTTCCTCGTGTTGTCTGGGGCAAAGCATCACAGAACAGTTATCTTTTCAGTGCTCTTGAGGTTACTGAATAGTCTCATCTCACTCAGTCCTACTTATCTGATTCTTCAGAGGAAACCAGGCAATTCGGCATCCGTGACATTCAGGCTTTACTTTCTGTACTTACCGAAGCCAACAGAAGCCAACAGAGCATCAACTACAAAAGCTGCTACTGAGATTCTTTCTTTAAAAATGAATGCTTCATAACAATTCACAAAAGACCAATTTCCTATGTCCTCATCTGATTTTCTTGGAACCCCACCAGGCCAGACTGGCATCAGGTTGTATTGTTAATGTTGCTTTTTGGAATTCATTTAGAAACAAAGAATATCAAAAAGCCCTCCGAACGGGAGGAGATAGCCTTGCTTCTCCTATTTTTCGGTACATTTAGTATCATTTATGGGTTTCATCTCTCTAAGACATCCAGAGAATGAATAACTTTAATCTCTTTGCTGTCCTTACACGATGGTTCCTCCAAATGTAAAAACTAGAAGCTAAGGCCTCAGGGGCTCCATTCAATTGTGGGCACTCAGGCATCTATTTGAGATGCCCCAGGATTATCCGAGCTCCCTCCGTGAGGCCAGCAGCCACGACGCAGGGTTCTTGGGCCTGGTCAGAGAACTGAGAGCATCCTGGAGAGCACTTGCCACCCATGTGTGGACATATAAGCCAACCCCAAGAATTACTAACAGCCTCCAACTTTAGACATACATGTTAGGCAGATTCCCCCAGACAGCAGCATTTCAGAATAGAAATGAACCTGTCTCCATTCCCCAGAGACGAAACTCAGTGTGCTAAGAGGAGCTGACTGACACTGCCTTCGGTAAATACATCTGTGGCAGAGACCCTGCTGGCTCAAGTCAGTGGTTCCCGTTCTGCCTGCCTCTCTCTTCCCACCTGAGTGTCTGGGTGGGGTCCCACTCCGTACCAAGACACGGGTGTCTCTCTGCGAGCAGCAAGCCAAAACACACGCGAAAGTCAAAGGAGGTTTAGTCAAAGCAACCAGCACTACCTACAGACTAGCTGCCACTGTAGGGTGACCTGAATCGCTCTCTAACTGCCACTAAATGCTCTGACGAGGGGACTCAATTCAGTTACCCACACACGGGTGCCATTTTGTCTGCCCACCCTTCCCCCAGCTGCTGCTGCTGAAGGGTGCAGGCCTCCTGTGTCCCATCTATCATTCCCAGGTGGAAGTTCCTGATACCCTACAGCATCTCAGATATCATTAGACACCTAAGCCAGACGGATGAATTGATTTCTAGATTCTTATCATCTACAGCGTGACCCTGAACTTAATCTGGAATAGTGCCCCACCCCTTTGTCCTACAGACTGATTGCTCCAGAGTACAACAGAAGTAGGTAGCATGGATGATCCCAGAGATTTGGGTAAAGCCCAGTTGTTACAGTATATACTTGTGGCTGTGGACATATCCACAGCCAGACAAGTTGGCTACCTCAATAGTCACCTAAATCTTTTCTATTCTAAAGTGTTAGCAAGCTTTTTGCTCCAGCTGGACTTTGGAGCTTTCAAATGCACACTCTGTGTGTACATGTCAGAATAAATGACCCCTTAAAGCACTGCCATAAACAGCGCAGTCAATTTATGAGATGATTCAGAATCCATAATTAAGAAATGCACTTCTGTTTCAAAGCTGCAAATCAAAGGGAGATCAAAGGCAGCTGTTTACAGAGGAGAAGAAAGCAAGCATCAATCTGAGCAGAGAAAAGGCAAAACTAAGTTATTCCCACATGTACCACTCATAGAAGTGAGCAACAAAACTGTGCAGATCTAATTAGAGACACATGGACAAAAAGACTTTTAACAGTTAGGGAATTAACATGAAAAAAAGGTTCTAAGCTCTTAACACACCTAATCAGCGATGTCTTCCTCAGAGCTGCCTTCCAAGTCTTGACAAAAAGCACTTACAGTAGGATGGACAGAAATCCCAACTGCACAGAGCTGGAGTCTCCTCTGAGAAACTTCTCCATCTCATCCCATCCCATCCCATCCCATCCCCAAATGACTCTACATGTTACAAAGGAGGTAGCAGGTTCCACCCAAGTGGCTCAGCTACGGAAAGTCAGCTAAAAGAAACAGGCTGCAGAAAGGTAACCATTTTCACTCTAGTTCAGGGAAACAGAGCCAGGTGAAGCTTATGAGCAGGGCCTATGACTGAAATCCAGCTAAGTGTCTTTCCCAGCTCTGTGACAGATTCTCCATGTGATGGGGAGAATCATTTAAATACAACACCAGAGCAGGGAGGATAAAGTTACAGAAAGAACAAACCAGAAAGACAAAAATGTCAGCTAAATGCTCGCCTAAACAAAATTTGGGAGTAGGACGTGAGGAAGGAGAAACGAACTCCCAAGGCTCAGAGGACGGGAGACTTCTGAGAGGAGAATGTTTTCCAAGGGCTGCTATAAACAACACTGACGTGCTGAAATCACTGCCACTGCAGACCATATGGAGCCCTGTTATTCTGGAACAAGTTTCTAACATGTTGTCATGGGAATACTGTAAAGTACATCCTGGTGAATCCCTTCCAGAAGCAAACCCTGCCTGGATTTGATATACTCATAACCATTCTTTTGCTGAATGCAGAAGTACATAAGCAAAGGACAGTCTGGATAAATCTGCTACACCTGTCATGTCAAATGGGGACTTTTAACAGCCAGTGCCACTGAAAACAGAAGTAAGTAAGAGCTCTTGAATCACTCAGTCCTAAACTACTAAACCATAAATGGCAGAGAACTGCGGGGACTCTCCAGTACTCTGCATGTCTGCTCATCCACCCTGCACCAGGATGCGCTAGGGGAGCGCCTTAGCCCCTCTCCTCCACCAGACAAATCCACATTTGAACTGTGGGAATCAGTCTCCCTCTCCATTAAAAAAAAAAAAAATTAAAAAAAAACCAAACAGATCTCCATAGTAACCTTCTATGTACTAGCAGAACAAAATGTCAAAGGGAAGAGGACAGCTGGTAGAGGTCAGAAGCATAACCTGGCAGATCATACAGCCGTGGTGAGGGACCTATGTGTGAAGAAGACAATATGTGATGCAACGGTGAGAGCATTAGTTTCTAGAAGGTCAGCTCCCCGTTTCCACACAGAATTCCTTTGCAGCATGAACACCACATTCCCAGAAGCACCTGAAAGTTTCCATGGTTCACTCCTGGGTACCCTGCACCTTCAAGCTCTGCTGCAGCTTATGCACTTGGGCGTTTAAGGAAGCAGTCTTCAGAAATAAGCTGAGCAGGGAGTTGCCCAGAGTAACGCAGAGAGAAGATCAGCACTTAGGGCCTAATAAACTGGGGTCAGTGGCTTGATAAACTTTGGTAGGGGTGCCCTTCCCCACTCCGGAATCTGGGAGGGAAAATGTCTCAAAGGTATATGCCTGCCTGTGTTTTTCCACCCGTGATCAGCTGGTTTTGGCAGAGCTGCCAGTTCCTCCTTCCTGCCCCTGTATCACAGTATGCCATCCCATCATGGTGCCAATCAAGCAATCTGTGGGGCTAAAGCTGTAAATTGGATCACTGAAATGACTTGAGAATAAAAGTACCCTTCCCCCAGAAAGTGAATCCAGTTTCCAGCAAATGGCCACATCAGCACAGTTGCAAGTGGGGAGCAGAAGCAGGAATTTCTGCAGCTGGCTTCACCACAAACAGGGAGCAAACCCCTGAACAGCCAACACTGTAGTAACAGCGGACATCTTTGGGATGCGTCCAACTTCAGACTAGTTTGGAAAAAAAAAAATAAAAATTAATTGCGTTGGAAAGTGCGACTGACTATATCCTAAGAGGAAGAGGAATCATTTGAGCTGGGGTTTCAAGTCTCTGCTCCAGTAAATTGAATTATGCACTCAGCTCCAAAAACAAGATTAAGGGAGATCCACACCACACCATCCAGTATCCTAGTAATCCAGACACAACCCGAGTGGGTGAGATAAGGCTCAAATCTTATTTGAGGCCCCAGTAAGATTTAAAACCCTACCTTGTATAACGCTGTCAAGTATCTTAACCAGGAGGCAATTCTGTCTATGAGACCCCCCTGTAGTGCTGGCTGACTTTTGATTTACTAAACCAGGTTATATTGCAAAGAGAGCTGGGGGAACACTTTTTTGTGCTGCAGGCCTTTGGCTTGCACCCATTAGTAGCTTTGCCCTTACTTCTCTTTGGAAATTACTCATCTAGGGAACATGTTTGTTTACAAGGCTAGGCAGGAACTAACCAAGAGTTCAGAGGATGTCAGTGATCCTGGGTGACTGGATTTTGCCAGGTAGCACCTAGCCACCCCTGGCATGTCACCCTTAACCCCTCTGTAATGACACTCTCCGTTTCTGAAACACTGATAATAAAGAGCACATCACAACGCTCTGAGTATAAACACGTTAGGGATGGCGAGAGCCTTCTCAGGGTAATGAAAGCCCAGTATGTGGAGAAAGAAAGTGCACCGTTAACTTAATAGGAGTTTCATAAGATCACGTGCAAAATACACTTCTGTGTCTTCCTTGAA
The DNA here is from genome assembly GCF_000687185.1 of Egretta garzetta. Classification (NCBI taxonomy): domain Eukaryota; kingdom Metazoa; phylum Chordata; class Aves; order Pelecaniformes; family Ardeidae; genus Egretta; species Egretta garzetta. The sequence continues at coordinate 190,040 of NW_009259423.1, read as the reverse complement.
GGAACAGTGCTGCTACACCTTTACCTTTTGCTGTTGTCTTCATTGACAGGTTGTCCTGTTTCAAACAGGTTTAGATCATTCGGGACTCTGAAAGTCTCCTTTGCGTTGCTGTTATCACCCTTCTGACAGCTCTGCTTTTCCTTCTTCCTCTCCATTAGGTTTTGCAGCCGCCTTTGCTGTTGCTCTTGGTAAGCCTTAAACTGGCTTTTAAAATGTTCATTCACTTCTATGTCTGACTCCATTGTTTACTAAAAGCATAACAAGAAGAAAATAAAAAGCGACAGAGAGCAGGGATCAACATCGCTTTGATAAACACCCTCTTCTAGCAGCTGCTTCACAGTTTTTCCTCACTGACCTCTGCAGTCGCCCTGCCGCCTCCTCCTGTCAGCCACAGCTCTCTTCAGCCCCACTGCCTTGCCTCAAGTGCCTTTTCCCACGAAACGGCTTTTAAACAGTCTTCAGAAAGGTTTCCGGGTCTTTTTCACTCTAGCCTTCAAAACCCAATGTTTTAAGATGGTTTTAAACAGGTCTGTTTAAATAAACATTTTTACAGAAGAGCACATTGGGGTCAAATCCAAGCGAATGTGGCAACCATATTATACTGATTAAAGGGAACGCTGGCTCTTTGCGACCCAGGTCCATCCAGCCATCATTCCCATGTTTCAAAGAAAGGTGCAGGTCCCCCCATTTTTGGCTTAATGTGGGGCTGACAGGAAGAGAGATCGCTGTTTCTCCTAATGCTGCCTGTGTGTACTAGACACCAAGAGTGTGGTTTTCATCTATCCCCCAAATTTTGAAGCATCAAGTGATAACATCAAAGCGATATTGCTACCCATTTAAACATCTAGACCTTCACTTTGAGTAAAGACGAGCAGTTTTCTGATGTATTCCAGCCCCCTCTCCTTCTGTTTGACATTTACAGTCAGCAAAAAATCCGGTGCACCTTTGGTCTAGTAAAACACAATCAGTAAAAGCTTCCAAAGGCACGCCCTGCACTGAGTAAGTAACGGAGGCCCTTTCCTCACGCTAAGGCAGCAATCATCTTGATAAAAGTGCCAAAATACACGCGATGTCCCTGCGTGTACTGTATGGGCAGCGACGCATTGCAAGCAGCTTTATGGCGCGTTAAGGACTGACAAGTGCCAAGAGCGGAGCCACTGCCTCCGCACAGCCCCCAGCCCCCTGGGTACGAGCCTGTGGGCAACCGTTAGCCCTCCAGCCCACCTGGGTAGCGACTCCAGACCTGGCACAGGGGGGGATTTGCCACAGAGC
>NW_009259423.1:188046-188322 GCF_000687185.1 Egretta garzetta | reverse complement strand
ATCGCACCCGCGCAGGTGATTTTTATTCCGGTGTATGAGCTCAGCCCGCCCCTCCGCAGGAGGCTGCACGCAGAGGGGGGGAGCCCCCCGCCAACAAATCCACGGCCAAACACTCGTTATCTCCAGCACTGATGCATTTCTTCGTGTTTCATCTCCCACGGCTCTGTACAGCGCGTCACAGACCGAGATGCTGGAGCCCTGCGTCCCGCTCTGGAGCCCTCAGCACCAGGAGGACATGGACCTATTGGAGCAGGGCCAGAGCAGGGCTACTGAAAC
>NW_009259423.1:183675-187997 GCF_000687185.1 Egretta garzetta | reverse complement strand
TGGGGGTGTTCAGCCTGGAGAAGAGAAGGCTGCGGGGAGAGCTGAGTGCGGCCTTTCAGTACCTAAAGGGGGCCTATAGGAAAGGTGGGGACAAGCTTTTTAGTAGGGCCAGCTGTGACAGGACAAGGGGGGATGGCTTTAAACTGAAGCAGGGTATGTTTAGACTGGATCTAAGGAAGAAATTCTTTACAATGAGGGTGGTGAAACCCTGGCAGGGGTTGCCCAGAGCGGGGGTGGAGGCCCCATCCCTGGGAACATTCCAGGCCAGGTTGGACGGGGCTGTGAGCAACCTGATGTGGTTCAAGGTGTCCCTGCTCCTGCAGGGGGGTTGGGCTGGGTGACCTCTAGGGGTCCCTTCCAACCCAAAACATTCTATGATTCTATAATATACAGTATGTACCTTGCTATATTTATTACAGAGACATCATACTGCCACCATGGAATGTAAGCGAATAGGAGAAAACAAAGTTTTTACAAATTGGCTTTATCAACACATTTATTGTTGCGATTGCTGTTGGAGATACAAGGGGTTTGAGTGTAAAACAGCATCGGCAATTTACAGAGAAGGGTTTTAACACCTCATCGAGGATGATGGGAGCTTTCCAGATTTAAATGTTTTAAAATTTCTATAAGGAATGATACTGCAGAAATCGGAGCTAGATCATATACTTTAAAAGCATTAGAACACCAAATCAAGGTTTAAGTTTCACAATATGTATTTTAAATGTTACATTTAAATGTTATTCAGAAGAACACTGTAAATAAAGTTACAAAATATAGTAATCCAAGAGTCTGAAAATCTATAGTAAAAATAAGGAGCCCGTGTCTTCATTAACAATGAATAAATATAACATTTAAATAGCTGCAACATACCAAATACTCATCTCATGCCTTAAATAAAAAAATAGATGTTTATATCTCTCTCAGTATTTTAGGAGTCATTTAGTGCTACTAAAGGCTTCTAAATTACAAAGCTGGAGGCTGACAAATATACAGGATAGAAAATGACAGCAAAGCATTCACGACACTCTCTCACAGACACGGCCTCCGCGTTCTGCCCGAGGCTGAACAGCAGCTAGTTCAGACTTTGTCATTTTGGGCAACAGCAGCAAAAAGAAGTCACTGATTTTAGAACTGAGTTGACAGTCGAGGGGAAGATAAAGGGATTGTACTCTACTATATCCCCTAAAAACCGGGATACGGTAGCGTCAATCAGAAAGAACCAGACCCTGACACCCACTCCCCCGGTGCGCAATCGTTTAGGCTGCCAGCTTTGAGACAGTGTACCATACACAAAACAGATATAGGGCAATTCTCTAATACCATGTACTAATTTTTTTTTTCCCCCCGCAAGAACCCCTCGATATGAGGTTTGTAGCTGCAATACACAGGCCACCACCTGGAGAGAGATTTCAGTCATCTTCCCGTTAGTCCTTGGGCTTCACCACGTACTCCCGAAACATGGAATACAGCACACCTACAAGACAAATACAAGCACAATTAGAAAGCTGGGTTAAATAGGAGATAATGGGTTTCAAAATCTGAACAGTAAGAGATATTCTCAGCAATAGAAATAACATTTCCTTTTCTCTTCTGCTGTATTTTTTTTTTAATAGCGGTGACGAACGCTACAAAATTCTTCATAAAGGGAGAAAGCGGATAGGAAAATACACCGTACATGAAAATGTGGATCCCCAGCCAACTGTAGTTGGCTTTGCAGCTGAAGTCAAGCTCTTCTGTTGTACCTTCTGGGAATGCAGTAGGCAAACGGTGTTTCATGGGATACACATTGGCACACATACAGAGCTGCAATGCTTAGATGTGACCGGGGATGTACAAATCAAGTACATTCAGGGACATAATTCCAGTCCTGAAAATACTACTACGCAAGCTGATGTTCCGATGCATCAAATTCAGAAACAGCAACATATTTACAAGGGAAAATACTAACATCAGATCGGGTTTTTTTTTGTCTTTGCCTCCAATTTCAACACCCACAGAACCCCACATACTTCCCACATCTAAAAGCAGTCAAAACTTCTACGCTCAAAGGTAGCGCAGTTTAATATTAAATGTATGTACTTAAACATCACGTTACTCTAGAAAGGCTGAGCATAAACATCCTCAAATACGTCAGGGACACTTCCACCCCGAGGATATTTCATGCACACCGTATTACCCACCAGGAGAAGAGATGCCAGAGGTTCTCTGTGGTTTGCCAGCGCCTCCCGTTCGTTACCTACCACACGTTATCGCTCCCACGACGAAGCCCTGGGCTGCCACGCGCATGTGAATCAGGTGAAGCGACATTTTCATGTCACCTCTGTGCTTCAGTCTGTACAGCCCGTAGCCAACCACCATGGCAAAGCCAGCCATCCCTGCAAGGCAAGGCGAGCATCCTTGTGAGTTGAGATCCAAGTCATTGAGATGGGTGAAGTGACCTAAACAAGGTATCTTGGGGAAAAAAAAAATCATGTTTTGATCTAATCCCTCTGGTTTTGTACAGATGGCAAGTCCTGGCCTGTCTACTGTTTTCACTCGAGTGGCGTCTAATTCAATGCACCAGGCAGCACAGAGAACAGTGAGGGATTTCCACCAGCGTTAAAATGCAACAGCAGCAACTCAAGTGTGTAGAACATGAGTCTGATGGGGAGCGGCTGAGGGACCTGGGGTGTTCAGCCTGGTCCCCACCCCTGGGGGGATTTAACAGCCGGGCAGAGGTAGTGCTGAGGGCCAGGGTTTGGGGGTGGGATAGCAGGGGTAGGGGAATGGTTGGGCTGGGGGAGCTTAAAGGGCTTTCTCAACCTGAACGATTCTGTGATTCTAAGGTGTCAGAGTTTCCTGGGTATTTTTCAGAAAGCACATGTGCTGCTTGCACCCTCTTTCCTGGGAGGAAGCTCACACCCAAGAACACCACTCAGCTGCAGCTGGGACACACGGTGTGTGGATGCACCCTGCCGTACCCACCGGCCTGCTGAGGTTGCTATTTTGGGCATTATCACGTTTGGTCTGTGGGACAGGACAAGTCACACGTTACTCGTCCCACGCTGTGGGGAGAGATGTCCAGCAAGGTCTGTCACAGGGCAGGAGTTCATTTTCAGTCCTTCAACAGGCTGAACGCAGCCCTGGAAGTGCCAACTCCAACCTCCGTACGCTGATGCTCTCACAGAATATGGAGCAACAATGCACAAAGTTTCCCAGTTCCATCCACTGTATTCCATATTTAGGATGGTTATTTACGTAGTTCCAAGGAAGCTGCCAAGTTTTAAGGGCTGTGTATATTTTATTGCCAAGAGCCTGGACAGCTTGTCTCCCTGAACATGAGTATTACCGATTCCACCTGGGAAGGTATAAACCCTTACTTCACCAGCACACGATCCACGTGGTAGCTTCATTAAATACCAATTAAGAGTTTTACAGCCTTCACACTAGCTTTGACACAGGCTGAAGATAAGTTCTGCCAATCTGCTTGGGAGAACCCGGACTCGCAGAGTCCGTAGTACACTTCAGCAAGCTGGAAAGCAAAGTCCTGTGACCAGAGAAACCAGTGACGGATACGTGTTGGCAAATGCTTGGAACAGTTCACCCCGAGTGACCTGACTGCTCTCTGCTTAAGGTGGCTGGAAATCAAAATGCGTCTGGTGTCAGAGGCAGTTCCCGATCAGAGGAAAGCTCTCCGGATGAACGCAACTGATCTTCTCTCTCCTCAGAGGCTTTTTTGGGGTCTCTGCAGTGACACTGAGAACTTTAACAACCTCCTCAAGCTGGGGTACCTCAAAACCTACTAAGAAAATGCATTTTAAACTATGGGATGGCAGCAGAGAAGGGTGAAAGGTTTAGCAGGTGGGCTGTATTTTAGATACTTCTGGTTTGTATTTTGTTAGCTTGAAAGTCACTCCGTAGCGATCACACAGTTCCCAGTAACCGTCCTCCGGAATGGCTGCAAAACGCACTCCTTACCAAAACCAGGATCATCTAAGCATGCTTGCTAAGCTCACCTAAACAGTTTCAGGGTTTGTTGGTTTTTGTTTTTTTTTTTTTTTTTTTTTTTGCTTGTTTGTTTTTTGTAATTGTAGCTTCTGGGTTTCTATTTAAGATAACAGACCTGACTAATTTCCCTGTTTCTTGCAGAACAAATACCACTCCCGGCAGGAGGCGTACTGCTGTCAGCACACAAAAAGCCTACGTGAGGAATTAAGGACATGGAGCTGTTGGAGCAGGGCCAGGGGAGGGCTACTAAAATGATCCGAGGGCTGGAGCCCCTCTGCTATGGGGCCAGGCTGGGAGAGTTGGGGGGTTCAGCCTGGGAGAAGAGAAGGCTG
>NW_009259423.1:181836-183665 GCF_000687185.1 Egretta garzetta | reverse complement strand
CGGCCGGTCAGGGCTTCAAGGGGGCCCAGAGGAAAGGGGGGGACAAGCTTTTTAGTAGGGCCACCTGGGACAGGACAAGGGGGGATGGTTTTAAACTAAACCAGGGTAGGTTTAGACTGGATCTAAGGAAGAAATTCTTTACAGTGAGGGTGGTGAAACCCTTGGCAGGGGTTGCCCAGAGAGGGGGTGGAGGCCCCATCCCTGGGACCATTCCAGGCCAGGTTGGCCGGGGCTGTGAGCAACCTGATGTGGTTCAAGGTGTCCCTGCTCCTGCAGGGGGGTTGGGCTGGGTGACCTCTGGGGGTCCCTTCCCACCCAAAACGTTCTATGATTCTATGAATTAATTTCAAAGTAATTCCCCAGTCACAGGAAAAATGTGGTCAGCGCCAGTGTTTACTCTATTGATTGCTCACGAAGAGAGAGATCGACATAACCACATTTCCTCATCTTTAAACTCACCGATGGGTACAAATGGTGTCTCTTTAAATTTCCTTAACAGCTTCGATGTCTGGCTGGTGTCAGTCTCATACTCCGAGAAAACGGATTCCTGACCGGATGACATGGTGGCTGCGAAGACAAAAAGTCTCCCTTCAGGTTTGAGAAACACCAAGTTAAGAGAACTTTTAGAAAAAGGAAATCCCTTGCATATTCTACCAGTCACAAACGTCCAAGTGGTCAGGCAGAAGCACAGGAGCTAGACTCACACTGATGAGCTCTATACAGGTGATTTGAGTGAAGTCTTGGGAAGCAAGATATGGGATGGGGGGCGGGGGCGGGAAGAAAAAAGAAAAAGTAGCAGAGCAACAAATTCCTGCCATCCGTTTTCACACCGTTACAGATCCCAGCGGCCCCACACACATGGTGAGAAGCCACTGAAAGCTTTGGTCGCTGCCTGTGTTTCCCTATAGGACTCCCACCCTCCACCACACCGCTTTCCTTTCGCAGGTGATTCCTTAATAGCAGCTCTGACCTCAGGGAAGTTCATCCCTCCTCTTTTGCTCCCTGCCAAGTGTGGCAAGGGAAGCGCTCGGGTCAGAAAGTGCGAGCCGCTGCGGAAGGTCAGCCCTGCCCAGCACCTCGTCAGTCACTGCTGTGGCCTATCCCTCCCCGTTCCCCACTTCAAGGGGGTTTCAAACTCCTGCTGGAGAACAGGGGCGCAGAAAATGGCAGCTGCTGAGGAGCTGGAGCCGGTCCTGAAGCCCTCGATAGGCAGGGACCGATGTGGGGACACATTGGGAAGATGAGGAGAGTTTCCATGGCGGCGCAGGCGATTCCTCACCTGCCTCCAAGGAAAATAATACAAGAGCAGCAGCAGCAAGAAGGGCTCTACCTTCTGAGCCACCATCGTCACCCAACCAGCGGGGCCAACCGCCAACACGTGTGAGGAACTCGCCCGCTTGTCGTGCTGTCCCCGTCATGGATTACACCACGACCTGTGCCTTCTTCAGTGCCCGGCATAAGCATCACTCCCCAATTAACGCCCATTTCCGTTAGCACAATTAGCTCAGCGGCATCACCGAGGGCTCTGCTAGAAAAAAAACTCTCTACCGGAATTGTTCCAGGTTCGCCCTCGACACGCTCAGCAGCGAAACACAGCTCGGCCTCGCACAGAAGCACTCCAAGCTCTTGAAATATAAAACCAATGAGAATTTAATTTAAGCACGGGGTAGTAAATAGGCGCGAAAGATGCGTTTCAAAGGCGGCCGCGCTCCCCGGTTACGCAGCATTTTGTGCACAGCCATTTCAGAAGACTGGGGGGGGGCTTTAAAACTAAACGTGGAAACCTTCCCCGCTGCAGGCCAAAGGACTGGGACTCTCCCACCTGCTAC
>NW_009259423.1:175373-180414 GCF_000687185.1 Egretta garzetta | reverse complement strand
CTGCTGGCCACGCTTCTCCCGATGCAGCCCAGGGTAGGGTTGGCTTCTGGGCTGCCAGCGCCCATGGCCGGCTCATGTCCAGCTTTTCGTCCATCGGTGCCCCCCAGTCCCTCTCGGCAGGGTGCCGAATGGCCTTAGTTTGGGTTGCAAGCAGAGCTTGCTCTGCCCCCGCTGTACGCCGGGCGGTGGGTCTCGGAGCCCAAAGACAACCAAGACATGGCTTTGGGTTTAACCAAATGAAATCTGGAGCAGGAGGAGAAATCCCCCGCGATCTTGAAGATGCTTAAAACCCTCCCATAAGCCCAGGAGCAGTTCTTCAGGGCGAAACAGCAAAAAAAAAAAAAAAAAAAAGGCCTTTTCCCCAAAAACTCTGCCCCGTTTTGCAGCTCTCCAGGGTGGCGTTTGTGACTCCCCAGCTCTGAGCACGGGGGGAAGCGGAGCTGCTGCTCCCACGGGGCCGACTCGGCCGCTGACGTGCGGCATTTTCAGCAGCATGAAGGAAAGCGGCGCCAAGAACTGTTTGCTAGTACCGCTGTACCTCTCTAAATGTGCTTCCCATCATGGGTAATCTGGTTATTTTAATTGCCGAAGCCATTAGGGCTCTGCAGAGTCTGAAAGGAAGAAAAAAAATCTATGCAATTACCAGCTCCCAAATTGAGTTAAAATCTTGTAATAAATTACAGTGAAGGCTGCTTTCTCCAGTGACTCTCGGAGGCACATTTAATTCCCTGCAGCTCTGCCTGATACGTGCTTCAGGGGAGAAACTCAGTTACAACCAAAAACTTACTTCATTTTAATTGCTGGGCAAATGAAACTGCTGTCACCTCTACTGTCCCCGTGCGTGGGTTTGGCACCTCGGCTTTGCAAGCGGCTTCTTGCATTCTCCTAACGTGTGTGTTACCTATATATTTATTATATCTTCTAAACGCAAGCACAAGTGTACGCTGGCTGATGGTGGCAAACACGGAAATGAGTAAAAATAACATCTCTGTGGATCCCCCTGCCACGGGGCAGGTCGGGTGCGGAGCTGTGGCCATCGCTGCTGCTCTGTTCTCCCGCTTTTACCAGGGCAGTTTGGGGTTTAAAAAGCTCAACCAGGGTTGGTACAAGGGATGGCCTTGGCACGGTCGGGGTGTTCCCCATGGCCCTGTTTGGAAACAAGCCGGAGGGTGACCGCACACTGATGGTGTTCTAAAACCTCTCCAATAAATCACTTTTATCAGAGGGACATTTGATAGGCAAGCCAAGGGTCGTGCCATGAAGCTGTCCCCAAAACACCGCTGTGGCAGTGCCAGGAGCCTGGCGCATCTCTGCTGTGGTCAATCTCTGCAGGTTCAACCACGGCTGCTTATCCTGGTACCGTAGAATCATAGAATCGTTTAGGTTGGAAAGACCTTTAAGATCATCAAGTCCAACCGTTAACCTAACACTGCCATCACTTTCAGTGCTTCGCCGCTGCCCACAAAGACATGAGGTTGTCCCCACAGAGCTGCCAGTGCCCGCCAGCCCCGGCTGTGTCCCTACTGGTAGCTGTTTCTGCTCTTGCAGGGGATGAGGACCCTGTGGAATTCAAGTAGCACCTGGCTTATTCAGATTTCCTGGAAAAAATGCAGATTTCTACACTGGGGTCTCATGCCCAGGAGCCTTTCAGTGCAGAGAACAAGCAGGTCCAATCCTGCCTGGGGGAGCTGGGAGGTGGACAGAGTGAACATCATCTTAATATCCATCTGTCAGGCAACGGCAGATGTTTCCACTAGTTAAAGCCTTTAGAAAACAAAATAACAAGAGGGAGCTTGTTGCTGCATCTGGAGTCGGGATGCAGCAAACCCAGGACCAACAGGGAAAAAGGAATTAGGGACTGATCGCTTGTTTGGGAGGAGGTGGGGTAGAGAACAGGGAAGAACCAAGATGGACGGGGGAAAAGCGGGAAAAATGGAGAGAAGAAGGGCAAAAGGAACTGGTTGTGTTTAAGCAAGCAGCTGGTCTGTGTGCTTGTCTGGGTGACCCTGAGCTAGTACATCCCAGAAAAACCTACTTCAGACTATTTTGCGGGCAGTCTCACCATCCAGCCTGTGCGTGGATGCACAGGATCCACCAGCAATCTTCACATCATGCTGACATGGGTCCTCGGTCCCAGTGGCTCTGGCCATCCCTAGCACGGTGCCTGACTTGAGCTGTCCAAAAAGCAGGTTGTATTTCTCAAGAAGGAGTGCTGGGGTCCCCACAGCACCCGTGGCAGGAGGCACCGCAGTCCTGATGGGTGTCTCAGGTGGCAAAGCCCAGCCCTGGGTGCAGGCACCAGTTGTAGATGTTGTAGAGGGACACGTGCTCGGACATGGCATGGAGATGATTTCTCCAGTGCTCTCACCCAGAGTGACACCAGGAAAGGCAAAACAGAACAGGGAGGTCACACTGAGCTCACATTTCCTGCCCATGCTCTTGTGCAAGTAAAAGAAGTTCCTAAAAGTCTGATTCGAGCCTTTGGCAGGATGGGAACTGCCTGCGGTGGAGAAGAAGCTCCCGTAAGTGCATTTTCTGCTTCTCGCTTGTAGACAAAGCTTCATGAGAAACCTGGAGAGGTTCTCTTTTATTCTTGAAAGTTAGCCAGTGCTCTGTAGGGGTCGGGATTAATTTCTGAGCTCAGCCCACATTGCATTCGTCAGTTCTCTGCTATGAGCTACAGGACGGGGATGTGAATGTCAGTGCCAGCGTGATACAGAGGGGAGAAGACACAGCAGAGGGAGAAAAGGCAGCTTGGTGGGCTGGGAGAGACCCAGAAATGGAAATTTTGGGGATGGCTTGCCCTGATGTGGGTGCAGAGGGGGTGTGTGGGGGGGAAGGTGTTTAGGAATCTCGCTGGGTGTTGCTGTGATCAGAAGGGTGGGCAGTTTTGGTTTCCTCTCCAAGGGGTACAGTCAGAACTGTGTATGGCTGAGGATGAATTTTTTCCAAAATATGAAACAGAAAAAAAAATCCCAGCTCATTCTCAGACAAGTCTTTTTCTGTCACTCTCCTGTGGCAGATTTCTGCTCTCCATGGCTGCTCTGTCTGAAGTGCCCTGCAGCACTCGCCAAAGAACTGTGAGACACCAAGAAAACATTTCAGTGCAGCCCAACCCACATTTTCTTTTCTTTTCTTTTCAGCCAGCTGGAATTACCTGGAATGGGTATTTAAGCAATTTTAGGCACGGGACCGCAACAGGTACGTCCAGAGCTTCACCCCTTATGGCTGCACACCCACAGGCACCCTCAGCACCCCACTCCAAACCCTTGGGTGCTTTGCTTAACCCGCTTGGGATGGAGGGGCTCCCCTTTCCCGGGGTGTTTGTGGGGAGGGAGCTGCCCTTAGAAGCTGCAGAGCCAGCATGGGGGATGTCCTCCTCGGGACAGGTAGCACAACCAGGGACCAGCAGCTTCATTGAAGGTCTCTTGGGCAATGGAAGAAACAGGTCCTCGAGGAGAGCAAGGCTGGAGTGACTGAAGCAGGGAACAACACAACCACAACTGTTTAGGGATTGCTGGAAGAATGAGGCCGGGGGGGGGCGGGGAACGGTGGGCAGCTGTGGCCATGGCTGACAAGCAATGTGTTTTAGGCGTGGAGGAGTATTTGTGCTGTTTTTCCCTATGACATCAGTCTTAATTTTTAAAACCCACAGTAACCTTCGTGGTACTGATGGGAGGTGGCTCAGGCAGTTTCTATCTCGCACCACAGGCAACGGGCTCTTCAGCGATGGCCATTGCTCAGTTTGGGTGGCTTTCAGAAGATAATACCCTTGTAGTGTTCTTGTGCATGGTTTGTTTTTTTTTTTCCTGATAATCAGACTCCAAAAATAGGAAGCTCTTCAAATCAGTCACCGTTTCCTGAAATCTGGACTGCAGCTGCCTAAACACTGACGCCAGCCTGCAGTCCTGGGGAGTGGCTGATCCCATGGCCCTCTCCCTTCTTGGTCAGGATGGTTCCAAGCCATGCCTCATCTCACGCAGGATCAACTCCAGCAACATCCTTCCAGCTAAATCTAACCTCTACCTCTAACCTTGATTCAGGAGTTGATTCTGTTGCCTACATGTCCTTGCCTTGGATGAGGCTTTCAGCAACCTGATCTAGTGGAAGGTTGCTCAAGTGGAAGGGGCGTGGAACTGGGTGATCTTTAAGGTCCCTTCCAACCCAAACCATCCTATGATTCTATGAATCTGTATTTTCCACTTTCTACTATCTTTTACAAGAATGCATGGCTTTGCGTCCTAGAGTTGGCATGGAGAGAGGTCAGTGGCCTACCAGGAGCAGTGAGATGTTCAGCATTTCACCTTCGGTAGCAGCCCCACCAGCATAAAGGTGCTGGTGGCAGGTTCTGCTTCACCAAGAATTGAGATGCCGCTTTCTCAGTAGCAACCCAAGTGAATCCAAAGCAGCTCACAGTGAGGTGTAGTGGTGGATTTCCCATAATCTAGAGCAGGCACTTCCTCAAAACTTGCAGTGGTGTCAGGGGGAAGTTGTGAGTTAGTCAGAGAAGACTGTGGTCATTTACTTTCAAGTTCTAATGCGTTGGAATTACTATTTTTATATATATGTACATATGTGTGTAGACAGCTGTCCCCATGCCATAGGCAAAGGCCAAGGAGAGCAGGACACAAAATACTTTTCAGAAGGTGGCAGAAATTTAAACCTATGAACTAGAGGAAAACCCTCCATGATGTGATGTTGGTCTTTCTTGAGTGGATTGGAACAATGTTTTTATCCCCTTCACTTGTCTTTTGCTCCTAGGCAGCCACTTGTCAAACACAACTTCAAAGGTGGCAACAACAACTGCTGCCACCTTGCTGGATGCTGCCAATTCAAGCGACTACCCGTACGAGTACTTGGACGAGGAGGATTACATGCAGTATGGCCTCTGCACAAAAGAAGAGGTACTCTCCTTTAGCAGAGTGTTCTTGCCATCTTTTTACATCGTGGTCTTCCTGATTGGGTTGGCCGGGAATGTCCTCCTGTTTATTGTCCTCATTATGTACATCAAGAAGAAAAAGAAGATGACTGAGGTGTATCT
>NW_009259423.1:167294-175281 GCF_000687185.1 Egretta garzetta | reverse complement strand
CTGAACCTGGTGGTTTCAGACTTCTTATTGCTACTAACCCTTCCTTTTTGGGCTCTGTACATTTCTCAGTGGGTGACCTGGGACATATTGTGCCCAGTCTTAAATGCCATGTTCACTGTGAATTTTTACAGTGGAATCTTTCTTGTGAGCTGCATGAGCCTGGACGTGTATCTGCAGATAGTTCATGCTTACTCTCCTCACAGCTCCGTGACACAGAGGAAGTCCATCCTCGTCTTGGTGGTGGTATGGGTCCTTTCCATACTTCTTTCCATTCCTGATGGCCTCTTCTCCAGCACGAGGAAAATCCCCAACAAACCCATCACGTGCGCCTATGATTATGGCCAGAGACACTTATTTTGGAAAGTTGTCTTTCGGGTCATTCAAAACTTCCTGGGTTTTCTTTTTCCCTTCCTCTTCATGGTGTTCTGCTATTCCCGCATAGCGTGTGCCCTCACCAAGTCGCAGATGCCTGGCTCAAGGAGAGCACTCTGCTTAGTCTTTACTCTGGTGGGTGTCTTCTTTGTCCTGTGGTCACCTTACAATGTCACCCTCATCCTTCACTCCCTGCAAGATGTTGGTGTGATCAGGAGCTGTGAAAGCAGTAGGCAATTGGACTATGCCATGCAGATCACTGAGAGTTTGTCCTTTTTCCACTGCTGTCTCAACCCCTTGCTCTATGCTTTTGTGAAAAAACGATTCAGGTTATATTTATGGAAGATCCCTCAGGCCCTTTGCAGGAGAAGAGCTTTCTTTGATGTTCAGCCCTCAGAGACAAACCAGTCTTGTAGCAGATATGCAGCTGAGATAGAAATGTTGAGTATCACAAATGCATGATCAATATTTACATTATTTATGTTACATGTATGCCCTGTATGCTGTATTTTACTGGTCCTGGCCATGCAATGGAGTTGGTGTGAGCTCACAGCACTGCGTAACTGGATATTTCATCCTAGTGCCAGCATCGAGATGAGGATTTTCCGCGTCGGGATTGGATATGTGGGATTTGTTTCTGTTATAACTGGAATTATTATAAAAGGATTGCCCTAGGTTTATGCTTGTGGAAGAAGCCCAGCTCCTGTCGGGAGTATGTGAGGCATTAGTAGATGAAGGAGCAACTTATCTAGAGGTTGTGCCCTTAAAAATGCAAACTGTGTGTGCGGAACTTCTCCCCCATAGATGCCAAAGGGTCTGACGGAGGAGAGCAATCCCATTATCCCTCCAGCTCATGGTGTGGGCTGGGGAATGGATTTGCCACGCTCATCCATCAGGCCAGATACAGGTGGCCAGAAGCCCAGCCTGGGGGATGGCTTTCTCTTCTCCTGGCTTTTGCCATCTGCCAGGTAGATGTGTTCAGCTGGGCTCATCCCTTTGTCTACCAGGAGGGACAATGGGAGGAATTAGGCACCTTTCAACTGGGTCGTCTGACCAATGATGGGTTTCTCCGTTACCGTGAGCAGTGACACACGCGTGTCTGCTGAGCAGAAAACTGCGTCTTTCCGAGGGATGGATCCTTGGTTAGAGATCCGTTTGATCACCAGCTGATTTGAGATCAGTTCAGTCAGCCATGAAGTTCAATCCAGTAACAAGCAATGAGAAAGAGAAGAAAAAAGGGCTCAGCAGAACAGCGGTGGAGGTATTTGCCTTCCTGAAGATCAGTTTTGACAAGATAAAAAAGATCCATGGATACCGTCTTTAACATAAATATTGGCTTTGCAACACCCCAGAGTGAAAGCGTGGCCTCAAAGAAGAGAGCACAGAAAGCTGACAGCCAATCCTCGTTACCCAGTGTAGCTTGAAAGTTCAAGGTTATTTGTTTGCTGGCCTTTATTTAAAAGTACTGTTCACCTCAAATACTCTTGGACCTTAAATGGGCCCTTTCCAGCCTGGAAACCTATTGAGCATGGGAGTTGCCTAGAGTTGTATAAATAAAATGAATAATTTAAGAGAAAACACTCATCACCTTAATTTTACTGCTAGACAAGGTTACTGGTAGGACTGAGAAGGGGGTTGAGTTAATATAGAGTTAATCTTGAGTTAATCTAGAAAAGTGAATTTGTTGTCACTGCTGTTATTTTTCTTGCCAATGTTGCTACAATGTGTTTCCAAAATTGTTAAGGCTGGGAGCTTTCCTTAAAAAAAACCATAAATGCCAGAATAAATATTTATCTGATGCTGTGATGTGGCCTTCACTCCATGGGTCAGGTCACTGGGAGGGAATGTGGAAGAGCAGGAGAGCACTGGGAGAGCAGCTGGGAAGGAAAAACTGAGATGGAGATTGTGATCCCGGGCAGCGGAGGGCTCATGGGACCATGCAAAACTTATGATGGGATGCTCAAGGGAAGGGCAAAGGTGGAGGAAGATGGGGAGGGGGGGTATAAAGGGGGCTGGTTGCATGTAAGCAGTGTGCCCCGTGCCTGCCCACGGCAGTCTGGCCTATCGCCTCATTAAATACTTCTTCTTAACCCTCTTTCCACATAATGTCACTCTCTATCCCACGTGAGGGTGCTGCAAGGTCTGAGTGCCAGCGGCTGAGGCTGCGTAGATCAGGGTGGCAGCACCCGGAGGCATAGTGCTAGGTGGGGCATGGTGTCCAGTTCTGGGCTCCCCAGTTCAAGAAGGATGCCCAGCAACAGGACAAGGGGCAATGGGCACAAACTGAAACATAAGAGGTTTCAGTTGAATATGAGGAAAAACTTCTTTACTCT
Organism: Egretta garzetta; assembly: GCF_000687185.1. Lineage (NCBI taxonomy): Eukaryota > Metazoa > Chordata > Aves > Pelecaniformes > Ardeidae > Egretta > Egretta garzetta. Next base: position 172,576 of record NW_009259423.1, on the reverse strand, counting down.
GAGGGTGATGGAGCACTGGCCCAGGCTGCCCAGGGGGGCTGTGGGGTCTCCTTCTCTGGAGATATTCAAACCCTGCCTGGATGAAGTCCCGTGTAACATGATCTAGGAGAACCTGCTTTAGCAGGGGGTTGGACTAGATGATCTCCCGAGGTCCCTTCCAACCCTTGCCATTCTGTGATTCTGTGTGACATCCCCAAACCCCATCCAGAGAGTGGGGAGCAGGAGAGACCAAGAAGCAGAAGGGAAAAATGGGGAGAAACACCAGCCCCAGGGGTGGGAGCAGGAGGGCAGAGGGTTCTCCGCTGGCTGGAGGGGACACGACTGATTTGCAGCTGCCGAGCATCGGGTGTGCCTGTGCCCAGCAGAAAGTGCTGTCTCACCCATCTGGGCACTGCTGCTCTCCAGCCAGGAGGCAGGCTTGGCCACACGCAGATGTTGGACTCGTCTGACATGAAGCAGATGCAACTGATTCAAGCCCTCATCGCCCTTGAGAAAAGGGGACCTGCTTTGCCTTGCCCCCATACAGGTTAGCAATGCTTCCCTCACTGGCAGAGTGCACTGTGCGTTAGAGGACGTCGAAAGGTTGGAGACTTCCTTCTCATGGATTGTGACACCAAATCACCCCCTCAGTCCTGAGCTCATTTCCAGTAGCATTTCCAACATCCACCCTTCCTCTTTTTTTTTTCTTTTTTTTTTCCAGCCTGCAGCACATGTCCATAGCCTGGTGTAAAGGCAGCAATCACGGACTGAAACGCTCTCAACCCTCTTTTTCAAAAACGGGGCTCCATGCAGTCTAGAAAAAGGAATTTGCTTAAGCTGCTGCAGAGTGGACGCCAAACCCCACCTCACGTGGCAGCCCAGTAATCCCAACTTGATTATAATGTACCTTCCACCTTAAAAAAATCTCTTCTCTGTTCTTCAAGGGAGAAGCACACACTGGAGGACTCCACAGGGGAAAGGCAAACACTCGCTGCCAATGGGGACAGAGGCTGTCAGCTGTGTAGCTGCTTATCAGCTGCTGGGTGGGAATAAAAATCCCTCTCCTGCCCCAGCCTAGCTCTAGTCCGAGCCCCCAGATGGGTGCAGAGCTGTCATGGCACTCTGGGCGATTCTCCTCTCTACCTTGATAGCATCGCTGCTCGGTGGGCTCTACCTCCTGGGTGTGTTTCGGAGACGGAGACCTGATGAGCCACCTCTGGACAAAGGTACCATTCCATGGCTGGGTTACATGCTGGATTTCAGAAAGGACGGTTCAGGGTTTCTAAAAAGGATGCAGAGAAAACACGGGGATGTGTTCACGGTGCTGATTGGAGGCTATTACTTCACCTTCGTGATGGACCCGTTTTGCTTTGGGGCCATTGTGAAGGAATCACGAGCTAAACTAGACTTTAGGACTTTTGCATCTAAACTGGTCCTGCAGGTTTTTGGCTACAAGCCCATCGAAGCCAACCATAGCATAATTCATGCATCGAGCACGAAGCATCTGATGGGAGATGGACTCACTGTCATGATACAAGCCACCATGGAGAACTTTCAGAAGCTGATGCTTTTCAATCTGAGCTCAGGAAAGGAGAAGCGAGTGTGGCAAGAGGATAGCCTCTTCCACTACTGCTACAACATTGTCTTCAGAGCCGGGTACCTGGCTCTGTACGGCACTGAGCCCTACCAAGGGGCAGAGAACAAGGAGAAAGCTCACGAGCAAGATCGCATCCACTCCAACCAGCTGTACCACGAGTTTAGGAAGTACGACCGCCTCTTCCCACGCCTGGCCTATGCTGTGTTGCCTCCCAAGGACAAAATAGAAGCTGAACGGCTGAAGAAGCTCTTCTGGAGCATGCTGTCTGTGAAGAAGACCTGGCAGAGGGACAATGTCAGTGGGTGGATAAGTGATCAAGACCAGCTTCTGGCAGAAAACGGTGTCCCTGAGTACATGCGGAATCGTTTCATGTTTATGCTCCTCTGGGCATCCCAAGGCAATACGGGCCCAACTGCCTTCTGGCTCCTCTTGTATCTAATGAAACATCCAGAAGCTATGAAGGCTGTGAAGGATGAGATAGATAAAGTCCTAAGGGAGAACGGCCAGGAAGTGAAGCCAGGGAGCCCACCAATTAACATCACGAGGGACATGTTAAACCAGACGCCTCTTCTGGACAGTGCTCTGGAGGAGACCCTGAGGCTGGTTGCAGCCCCAGTGCTGGTCAGAGCTGTCCTCCAGGACACCAGCCTGAAGACAAACAGTGGGACAGAGTACACTATCCGCAAAGGAGACAGGCTGGCTCTGTTCCCCCACATCTCTGTGCAGATGAACCCAGACATTCACCCTGACCCTCACAAATTTAAGTACGACCGCTTCGTAAACCCAGATGGCACCAAGAAAGATTTCTACAAAAATGGGAAGAGGCTGAAATACTTCAACATGCCTTGGGGGGCAGGAGTATCCATCTGTCCCGGGCGGTTCTTTGCTACTGCTGAAATGAAACTGTTTGTGTTCTTCGTGCTGAGTCACTATGACCTGGAGCTGGTCAACGGAGAAGAGGAGATCCCAGCGATAGACATCAGCCGCTGGGGGGTTGGGACGATGCAGCCTGTTCATGACGTTCGGTTCAGATACCGGCTACGCTTTTAATTTGGGAAGTCCTTGTTGCGCTGTTTGTTCTGGTGTTACCTGTGAAATAAATTGTGTGATCCCATGGTTATCGTCAGATCTGTGCGGTGCCAACACTGACATGATTTTGTTTGCTTAATGGTTATCATGGCTTTTACCTTTACCTCCTTCAGAGGTATCCCTGCTCTGTGTCTCTGGCTGTTGTGGTGTTGGGTTATGTGATAAAAACTCATCTGCACACCCACAGAGGAGCACAGAGAGACAAATAGTACCCTGCCAGGCTACTCCTAGCCCCATCATGGGGGCCATCAGCCCATCGAAAGCCCACCTGTACAAGCCCAGAGGAGCACAGGGGCATACTGGCAGGTGGGAACCCAAATTAAGGACCACCAAAGAACGAGTATTTTGTCCATGTCCCTCCCAGGACTGTCCCAGAAGAGCCACCAGCCCCATGGTCCCAGTCTGAGACCCGTCAAGATGTCTCATTGCAGCAGCTCTCCGGATCACCATCTGGACTAAGGGGGATCCCTGACAAGGGAGGACATCTTACGGCATGCAGGGGAAGAGCATTTTGGGATTGCACAGGATTTATGGTAGGAACCAAAGGTGCGGAAAAGGAGGGATTTAGGTGATTTGGGGAGGAAAATAGAGGGGTAAGGGGATAAAAAGGGCTGGCTGTGTGTAAATAGGAGGCTGGTCCGTATACTTGTCTGGTCACACCCTGCACCTGATCAGCACGGTCTGTCCTCCTGTCTTATTAAATTCCCTTCCTCAAATTCAAGAGCGTGTGTCTGTGGTGCTGGCAGCTGGCACTAGTGCGTGAGCGGGTGTGCAAGCAAAGATCGGGCCAGGTGAGCTGGCAAATGAGCGAAGTGGGCTGGGAGCGAGCCCGGCTGCACGCCAGCATTGCGACCGCATTATTTTGTTACCAGCTCCTTACCGACACGTTTATTTTCCGCATCATTGGCAGGATGGCATCAGCTTGTAGTAAACCTCTGAAAGGTCAGAGAACAACAAATATCCTCTCCAGAGACGTAAGAATTTCCTTGGGGTTTTCAAATTGTCCTGTCTATAGTCCCCTTCTTGAAGTTGATGAGATCCCCAAAGGGAGCAGAGGTGGGACATGGCAACAGCTCCTTCCCATTTCTCGTTTAAGAAAAGGGCAGAGCTTGCCAATCTCGTTCACCACGTCGGTGGGAGGAGAAGGGAGCTGCAAACATCACTAACAGCCTACAGTACCCTGTTCATGTACCTTTCACGTACGATTTATGTTAGATGTTAGGAAAAATTCCTTCCCCTTGGGGCTGTCAAGCACTGGAAGGGGCTGCCCAGGGAAGGGGTCGAGTCCCCACCCCTGGGGGGATTTAACAGCCGGGCGGAGGCGGTGCTGAGGGCCAGGGTTTGGGGGTGGGATGGCAGGGGTAGGGGAATGGTTGGGCTGGGGGAGCTTAAAGGGCTTTTCCAACCTAAACAATTCTATGTTTCTATGATTCTACCTTTGTGAGTCAGGAATGCATGCGGTCACCTGCCTTCCCCGGGCTGCAGGAGGTTGTGCATTCAAACCCTGTGTCTTGTGCACAATTTCTGGGGATAAAAGAAGCTGTTTCTGTTTGTGTGTGTGTGTGTGTGTCTGGATTCATCCTGCCAACTGTAACACAGCTGAGCCAGCAAACTAGCAACTTGCTTTAACCCAAATCATTGCACAAGCCCAGAGATTTGGGACACTGCCTGCTGGCTGGGAACAGGTCTGCTCTCCGGCTGGCTGGGGGGCAGTGCCTGAGCCTTGGTGGGGGGTGAGCTCCTAGTGTCTTGATGCTCCTCCACCCCATGGGCTGATGGTGTTCCCAGAAGATGCATATTGAAAAGTGCCACCCCCCCTCCAAATTTAGACCCCATCCTCTGCAAATGCCCAAGGAAGCTAAAAGGAATGGGATGGGGTGATGGGAAGGGGCTAGAAAACCAAAGCGGGGCATGAGAAAACAACCTCAGTCCTTTTCAGGCTGCAGCCACTGTGACCTTATGAGCCCCCAAATATCTCTGTTTTATCCACTGGATCCAATGCAGGATAAAACTCTGCTCTACAAGGTCTGCTCTGTTTTTTTGGTTTGTTTTTCTTATTCTTCAACAATTAGGGCTCTGACAACATCAGTCCTTACAGAATTTAAATCACAGCCTTACCTGTGCAGAGGACAGTAGGTTGAATTCAACGCTGAGGCTAACCTTGGACTTTGGAAATTATGTCTGACCAAGGAATGCAACTCAGAACGTTTGCGTGTGTGTCCAAACATCAAAGCCAGATTCTGCTTTGCTCTGCAAAGGACAGGGTTATGTTGCAACTGCATGTCGAGAGCAAACGATCCCGTAATGCCAGACTGGGCATTGGCCCAGACCTTGCGGTGGTGAAATTCAGGCAGAAACTGTCAAGCCGCTGTGGCAGAGCCAAGGAAAACAAAAACTACCTGTGACTGCACAGGGCCCGACAGTGACAGTTCATATTCCCATTAACAGTTCCAGTACCTTTTCATGACTTCCATGTTCCTTCTACGGCTCTCACCTCTTTTTTTTTCTCACCTGTGGGTTCCTTTTTTTGCTCTGCTACCAAGAATTAAGCTGGAGCTCTTCCCATGTCCTGGCCAATGTTTTGAACTTTGCAAGCTCCATCCCGTGCCCAGGAATG
>NW_009259423.1:159963-167281 GCF_000687185.1 Egretta garzetta | reverse complement strand
CGCAGAAATGCCTCAGAATAGCTGGGCAGGTCTGAACCGTAGTGATGTCCTGGCCAAGTGATGTCCTCACTCCAAGGCGAGGATTTTTTTTGTGTGGATGGTTTGCATGAAGGTTGTTCACTGCTAATGCACAGTGTATATTTGTGGTTCTCACTGGTAGGGGCCCCCAGGTCAGAGTTGAGGGATGAGGGACAGGTGCTGCACAAACATGGGCTGGGCTTGGGAAAGGAATAAAAAAATAAGGATGATGACAATGTTTCAGCAGAAAAATCTGGCTTTACTTCCTTGTCAGAATGGTTTATTGAGTCTATAAAAGACTTCAGACATGCTCAAATGCATGCAGTTGTGAGAAGCAAAAGAAAATAAAAAAAAAATCACTTCATTTGAGTCATATACAGAAGAGTGTGAAAGCTCCAAATGAGTTAATCTGCAATTACGTCTTACGCTTAGATGGGTTGTCCCCTAGCACTGAGCTTTCCATCCCAAAGTGTACGAGGAAGAGTGAAGAACTCGCCTGTGCCAACGGAAACCTTACTGGATTTGTAAAAGAGGTTAAATGGGAAGGAATCCAGGGTCTTGAAAAGTTTGGAGGGGGGAAGACCTCGTGGCAGTGTCTGTCTCATATAACTCCTCTGTCCCCCAAGAGAACCGAGCGTGGAGTCTGGCCCTAAAATCTTGGTTTTTTCTCTTCTGTAGTGCATAGCGAAGACAATATTACTTTGACATTCAAAGCTGTACGGTCTACTGAGTCGGTGTCTGCTCTCCACAGCACGGTGAACGCTTCTCTGCTCTGTTCCTGTGTGCACACCGTGCAAGGGACGGAGTCACCATGCTGCACATTTCAGATTTGGAACAATGCGAGTTAAACATGTTGGAAAAAGACCACCCCTGGTTGAACAACATCACTTCTAATATTAAACTGTAATGCATTAGGGACTGTTTTCCCATCCTCGTTCCTCTAAACACAGCCAGGTACGGCTCTGAGAAAGCCTCTGCCTACTGCTGCTTGCAATGAAAATTGAAGAAACTCAACAGCACCGGTAGATACATCATTCACTTCAGAGAAACTCAAAGGGACGCTGAGGTTATAAGTACAAAGCGATGACACAGCTAACACCATCCATTGCAAAGGAAAACAGGTTTTGAAGGAGAAAGAGGAACATGGAAGTTCAGGATTATTTTTTCTTTAAGAATTAAAACACGCAGCATTTGCAGGTGACACTGCTGCCACCGTGTCTCCTGGTAGATGCACTCCCCAGAGAAGAACAGCCAGGCTTCCAAGTGGCAAAGTCCCTCCATGGTACAACATCTGCATGTAACGAGGACATGGTCACCGTTGCATTTGCTGCCTTTACTCTCGGCTGGCCAAGTTATTCCCAGCAAGTCACAGCATATGCCGAAATACCCCGTGGCAGGCAGGATGCCCTGATCCAAACGCAATGAAGCCAGGCAAGATGAGGGAGCATTTTTGGTGGGGAGCAAAGCAAGGCTGCAGTGAACCACTTGCACCACTTGCTGCCTGCCAGCCTCGGATGGGCTCAGAAAAGGCTTTCGGCACGAGCCCATTTTAGCTCTGCTTGTGACTACAGCCCTGTACAACCAAATGCTGCATATGCTGGCATCCCGACCATGGGGAACATTGTTCCCAGAGATGCCCATACACCAAGTCACAGCTTGCTCTCTTCAAGAGTTGTTTCTATATGTTTTGTCTTTAACAAGTTCTTAAGATGATGGAGATGCAGTCAGGCAGGTGGGGGTTACTGTCAGATCCCACGTGATGGGTAGGTCTGCCATGTAGGTCAGTTGGGAGACTTCAAACACATGCCCCCAAAACCGAGTTTTGTGGTGTTTGCAAACCTTGAAACCTTTGAGGAGCTCAGTCAGCTCTGCAGATGCAAGAGTGCATGTGCCCATGGAGAGCTGGTGACCTTCCATGGAGCCACACAGCTCACTGAGCAGCAGGCTGGGCTGGAAGACAGCAGGAGCTGGGCCACCCAAATGGAGTGGCATACAAAGGGTCAACCTGGGCCCCAGGGAGAACGGTAGCTCTTCCCAGAGCCAAGCAAGCCATGGTGCAGGATGAGGAAGATGTGCAATTTGTCAGTTACTGGAAAGCCCCATTGCTGCTGCCTTCCCTGTACACACCTTGTGCTACAGGGTCGAGCTACAAGGCTCCTTTCATGGGGACAGGCTCTTGTTTCTTGTGACTTGGGGAGGAAAGAGTTTCCTCACAGAGTATGGAAAAGCCCTGGTTACAATCTCCTCGGTGGTACCACTGTCACACGTAACACATATACCTCCTCCCTTCGTGGCCTCCTGTTGCTGCACAGCTAGAAGAGTTCTCCTCTAAGCCCATGTTTAATCCCTTGCCAGGCCCCATGGGGGTGGTGGTGAACTTGGCCAGGTGGGTGACATGCTGAGCCTGGCTGCTGAGTCCCTGCTAGCAGAGTCCCACCACTCCAGCCTTGTGCCTGGCACTTGGCAAAGACATGGGATCACAGGACGAGTCAGGTTGGGAGGGAGCTCAGGACATCTGTAGACCAACCTTCTCCCCAAAGCAGGGTCAGCTGTCAACTAAGGCTACGTTGCTCAGTGCTTTATCAGATTGGATTTCTACATCCAAAGCCTGAAGATACATGGTTGTCTAACGTCAGCCAAAAAAAAGTGCTTCACCCTTCCCTATTTTCCCATCATAACTGGTCATTGAATTCTTTTGGGTTGGAGGCAGGTGAGAAACCCACCAGTCACTCAAACCTTGCTGCGGTGGTCGCTGTGGGGTGAGCGGTGCAGTAACATCTGAAAGCACATCGGGTCATTGCGTCCTGGGGCCAGGGGCAGAAGTCAATGCCCAGCATTTTTATGCATGGACCCTTCCTGATCTCAGGGAAGGATTTGCAAAGCTGCTTGGGGCTGGTGGCGAGTCCCATTCAGAAAGGGCTACGCAAATCTCAAATCCAAACCCGATCCTGGCTATTCCAGGGAGCGTGCAGCCAAGTGACACACATACTGCCAAGTTACCGTTAGTCAGCTGAGCCACGTTAGGTCTATATTTCTGTTCTTACCGTGTGGCAATGCACGTGATACGGATTAATTTGCTCAGTTATGCTAAATCACATTCACGGAGAGCAGTTACCCCAGCTCAGCTGATGCACAGCAACTTGGCAGGACTCGTTGGTACCAAACCCTAGGTGCAGAAGGGGAGAGGGAGACGATTCACATCTGCGGCCGCACCCACGTCACTGTGCAATCATGAGGCCATACTTGGAGCACAGCAGGCCCCTTTTCTTTTCCCGTTCGGTGAGGAAATTCCTCAGTTTGGTGGTAGGGAAGGTAACTGGTGCTTGCTGCCTGTTGTCCAAGCCTGTCTCCTGGAGCCACGGGCTCTGAAGGCACTCCAAGGCTGATGGCCTTCCCCTAGAACAAAGGTGAGAAGGTCAGTTGGGGATCCATGCTGGGTGAGGAGGCTCCTTGCAAGTGGAGAGAAAGAAGGGGAAATAACCAGGATCAGCACCAACTGCCCTGTTGGGAGAGCAGACACCATCTTACCAGGGATTTGCACACAGCGTGCTCTGGAGAAACGACACCGCTCCCCCAGAGAGGCCCGCGTAGCATCGCGTGAGCTTCACTTTACCCTTCCTGGTCGTTCTCAGAAACTCACAGGCTACGTCGGAGCTGACGGGGTAGTTGGCACTCAACCTGCCTCAGAAGAAGAGAATTGATCAGCATGAAGGGCGCATCGCTCAGGATGCCCCTTCTCGCAGGAATTCCCACCCAGCAGTGAGAGCAGGGTCATGATGATGCACAGAAACATACGCCAAACAAAATGCTGAGGGCCACTGTTCTTCTGTGGGTTTCATGACTTTGACTGCTTTTCCACTTGGCATAATTTGAGTTTTCTTGTTGAACTTGGGGCTTTTCAAATGAGGCTGAGTGAGAAACACCAGCAGCTGCTGTGTTGTAAAAGAGCCTTACTCTGCTTGGAGACATCGCTGGGACTGGGCATCTTTGCATGGTGCAGCCCAGCTCCATACTCCCCATCACACAGACTTCTGCGTCATTGCCAAGGAGAGGGGGCACAACTGAGGTTAACTCTCTGAGTCAATGCATCTACCCTGGTTGACTTTTAAAGCTGCTCATAGGGCAGGGAAAGACAGACTGACTTACATGATGAAGGCTGTGATTCCGATGGACCAGATATCAGTCTGCGGGAGGGCTCCTTGCTCTGTCAGCAGTTCTGGAGCTAGAAAAGCAAACCAGTGTGAGCCGGGCTCCAGCACAAAACCAGTGAGAATTTTTTGTGCTTTTCTAGCTTCCCAAGAGTGAAGAAGAACAAGCTTCTAGTACAGGGAGCTGACTGAGGTCAGACACCCTTGTGTGTCCTGACTGCAATGAAACCTTGAGAGCCCTGGACACATGGATGCCAGCCAGAGGGGTGTTGGCTGTGACCTCTGACTTTGTCCTTATGTGCTCTGCAACCACGCTGGTACTGGAGGACAGCACCTGGGAGACTTTGCTTGCTGGGGTGAGCTGCTGTTGTTTCTCTGTTTACCACAGATTGCATGCAAGTTGAAGTTTGCTGTGGCTGAACTTTGTACTCACCCATGGTTTCAACATAGTCCATGCACTTGTCCATGGTAATAACTTTGTCTTGGGTGTAGAACTGTGCATTGCCAAAATCCAGGAGTTTCAGCAGGTTGGGCTCAGTGATGATCATGTTTTCAGATCTGAGATCCAAGTGCAGGATGCTGTGTGCATGGAGATACTCAGTGGCACCGAGGATCTGCCACAGGTAATCTCGGACCTCCACTTCTGAGTACGATGTCCTAGTAGAAGAAGGGAGATAGAAACCAGAGCTGTCCTACCTGCATGCCCAAGAGCACCATTCTACACCCACTATTGTCCTCCCCTGGATGTCTTAAGACCATGAGGCCCTTGACAGTCAAGAAGAAACAACTCTACTTATTAGCAAGTCTGTTGTATATGGAGAGGCAGGTCCAGACTGTGAGTCAGAAAGAGGTTCAGGAGGCTATAGAGCTGCATGTCAGAGAACGCAATGGTTGTGCAGAAATCAAAATGCAGATTTGATGCCCACCATTCCCTCCCCTTTAATCAGCGGTTTTCAGCAGGTCCATTTTCTGCCATTGTGAGAAACAACGTGGAGGAGAAATGAGGCTTCCTGAGCCACAATAATCTCCTTGTTATGGGAGAGGGGTTTTCATATCAGCTAGTGTAAACTGCTTTCAACAACTCAACTGGGTGTCTCTGAATTGTCCTGACCCCAACTTTATAGGGAACTTTAATCATTTTTTTATGTCACAAGAAGTTGCAGAACAAATGCATCACACAGCCCGTGTGCAATGACAACATGCTGGAACAGATGGAGGAAGGTGGTTCAGTTTGTCAGGGGCAAGCAATAGGTGTTTTGCTCCCTGCACCAGCCCTGACTGGAAAACCCTTCCCTCCTCTTGTTCTTACCGTAACGCCAGAGAGTGGAGCAGCTCTGGTCCCACGCACATCTCCTGGATCAACACTAAGTGCCGTGGGCTGACGTAGGCTCCCTTCAGCTGAGCTATGTTTGTGTGATGAAGCTTCCTCAGGACTTGGTACTCGAGGAGCACAGTCTGCTTGTCCTCTTGCCAGTAAGGGATGATTTTAGCAGCTAAAGTCTTGCCACTTACTTTTTCCCTGCACTGTCGGACGATGCTGAAACGCCCCCTGGTACAAAGGAACACAAAGGCAAGTTAAGCTTCTCTGCTACTCCTGGAAGAGCCAAGAGCTTCTGTTCTCTAAAACCATCAGGATCCCATGCTGTGTTTTTCATCCATGCCCAGTGTTGAGTTACTGCATCTATTGTCAGAGTTTGCACACCCTCCTGTGTCTCTAAATTGTACAGTCACTTTGAATTGCAGGAGTGAGAGCTTAACCCCTCCGGAGGAGAGAAGGTGGCTCATTGTATCTCAAGCAAGAGAACTATCCCCTGTAGGCAGCTGCCTCTTTCTGTTGGCAGCACAAGTTGGTGCCTATCTTCTAGGCAGAGAAAGTTGAATCCCAACCCCATGTCTGAAACCCATAGCTGCAAAGGTTGATGCAGCAAGGAGAAGAGCCTTCGTTAGCCCCAGGCCCACTTCACGATATACTCAGGGGCTGTCCCGGTGCCCAGCACAGACCCTTTTGCTCTCCTAGAAAGTCCACACCCGAATCCTACCAAACCAAGATGAAGATGGCTCAGCCAGTGATCTCAGGTGTATACGTATTGCTGTGGAGGCGTTTTCAACAAAACACTGCAACAGTAGGTGAGCAGCGCATATATAGAAGTGACTTTTCCATACTCCAGCCATACGTGGTGTTTCCCTCTGGCTGGTTGAGTGCTCAGTTGGATTCGTTACCTTTTGATCTCTGTTTGGAAGGCGTAGGTCTGGTAGGTTGGGAAAGGCTCGGATGGCGCGATTATTTCGCTCTCTTCTTCAGTAGCAGCTGATGGGACGTTCTGCATTGCAGCATGAAGCTCTGCAGAGAAAACACAATGGGGATTACAGGGGAAAGCACCTCTGTCTGGAAACTGGACCCTCTCTGAGCCACCCGCCGCTATCTATGAACGACGACGAAGGCCACAGCAGAGCTTCCTCTAGAGAAGTCTGCAGGTTGTCTCGAGCTGTGGCACCCAACGCTATGGGAATGCAACAGATTCTGGACCGTCCACCCAGTAATTCCCTGCTGAGGCCGCTCCAGACTATGAGGAGGGTTGTACGTTGCGTGCTATGATATCAAACGTCTCAGCCACTGGTTCTCATCTTCTCGCCTAACAAGTCATCAGGGCATGGTAAGACACTGACAAAGAATTAGAAACTGCTTTTAGTTGGATGTTTCAGGGCAGCAGCTGAAACTTGTTGCTCTGGTCCTGGCATGCAGTTGTGTCCGAGTGCTTCCTGAAATATTAAGGCATCTGTCCTGGTTTCAGCTGGGATAGAGTTAATTTTCTTCATAGTAGCTAGCATAGTGCTGTGTTTTGGATTTAGTACCAGAAGAATGTTGATAACACACTGATGTTTTCAGCTGTTGCCAAGTAGTGCTCAGACTACTCAAGGACTTTTTGAGCTTCTCCTGCTCGGCCAGGTGCATAACAAGCTGGGAGGGAGCACAGCTAGCACAGCTAACCCAAACTGACCAAAGAGCTATTCCATACCATATAACGTCATGCTCGGGGGGGGGTTAGTTAGTTCGGTCGGTCGCTCGCGGCTCGGGGACTGCTTGCGGCTCGGGGACTGCTTGCGGCTCGGGACGGGCTGGGCATCGGTCGGCGGGTGGTGAGCAATTGCAT
>NW_009259423.1:158940-159947 GCF_000687185.1 Egretta garzetta | reverse complement strand
CCCCATCCAACTGAGGAGGGGGGGGGAGTCAGCAAGCGGCTGCGTGGTGCTGAGTTGCCAGCCGGGTTAAACCACGACAGCATCCCTTGACACATTAAAGCATCTGCTTGGAAATGCGGGGCACGTTGAGATATGTTAATGAATCCTGGGCCAAGGCAAAGCGGGGGATTTAGGGTGAGTTAAAAATATCTCTGTGAACTATGATTTTTACAGAATAATCCTCTCCACTGGGAGGAAATTCCAGTTAGACGATCCTTCCGCTTCTTGGCAGAAAGGATACTTCCTTTGCTACAGGGATATATTTGCTGTGGGGTCATGGATTTCTTAATTTTAAAAACATGTGAATAGTATAAAGTATTAAAACAGGTGAAAAAATAAAACCAACCAGTAAATCGAGCTTTGTTTACTTCAGAGAAAAAATACAGCTGAAAAATCCACCACGGTAGGGCGATAATTCCCAGTAGCAAACACCAGAACACATAAATGAACTACTCAGCTTAGGACTGGGTCCATAACAAAGAGCAGGTCCAGGGCTTCCACCAGTGGCAGATCTATACCAACAGATCACTGCCTTCAGGAACACATCCGTTGTCCCAGACCAGTTTCCTCATGATCTCACATCAAAACCTGAGTGTATCTTCAGTGGGGAATTTACAGTTTCCAGATGTTTATTATTTTAATATAAGTTTATATACTATTTATAATTACATATTGCTATTAATTTATTATTTATTTCGTATACATTTACATATATTCGCCTGGCTGTGTCCAGAATGAGAAAATAATTTACTTTTAAATAAGAAAGCCAAAGAGGAGGAAGCCCTAAACCACCCTGAGCCAAGTGGAATTGGTCTCGATCCACTTGCTCTTGACTCCTGGACCCGCATCCAGAAGGGTGCAACTGTTTTGATGCAGGAAAACCACAATTTCTTGGCATTTGATCTTACCCGTTTGATCCTTCCCAGTGATTTTCACTTTGGCAGAGGGGTCGCTGTAAGGGCCCATTC
>NW_009259423.1:156135-158895 GCF_000687185.1 Egretta garzetta | reverse complement strand
ATAAACCCCTTGGAGAGATTTTTGGCGTAGTAGCAGCAGTCAGCGATGTCAGAAGCAAGAGTCGTCCACTCCCCATCTTGGCCAAGGAAAGACAGAAAAGAGATTAGGACTCATTTTAGATGGTTACACCGGGGTTGGTTTTTTTTTTTTTAGTTTTGGGGTTTTGTTGGTGGGGTTTTTTTCATCAATGTTGTTTATGTGCTGGGAATATGGAGAAAGAGTGGAATCTCGTACAGTGAAGGAAAAACTGACTTGCTATGGCCAACTTTTGTGCGTGGTGCTGCTCGCTGTACTTGTGCCAAATTCATCCTTTCTGAAATCAGCTGGTTTATATCTAATCAGTCCAAGATGTGGCAATATTGTTTCAGAGGAATGGTGAAACTTTCCTGTACAGTTTCTATTGATCTAATTCATGCCACCAATTTTAACACAAATGTACATCAAGTACTCCAAACAAAAGCATAGCAAAATCACCCTTTTCCCCCCTCCCTTTGGCCTCATCTTGAATCCAACTGAAACCATGAAGGATTTCAGGACAGAGCTATCCACTAAGACCCTCCTAGCAAACCCAGTGTTTGAAACTTGGGCAGGTTTACTCCGCTTTTCTGAAAAATCAGATGATTTTTCAGGGAACTAAAATTATAGGTATGTTCTGGACATGTTATTCATGGGACTAAGTTGTGAAGCAGAACATCACCAGCAAGCATTTAATGATCATTCATTTCGCATGATGCTGTCTGCCATACTTTGCTATTGCTGCTGTGCTCGAGGCTGAACTCGACTCCCTGAGATTAAACCCATCCTTTCATTCAAATAAACGCTGGTAGAGAGCCTCAAACCGTAGGACAAGCAATAATTCACCACCCAAAATGAAGGTACCAATGACTTTGCAGGGTACTGGTTGAATTAGGGTGCGTGTACATGTAAGGAGGAGCAGATACAGCTTAGAAACAGAGAAAAGCATCTGCAGAAGCAGCGTGCAAAAGCCAAATGTCAAATAATGGATAAAATAAAGAATTTGTTTCTGATTATCTTAACCCTCCTGTGTTCAGGAAAGCAGGACTTCTTTGCATGTCCCTGCCAAAGACACAGGATGCAACGGAAGATTATAGATGCCTTTTCCTGTTTTTCTTCCTAATTGGAACAACTCGCATTTGCATTCTCCCCAAGGTCTTGCCTACATTTGTGTCAAAAGGAATCAGAACCAAGAAAGCTGCGTTGGAGGAAAAGTGACTGACACCAGCTCCAGAGTGAAAAGGCAGAAAGCTGCTGCCCGTGCTCATGCTAATCTGGAAAGGAGCGTGTGTATGTTTGGGGAATTAAAAGAGGGATCATGGAGCAGTTGAATCCAAAGGGCTGGGTATGTGTGACTGCAGCAGAAATTACTATCGGACATAGCATTCATAATAATAACAGCAAAAGCAGTCCCAAGAAAGGTGGAACAGGCTTGGGGACTTGATTTGAAGTTCATGGAATTAAAGGAGGAAACATCCACTGACTTCCTCAGGCTCTGGGCCAAGCCTGGGAAGAGAACATCAAAGGGATGATGCAGTTTCGCCAAACTTTTGCCACCTTGTCCTGGCTGGTTGCCCTAAACTTCCTGCGTAATCAATGGAAAAAGAAAGCATGGCTGTTCAGCATGGGATGAATTGCCTTTTTGATAGACCATCTTTCTCCATGACTGTACGGAAAGCCTGGGCATAGGAGGACGAACATCTGATGTATCTGCTGACCACGGTTGCCAGGCATTATTAGTGTATAATGTTGTCAGAACTGTAATTGGAAAGGATTACTCAGGACTGCGTATCTGGCACCAGCCATGCATATTCTTCTGTTGCCGTTCAATCTTTGGTCACAGCTTCCAGGCAACCTAGTTTGATTCACACTTTAGCAAAGCCTTTGTATGAGTATGCATATTCCAGGCTGATTTAGCCAGCACATCATCTAACTTTTAGATGGCTAAATGATGGATGTATGAATTTCCTTCCTAACTCTAAACTAAGGAGGCTAAAATCAGGCTGTTTCTGAATAAAAATAAATAACATATAAATAAAATGTATGCAGCTGGCGAAGAGAGCATACAAAGCGAGATGTTCTCTGCAAGGCGCAAGGGCAGCACTCCACTTTACCTTCGCTCTTACACTGGACAGTGTAATGGACGGGGATGTTGGTTTCCACAGGTTTCCAGACAACCTGCACTCCATCCTCATAGACCTCCACGATGTCAGGGGGTGGAGGGCTGGGAGGAACCTCTGTCAAGAGGAGGCACAAACCCCAGTGACTGTTAGCAAGAGCACTGCTGTCATACATACCTCTACACCCAGCATTTCTCAGTTACAGATATTCTCTTTATATCATAGAATCATAGAATCCCAGGTTGGAAGGGACCTCAAGGATCATCTGGTCCAGCCTTTCTAGGTAAGAGCACAGTCTAGACAAGATGGCCCAGCACCCTGTCCAGCTGAGTCCTGAAAGTGCCCAATGTGGCCGAGTGAACCCCTCCCCTGGGGAGATTATTCCAGTGGTTGACTGTTCTCATGGTAAAAAATTTCCCTCTCATGGCCAATCGGAATCTCCCCAAGAGCAATTTGTGTCCATTCCCCCTTGTCCTCTCCATGGGACTCCTTGTAAAAAGGGAGTCTCCCTCTTCCTTGTAGCTATATATAAAAATGTATATGGTTTTTATACATTGGACTCGATGATCTCAAAGGTCTTTTCCAACCAAAGTGATTCTATACCTTCCCCCCCCCCCCCCCCCCA
>NW_009259423.1:136812-156103 GCF_000687185.1 Egretta garzetta | reverse complement strand
CAACATCCCTTATTTAAACTCAGTATTAAGATTTTGAAGTCTGTTTTTAGAGCCACATGGTTACTGGAGTGGGTCTGAATCCAGGAGAGAGACCGAAGAGTGAAGAAGAGGGAATGAATCCTGCAAAGTGTGCCATGCTGCCAGACAGCAAGGGCTGTGGCTGTGGACTAGAGCAGGCAAGGGAGAGATCGTCCTCTGAACCTGTCTGCAGGAATCTCACCTCAGAGTTATTTGCAGGTCACATTTTTGGGCAGAAGTACTTGTAATACCTCCTTCTGTAGCTACTTCTTACCTGCTTTTCTTATAACGCAAGAGGTGGATGCTGAGCCCAGGGAGTTTGTGGCCACACAGGTGTAAATACCAAAGTCATCAGCATTAACAGAGAGAATAGTTAACAGCTGAAAGTTTTTGAGCGTGGCGGAGATGAGGATCCGGCTGCTGCTGTGGACAGGTATCCCATCTGAAAAGCAGAAGATAGGAGAGATAAGTACCCTGAAAATCCATGCCAAGGTGTCTAAAACCCTGCCTGCACCCCTGTCCCAGAGGTCAGGGACTCCCTGGAGGGGTGGCAATGTCACCTCTGAACCAGTCGATGCGCAGGGAGGTGTGAGCCGCTGTCCGGCACGACAGCGTCGCGCACTGTCCGATGGCAGCAGCCTGATCGATGAGCTCCTCAACGAACAAAGGTGCTGCAAAGAAGAGGAAAAGCAATGATTCAGAGTGGCCAGGAGGGCTATGTGGAAAATAAATGGTCACAGGACATCAGAAAGCATCTTTCATTGGCTCAAGAACATTTCTGGTTCATGCTCTGGCATTCCTTTGGCTGGAGAATCCCCTGGGCATTGGGCACACGGGTGCAGGAGCCCTGCTCAGCCCCATGGACGCAGTTTGACCACTCATATGTGAGAATCCAGGTGGATCTTGGAAGGTGCACGAGGAACATAGACATTGCCCAGCCCTGCTGGTACAGCTATAGGCAACAGAACAGCTCAGAGGAGAAACAGAGCATGACACAGCAAGAGTTTTCTTCTGGCCTGGCTTAAATGTGGGGGCAAAACTACATGATGGTATTTCAAGGATGAGGGGATCAGATCAAGACAGTGCCAGAAGAGAGAAGAAGAGATAAAAGATGGATATGGAAGGAGGAAAAAACCCACAGAGCATCAAATCTGCTGCTGTGTCCACGGGAAAGGGAGAGCTCAGGTTTTTTTCTGTGTTTCTCCAGGGTTTTTCCTCCGCAGTGCCCTGGAGCTGCCAGCCTCAGCTCGGCTGGGCTCTGCTGAATACTGGGGCATCAACCTGACCTCAGAAAGCGTTCCTGCTAGAGCCAAGGGGAAATTTGCCTGGGAAAAAGCAAGTTCAGCTTTGCTGATGTGCCATTTGGGGCTGCCCCACCGTCTTTTGTTTCATAGCTCTGCAGCAGCGTGTCTGGCCCTTACACATGTGCGCTGGACCTGGAGTGTAGGCATTCACAGTTCCCTGCTTCTGCCATCCCACCCTTGGATACTCCATTTGTTGTCTTTCTAGCTTACACGTGGATTTTATTCCTTTGCAGTGGCTTCCTAGAATGGCTCCAACTTGCAAGCAATGCCAAGACCAGACCATTTTAGCAAGGACGTAGTTATAATGTAAACAGAGGAGGCTGGCTTGTAGTGCCTGAGTTGGTCCAGGTCATCTCAAGACAGTCATTGCAGATCCATCCTTAGCAGCTGGCCTCCCACAGCACTGTCATATTCAGTAGTGATACTCCACGATACAACTATCTGATGACATGCAATAGCAATACCTTTCTCCTTTGGCATGAGGCTTGGTAACCTGAATGAAGAGAGTGCGGATTTCCTCTTCAGAGATCCTTCAGCCCCAGTTAACAGCTCCTTTTCTACTGCCTCCCTTCCCAGCTCACCGAACTCTGTTTCGAGAAAGGATGAGAAGTCATTCAAGGCCATCCTTCTCCCTCTGGCATCCATTTACGGCAGACAGTTCTGCCGTTCGTACATAAATAGCTCAGCAGTCACAGATTTCCTTATTAACGAGCCTTCAGTCAATAGGGAAGGCTGTGACAGTTATTACAAGCAGAATGATGTCCTGGAAGAACAGGGAATATCTAGGGCTGGCAGAGAAGAAAGGACAGATTCTGTTGTCCAGTGTCAACTTAGGTAGCCAGGGTGACTTCACCAACTTCTCCCAGTCGCTTTAGCTGTAAAGATTTACCCTGGTCAGATGGTAACTGCAGAAGAAACTGCAGCAAGGAAAGCATCATCCAGCCCTGGTCTGCTTTTGTGCAAACTCAGCCGGGGGAATTTAAGCCCCTTCCATCAGCAGATTAACCCAGCTGACCCTGCACTGAAGCGAGCCAGTGACGGAGAGCTCGTGGTGGGGCTGAAGACCGCTAATTTCATAACCTGCCACTGCCCGTTTTGCAACGACAGCCTAACCACAGCCTCAGATATGCTGGGAAAAAAGGAAAAGGCAGATTTAGTAGAGCCCAGTTATAGCAGCAAATCTGTGATGGCACAGTGTACAATATTTACCTTCCTCTGCCTCTGGCTCTGGAGAGATCTTTCCTTTTAGGATCCTTGAAATATGGGCAACAGAAGCTTTTACTTTCTTCTTCAGACTCTGCTCCGCTGACTGCTCCACTGAATGAGACCTTGCATATGGCTTAAAGAGTCCCGGCTTGTTGTAGAAGGAGCTTTTCTGCTTACCACTTGAGTCCTTTTGGGCGCCATACATTTCTTTATGACTCTCTGACCCTTTTGCCATGGCCTCAGATATTTCCAAATGGTTCTTCCTGCTCCTGTCCTTTGCCTCTTCTCTGATGCACAATCTTTTATCCTTATGCAAATGTCCTGCAGGAGGTGACCTTGCCCTCTCACCAAAAGGTATAAACCGTCTACCCGTTGGTTTGGGTGGAGGCTTCCTATAGTTCATAAATTCAAATGGAAAATAGACAATGTCATACAAGTCAGAGAAATTCAAGTAGGCAGGCTCTACCTCTGATATGTCAAGTTTTGGAGTTCCACTGCCCAGACTGGGTGTTTCGTCTGACAGGTCTTTGATTTTCACTAAAGAAACTTCTGGGTGTTTACCGGTGTCCTTGCTCACTGACACCTGACTGGGTCTTTTTCCAGTGTCCAGGCTATCTGTTGAGGAAACACTCACTTGGCTAGAAGGGGGCGTCTCGAACGCTAGGTCCTCCAGATCTTCACATTCATGAGGAACTGTCTGTGCTCCCTGCCCTTCCAGTACCACTGACTCCTCACTCAGGACAAGATAGGGTTCTGCAGGGTCATCCAGCTCAGAGACTTCTTTTTCACCCCCTTGTACAGAAGGGAAGGAGGTGTCTGTGAGTGCTTGGCTACCTGGGCCTTTGTAGAACATCTCTGTGGGAGGAGAGGTGTGCTTTCTGCATTCCTCCTCCCCAGAAACTGACTCTGCCCAAACATTCATCTCTTCAGAGAGGGAAACCATCTCATCCACTAGGCCCTCCAGCACAGCAGACTCTTCATCACTGTAAAAAGATGATCTGTGATGTGAGAGCTCCTGACCTTGATCCCCACAGAGCAACGGTGGGATGGGTTTTCCAGCATCACAGCTTCCACTTTCTAAGGCAACGCCTCTACCCTCACCATAAACCTTTGAACGTTCCTCATATTCTAGCTCATAGACTGAAGCTGGTGGAACTTCTGCTTGTGAAGCAGGTAAGACACCTGGAGGCCCACCCTCCAGATCAGCAGAAACTCTGCCACTGGGATAGGCAGCCCTGTGCTGCTCAGACACCCAATGTCCAGCCTTGGGGAAAGGAGCAGGCGCAGTCTGTCCAGCTGCTCGGCTTCCACGTGCTGTCACAACAGATGTCACCTCACTGTGAAGTGGTGCCTTTGGATGTTCTAGCTTTTCACTCTCACAGACTGAAGGGAGGCCAGTATTTTGGGAGGACACAGTTCTAGCTGGGTGTCTCCTCCCCAGAAGAGCAGGCAATGGGCCACTGCCTTCAGAAACCGTCTGGGGTTCAGCTCCCTCGATTTCAGCCTCATGGGCCAAACTGGGAGCAATCTCTGGGACAGCTGAGCTTGCACTCCTCAGAGCAGGAAGGCTTCCCTTGCTATGAGCTGGCCGTTCCCTTTCAGCCTGCCCTGCTCCATCGAAGACCGAAGTTGGCATTGATTTTGGTGGCAGGATTTTGGGAACAATGAGGTGCTCCCCCTTCACGATGGAAGATGCTATGTCTACATGAACAGGAGCCCTCTTGTGTGCTTGGCTTTCACCATCATGGGCTGCCGGTGGAGTGATTCCTATAATACCTGGTCTTTCATCCTCCAGGATAGCAGATCTCACCTCTTCATAGGTCTTCAGCTTCTGATGAGCACCTTCATCGGCTGTGTGCAGAGCACTTAGGGTATCTGTCCGTTTGCCCACCAAGACAGTAGTTGCTGGACCACTTTGACCAGGAAGTTCCTGACTTTTGTCTTTACATACTGGAAGTAAATCGGTTTCTGTTTGCGGGCCTGTGGAAACAGTAGAACTTTCATGCTCCATGAGATCAGATTTGGCAACACCATCAGCAGAAGTCTTCTCATGTGAATGTTTCTGCCTTTTGTCTTTCCAAGTTGGAGCTGGGGCTGTCCTTTTGATGAGCAAGCTTCCGCCTTTTAGATCTGGATGGATGTCGGTACTGTGAGCAGGCTCCTGGGGTGGAGAGATGCCTGCCTTACTTGTAGGGTCCAACTCGGAGGTGGTCTCTGGTTGTGCGGGAGCTGAAACGGAGTGTTTGCCCTCCTGGAAAGCCATGCCAGAGGCACTGCCTGGGGGAGATTTACCCTCCATGCTTTGATGTTTTTGAGCTGATGATGCAGGTACATCTGAGCGCTGGGCAGTTAGAACGGGGCTTTTGCCTTCTGAATCTTCAGCTTCCTCCTCAGCGTAAGTAGCTTTTGACTTCTTCAGTAAATGTTTCCTGTTCTCTTTCCTATGAGGTGACACTGAACGTCTCTCTAGCTGTTGCTCAAAACCAGCCTGGCACCCATTACCCTCACATTGTGTTGAAGGGGGCTGCTCTTCTGAACAATCCTTGCTGGCTCTCCTAAAGTCCTCCTGCTTCGAAGTGTCTACAGAACATCCCTTGCCAGGCCCCGCAGAAACGTCGCAGTGGTCACTGCCTTCAGGGCAAATTTCCTGTGACATTATATCACAGTCTTCTTCCAAAATATCTTGTTCCCTCACTGATCTTGAGGCTCTCAGCCTGTAGTCGTCCAGGGAACGGCTTCGGCTAGCACTAGCAATGGCAGGATGTGGTGGTTTCCTTGCAGTGTCAAATGAAACTGATTTGGTCAAGGACCCAAGCAAACTTTCCCTGTGATCATCTCCATCGTCAGACTTTCCTTCCTCTTCTTCCAGTTCAAACTGCTCTAGAAGGGGTTCACGGAGACCACTGAGGGGCACTTTTGAATATCCAGCTTTCCAGAAAGTCCTTCTGGCTCTATCCAGGTGTCTTCTGAACTCCCTGCCTGGTGAGGAAGGTCCCCTTGCAGGTAGCTCAGCTGCTTGGCTGTAGAAAGTGCTTTTAATGACACTCTGTCTAGGAACACAGACAGGTGGCTTTTCTGTTCCATCCCCAGCCTTTTCAACTCTGTCCTTATCAGATAAAAATACGCCTGGCTTATCTTTCTGGCATAGGTGCGATGTGCTTTCTGATGAAAGCTCAGCTGATGAAGGCTCAGCAGCAGCGCTTCTTTGGGACTGCTCTGCTCTTTCATCTTGAAGTCCGGGATGGAACCCCTCCTCTTTCTCCTTTAAGATACTTGCCATGAGCTCTTTGCTTTCTGTAGGTGATTTGTCCCCCACCTCAGCTTTCACTGAAGCATACTTCCTCCTCATGGGTTTTACTGGAGGGATTGAGATTTTGGAGTGCTTCTCTTCACTTGCATGTTTCGGAGGCTCCTGATGGCTTGGTGCATCAAATATGGACAAGTGCAGTTCGGGTGTAGAGCCAAAGTGCCTCTTCTTGGGGAAATGCGAGTTCTCATTGTCTGAAGAGGAGCCGCTGGTACTGGATGACGTGCTCTCTTCAATCAGATGTCGGGAGATGGCCAGGGAGGTGTTGTCATGAGTCCTTTCTAGGATTTCTGGGATAGACCGCATTACCAGTATGGATTTATAGCACATCAGAGACCGCTGAAAAGCAAAACAAAATACAGCACAATCAGATGGAAGCACGGTAGGACTACTGTAAAGCAAGCACACCAAAGTAAACTTCTGCACTCTTAAATACCACACATACTGGCTTAATAACACAGTGCCACCCTTTTGTACGTGTCGTCACTCCGGGCCTCATTTGCTCTCCAAGTCTTTATCTTCTCATTCACAGAGGTGAAACTATACTGACAACACTTGCTGTTGTGAATGGGGAAGCAGGACCCTACTTGAGATTTTCAAAGACAATCTGGCCACTCAAAGCAGACAGAAAAAGGAGTTTTTAATGGAACACATCAGATTAGAGCCTAGCTAGGGTAAATGACCTTAAATCTGTCGACTGCAGTACAGCCCACAGTGACTTAGGCCAACAGAAGACCTACCATACCGTAGGAGGTAGGATTCATCTGCTCTAACTTCTGCCGTGTGAGACACCTCGGTTGAAGTTGAGCAGCTGGCCTCCCTTTACAGCCAAGAGAGAGAAAAGGGCATCTTCGGAAGGCAAACAATCTGATTATTTTAGAGAACTTCAGGAAAAGAGGAATCTTCTTGGGACCTGTCTGTAATGCAGTACCAATTGCAAAGGCAGCTGAGGGTACCTAACTTAGACACAACCATGCATCTTGCAGGCACCTGCATTAGACCAGATGATTTCCAGGCAGTGAAAGCCTGGATAATTTATTTCTGCCATATCCATCGACCACTCTTTCTTCGGCTTATTCCCCATTCATAGCCCAGCTGAGATCTCTGCTGTGCTTGCTGTCCTGGCCCAACAGACTTCAAAAGATGCAAATGTAATTACAAATAAATAGAACTAAAAAGAACCAACATAGATAAAGGCCAACTCACCTGCCACTTGCTCCGAGCCACAATGAATTTGAGCTGCTTGGTATTAATGAAATGAGCTTCTTCGAGGGGGAGATTATGCTGCCAGGTGGGATGAGAGGAAAATCATGGGTTAAAAAATCCTGACTTCATTTCCTGAGAAGATTTATTTATTTTTAGGATTCCCTCCTTCCTGAATTGTTTAATTTAGGAAAGTTACAATAGACCAAATGCTACAATCCCCTCATGTCTAAACTGTAGAAAATCTCAGCTTCTCAATGACAAAAACAAGCTCTGATCAATGCATTTCTTTAAATTCCTTTTTTTTTTTTTGTTAGTTTTTAGCTTTTCTCTTTAGTGATTGAAGGCACTGGAATATAAACCATAACTTTGCTCTGCAAAGCCACAGTTTCCTTTCTATACAGACATGTTATATCTGCTCATGTCACTATTAAACACCAATGTATCTCCTCTTTCTGAAGAGCCATGCCTGAACTTCTCTGTAGGACAGAAAGTAGGACACCAAGAGAAAAAATAACCAGTAAGTAACATCCAGCAGCTTTAAGAGCTGCCCTTCCAAAGGTCTCTTCCAACCTCAATATTTTTAATGACTCTACTAAAGAACCAGGACAAACTTACCATGAACCACTTGTGGGAAAGACAGTCCAAAGCACTAGGCCTGGCTCTGGTAAGAGAAAAGATCACCATTTTAGTAGCAAGTTACTTTCAACGGCAACCACAAGATCTTCCTGAGGGTGCCTGCTTCACGTGGAGACGCACATACACTTTTGTGCTTGTCCTTAGGCTGCTGTTTTAGAGCCAAGAAGCCAAACAGAGACACAGAAGCTTTCAACCCAAGGTTTCCTTCCCTGGAGGTGAAACGATCCTCCTTTTTCAGCCTGAGACCCCCTGCAGATCCTCAGGAAGACCCCATGGCACTCTGCAGGGAGCCTGTTCAAGGGTGGCGAGAGCAGACCTAAGAGTGACTTTGACTCTTTAGGTGGCCAAGGGCAAAAATAGCTTTGGCAGCAGGCAGGAAGAATAGAAATGAAATTAAAAAGCAAGTGACTGCAAACATGCCTTCAAGCCACCTTTTATACTTCAAATTGCTTAATGAATGGTGTTAATATTATTCAATTCTTGCATAACTCCCTCTATACCAGTCCTTGCTCTTCTCACTTTCCCCATGTCATTTCAGAACCTCATCTGCCTGGAGGATTCAAGGAATAAGGACATCACCACACCAGAAACAGGTCAATTTGGCAAATTGCCAAGTTGTGTTTTGGGTAATGGGGAATAATAAAGAAGAATTGGGGCATAATGCGGCAGATCTCGCTCAGCTTTCTATTTTTCAAAAGAACCACACATCTGATGAGCTGAGATCTGCCTGCTGAGATACCGGTGTCTTTGCACACTGGCTGTAGGAAGCACAAAAAGTGCACTCACTTGGGGTGCTGCTGTAGGATCCTTTTCACGAAGTCCTTTGCATCTTCACTTAAGTGAACAAAATCAGGAACAGTCCATGAAATTTCCCCATTCTGGATATTTAGAAGGGTTCCTCTGTCGTTCTCCCCAGCAAACGGAGACTTGCACGTTAGGCTTATTTATTGAACACCGTAAAATAAAAGGAGACAAACTTTAGACTTTTATTTGCTGTTCAAATGATGGAAGCACAAATGCTTAGATGGGGCTTTAAAATGCTTGAGGGACTCCATGTGTGGGACTTCCAATGCTTGTGAGCAGCGCCTCCGCTAGCAGAGCACCTTTCACCCCAGCGTTACATGGCACTTAACTGAATTATTTATCCCTGTGTCACAGATAAGGAATGAAGGGGTTGATTTTGCATGGCTACAGTAGGGTGTTGGCTAAACCAGGTAAGGGGAAGACTGAACCTCATCCACTGCTCTCATTGCTAACTGCTGTCAGGTCTTCAGGCAGGAACAATGACCAAAGCCCTGGGCAACCAGAATAAAGGAGAAAACCACAAAAGAAATTGCACTTATCATAGAAGGACTCAATGCTTCATTTGAACCCCTCACTTGAAGGTACTGGAGGGCTCTGATTGGCAAAGGGGTATTGAATGAGTCTTTCCGAGAAGATTTATTTACCTTAAATACGTGATGACTCCAACGGCCCTGAGGAGAGAGGGAACACAAATGTCAGGTGTTCGTCACTATTTCTCCATCCTTCTCAACCACACAGCCCTTCTTCCCGCCACTAAACACCCTGGCACAGTAACTTCACCTTCTTCTCCTCACCTTTCCAAGGAAGATAAATCCCAAAACTGATTGGTTTTACCCTTCAATTTTTTTCCCTTCAACATTTTAAAAAATTGTTCTCAAGTAATCTTCCATTTTTTAAGCACAGACAGAGGAGAAGGCTCCAAATACTTTTTTGGAGTTTGCTTGCCTTTTCTAGAAAGCCTCTTAGGATCATCCTCTCTAATTGCTACCTCTAATAAAGATCATCTTCTCTAAGATGCTCCTTTGCATTAATTAGCTGTCAGCATTCAATTATGGTTGAATGAAACAGGCAGAAGGAGATTTAAAGCGCCCTGATGGGTTTTGCATTCTCAGTGTTCGCTTTCAGTTTCCCGTGTCGTTATCACTACTCCATTTACTTATTAACAAGAAATGGAAATTCAGGCTGCCTAGGGCAAAAGATTTTTAGAAAGATGAGAGGTTACCAGATATCAGTGGCTTTTGACACTGGTGACTGAGAAACAATTTCGGGGGCAACAAATTCCGGAGACCCGTATTTGCTGAACTGAGGCTCAAAGGGCGTGATCTTCTGAGCAAATCCAAAGTCACAGAGCTTAAGGTCTTCCCTTTCAGGATAAACCATGAGGATATTCAGCGGCTGGTAAACAAAATAAAATAAAAGGGAGAAACTTCTCTTGAAAGCAGGCAATATTTTCAGTTGTAAGTAAGAATAATTCGAATAGAGAATTCCCGTTCCTTGGCCAACAAGAGGCTATAAGCTAGACTTGCCATTGCACATTACCTTAATGTCCAAATGAAGGACGTTGTTGTCATGAAGATATTTGATTCCTTCCAAAATTTGCTTGATATACAATTTGACCTAAAAAACAAATAAATTATGAAAAAATTATTAAACATAAATAGTAAATAAAAGGATCCCTGATTCCAGCAGCATTTTTTATATATGAGAGCGGGAGAGACTGAACTAGAAATAATTTTAAAACAAGAATGAACGTCTTATATTAGTCGTGCAGTTGAAGTAAGATGTGAACTAAATATTACCCTGTGGAATGAAGCTGTGCCTTGTGTGTGACCACCTCGCCCTGCTGGAGTCTTCTATAGGTGAAAAAGCCCTTACTTTGGAAAAAAACCAACCCTACATACACACAAAAAAGAGATACAGAAATCCTGAAGTTTGATGAACCTTATCAACTACCTTATCTAACTCAAACTCAGCTGTGGCTGAGTGTAAATCAGGCAAACGCATTTAAAACACAAATACATTTTAGAACTACGTTGTAAACCTATTTTCTTGACCATATGTAGATCCAATCTGACTGTGACTGAACAAGGAGTGACAATTTACGGCCAGTTTCAGCTTTGGAAGTCCTCTACTTTTGCCATTTTATAGTGTTACCTGACATTTGGTCTTTAAAGGTCCCTTCCCACCCAAACCATTCGATATGATATTCCCTCTGAGTATTTCTAAGAAAAATCAATTTTACCAATAAATATGGGACACCTGGCTACTAGATGGGAGATGTGAAACATTTTGAACTTTGAGCACCAAGGATCTCAAAAAAAAAAAAACCCTTAGAAACTGGAATTTCAGCCCTTGGTTTGGACACTGAAAGGGAGTGGATAGAAGTACAGTTGTGAGGGGATAACAACAGTTGTGAGGTTGTTAAGCAAGTGAGGATACAGGAACTCCAGGTGAGAGATAGCAAAGATATTATGATAATGAGAGAGCAAATATCACCTGTATTAGGCTGAATGTGATGCTGGTGGTCAAAACCACGGGCTGTTTCTAGTTATTCCCTGAAGAAACTCAACTTAGTAATGAAAGCTGATGGGCATGCATTTTAAAGGCTGATTCTGTTTTGACAGACTGTCACTGGTTCACAGAGATTCCTCCTACTCAAAAAGGAGAATGCACCTGGAAGTGCCCACCAGCTCTGGGCTTTCAAATGAGAAAGAAAGATTACCTCTGCTTCAGTGACGACACTCTTCTTGAATAAACGGTCAAGGAGCTCTTCACTGGAGCATCTGACAATGGCATTAAGGGAAAACTGAATTATGATTAAATGCTTATTTTTACTTTGTATACACCTCGATCCAGCTAACAGCAGAATTCACGATGTGATCTCAGGTGACGTGGTGTGCATGTGTCCT
The DNA here is from genome assembly GCF_000687185.1 of Egretta garzetta. Classification (NCBI taxonomy): domain Eukaryota; kingdom Metazoa; phylum Chordata; class Aves; order Pelecaniformes; family Ardeidae; genus Egretta; species Egretta garzetta. The sequence goes on along the minus strand of NW_009259423.1, from coordinate 144,713 downwards.
GGTTTTGGCTGGGATAGAGTTAATTTTCTTCCTAGTAGCTGGCACAACACTGTGTTTTGTATTTAGGATGAGAAGAACATTGATAACACCCTGATGGTTCAGTCGTTGCTAAGCAGGGCTCACACCAGTCAAGGGCTTTTCAGCTTCCCCTGCTCTGCCAGGGGCACAAGAAGCTGGGAGGGGGCACAGCCAGGACAGCTGACCCCAGCTGGCCCAAGGGCTATTCCACACCATATGACATCATGCTCAGTATAGAAACTGGGGGAAGAAGAAGGAAGGGGGGGACGTTTGGAGTGATGACATTTGTCTTCCCAAGTCACCATTACACGTGATGGAGCCCTGCTTTCCTGGGGATGGCTGAGCACCCGCCTGCCGGTGGGAAGTAGTGAATGCATTCCTTGTTTTGCTTTGCTTGCACGTGTGGCTTTTGCTTTCCATATTAAACTGCCTTTATCTCAACCCGTGAGTTTTCTCACTTTCATTCTTCCAATTCTCTCCCCCATCCCAGTGGGAGGGAGTGAGCGAGCGGCTGGGGAGGGCTGAGTTGCCGGCCGGGTTTAAATCCCGACAGCATGTAATTCGTTAAAGTCTCTATAGCAGCAGTGTCCTTCCTGCAGAACTGGGCTGCTCTAAACCTGTGCTCCCTACAAGCAAGAGCATGGTATCGCTCATGGTAAAACCCACCTGCTGGCTATCGGCTTTTCTGCTCTGCACTGCATTTTCCTGGTGCTCACCGAGACTGGACCTCATGGAAACAGAGTCCTTCACTTCCAGACATTTCAGAAAAGAGTTTTGGTGCTTAACAACTGATTCACACTTGCATACACAAATATCATGATTTTTCCTGAACCAGCAGACACTGTACTTCAGTGAGGATCTCTCAGAGCTATGCGATCCTGCAGTGCCAGAGCAAGATTGTGCGTGTCCTTTTATCTCAGGCAAAACCTAAGAAATGGTTAATTGCTTAGTTATTTCATAAATGAGCTCTACCTAGTACTTCCCAGCCTCCTCAGATAAGCAGCACAGAAAAGGATACAACTCCAGAATTAAAATCAGTGTTTTCCGTGTTTCAAACTGATCCAGGAGCCTGGTAATTCTGTCATGGGACAGAGAGGCAAGAATATCCCTTTCTTGATGTGCTCGAGCCTTCGTTTTGCTTCGCAGAGGAATGAATTTGGCAGCACAAGACACTCTGTTCCCTTTGTGTACAACTCGTTTCACAAAGCTGAAGCAGCCCCTGTGTACAAATCAAAGCACAAGCCCTGCTCAGGCTTGGTTCAAAGCCCTCTGCACAGCAGGTATAGACCTTCGCTGTCCCAACCTTTGGCAGCTCCCTACTGCTCAGGGCTTAAATTCCCCGACATCGAAAGTGCATTTTCCTGTATGTGAGCTGCGATTGCCCTCTCCTGGCTGTCTCCAAAAGTCAGCAACGAGTTCACAGCCAGGGAAAAGCTCTTCCAGGTGATACAGCCTTGTGGTGGCAAAGGCTGATGCTCTTGGATCCCTTGGATAGACACAGTGCTTGTGCAGAGGTCGCTATGGGCTCGTCATGCTAACGTGGCCAAGAAGCCATATCTGGGCACCTAACCTGTCAGTCTATGCTGGTGTTTTTGCTGGTTGGAGCTACCTGGACCTATGGGCTCTCCCATCCTCTATCAGAAACCTCAGGAAAGTGTTTCCAGCACACCTGCAATGGGGTGATGTATTGTGTTGGTGTGGCAAGGTTTTGGTAGCAGGGAGGCTACAGGGGTGGCTTCTGTGAGAAGCTGCTGGAAGCTTTCCCTGTGTCTGATAGAGCCAACCTGTTCCAAGACAGACCCACCACTGGCCAAGGCTGAGCCCATCAGCGATGGTGGTAGCACCTCTGGGATAATGTATTTAAGAAAGAGGGAAAACCCTGTTGGGGAACAGTAGCTGGCGAGAGAAGAGAAGTGAGAGGATGTGAGAGGAGCCAGCCAGGCCAGAGCAGCAGGAGGGCAGGAGGAGCTCCAGGGACTGGAGCAGAGATTCCCCCACAGCCTCTGGTGCAGCCCCTGGTGAGGCAGGCTGTCCCCCTGCAGCTCACAGAGGTCCATGGGTTCTGGCTGGGCTGGTGACCCTGCATGGGACCCACAGGGTCCTGTGGGACTGCACCCTGTGCAAAGAAGGGACCCACACTGGAGCAGTTCATGAAGAACTGCAACCCGTGGGAAGGACTCACGTTGGAGCAGTTTGTGGAGGACTGTCTCCTGTGGGAGAGAGCCCAGGCTGGAGCAGGAAAGGAGTGTGAGGAGTCCTCCACTGAGGAGGAAGGAGCAGCAGAGACAGCACGTGATGAACTAACCCCAACCCCATTCCCCATCCCCCTGTGCCGCTTGGGGGGAGGAGGTAGAGAATTTGGGAGTAAAGTTAAGCCCAGGAAGAAGGGAGGGGTGGGGGGGAGGTGTTTTAAGATTCAAGGGGGTTTTTATTCTCTCCTACTCTGATTTGACTGGTAATAAATTAAACTGATTTCCCCAAGTCTGTTTTGCCCGTGACTGTGGTTGGTGAATGATCTCTCCCTGCCCTTCTCTTGACCCACGAGCCTTTCATTGTATTTTCTCTCCCCTGTCCAGCTGAGGAGGGGAGCGATAGAGCAGCTTTGGTGGGCACCTGGCGTCCAGCCAGGGTCAACCCACCAGAGGGGACCTCCAACTTCTGCCAGTACTTTTCCACCTTTTCAGACTTTTCCACAGTAAGCCCCACCTCTCCTTCTGGTTACAGATGCTCAGCAGCTCAGGTGGAGGATTAGATATTCTCCAGCAGTGATGCTATAAAGTTGGAAAACTCATTTACCTTCCAATCTCCTGCTTAACCTCATAAAGAGAATGGAGCTTTCTCCTGGTGGCCACTTTCTTTGCTGCTTGGTCTTTCTTAGCTTTGGAAATGAAGGAAAATATAAGTGTTAATATTCAGACACCAATGCCTTGCTAACAGTGTGCAACGTTATTACAAGACAATTTAAGGCAGGAAAAGTTACGGGGGTTCTCTAAACTTCTGCACAGAACTAAGTGGAGCTGTTCAATGATGGAACCTGTCAATATGAACTTTGGGGCTGCGTCTTCACCTGACATAAATCAGAAGAGCCAGGCTAAAGAGCAGACCACCACCAGAGACATGGCCCCACTCATTTCTGTGGCCTATTGTATCAGTTTGTCATGTAGTCTGAAGCAGAGAAAAAAAACCCCAAAATCTCATTTGTATATACGTATGTAGGTCACTAGATTATTTGCTTGTATACTGGATCCTGCCGTACTGGTAATACACAAATGCTACGCAGGAACACAGAGCAGCTACCATACGGGTACCAGGAGATGACTGCAAGAGAGAACGTGTTGCAATGTCCATGGAAGCAATTCCTGCAGCTGAAAGAACGACATTACCTTCATGCACGATAAGCTCTGCTTTGCACAAAACCTCCCCTCCTGCATTTTTGGCGACGCAGGTATAAACACCACCATCTTCCAAGGCAGCATTGTCCACAACTAAGAAATATGTTGTTCCTTCCTTCCCTTGATGGAGCCTGTTGCTGTCTGTCAGCAGTGAAGTGCCCTGAAAGAAGAAAATGACATTTTGGCACTGGGAAAAAAAAACCAAGATGGAAACAGAAGTTTCTTCTCTTCAGGAAACGAGATACAGGAGCAGAGCTACCACACAGACTGTTCAGGCTAGCAAATCTCAATAACAAAATGCTGGCTGAAGAAGCCCCCCACGCCCCCCACTGTTCCTCTGCTTCCACGTTACCCAATAACATTTTTGTTTCCTAAGCCATTCATAGGAGCACAGGCTTGGGAGGGATCGCCAGGGCGATGTGGTTTATTCTTCAGCTCTCCCAGCACACCATGCCTGAGCAGTGAGCCCAGGCAGCATCAGCTGCTTTGCTCCTGCGTGGTCTCCAGCTTGTGCTGGCACTTGTGCTGCTTAATATATTAATATATAATATATCAATATATTAATATATCAATACATAAATATATGAGTGTATCAATATATAAACATATATATAAATATATATTAATAAATGCTATAAAAAAAGAGACAGGATGGAGCATGTGTGGCACAGAGAGCAGATTATGCAAAAGGACCTGATGAGACCACCTGCCTGGGCAGTAGAATGCCAGATAAATGTATATAATACAACAAATGTAAAGTGATGCAACCCTGTTCCACCACGTGAAATGTTGGTCTCAGAGCTGTTCCTTACTACACCGGAGCCAAACTTTGAGTTACAGTAGAATCATAGAATCGTCTAGGTTGGAAAAGACCTTTAAGATCATCAAGTCCAACCATTAACCTAGCACTGCCATCCCACCACTAAACCATGTCCATAAGCACCTCATCTGTCCTTCTTTTAAGTAGCTCACTCCACGGCAGCGCCGGCTCAGTGCTTGGTGGCAGTCAAAAAGTACCAGATGTTAGGAATTCTTTGGGAAAAAATGAAGAGTAAGACAGAAAGCATCATCTAAATCCTTGGTTTGCCCAGGGTGTGGTACTGTTGCAGCAATCTTCTTTCTGTAACAGCTTCCAGATGAGGATTGACAGAGCAAATTGGGGCTCGTCAGCCTGGAAGGGAGGCTCTAGCAATATGACATGGTAGAGCTGTACAGAATTATCCATAGCCTAGTGAGTGGGCAGGGATTAACTTTTCCTGGTACAAGATGTAAGGACCAACACATGTGGCTTGTGGTAAATGTGTACGGAACAGGCAAGAAGAGGTGGCACTTTGGGCAGCACACTGTCATTGGGTTGAACTCCTTGACAAGGGACATGCAACATGTTTGCGTGGGTGCAAGAGGAGACTGGGTAAGCACGTGGAGAGCTTTGCCGTGGGTTAGCAAACAGATGAATGTTCAGCTAGCTTGCGATAACTCTGAGCTGAGAACGTCAGAGATGATTGCAAGAATATTAACAGGGTGTATCATACGTTCTTGCCTTCTTCTTTTAAAGTTGTTCAGGTGCATGGGTGTGCATGTGTGTGTGTGCATGGGAAGGGGTTCTTTGCATTTTTGCTTGGTTTTTAAGGTTATTTTATTTGTCTGAGTAGCTCATCCTTGCAGTTCCCATGCCAGAAAAAAAAAAGGGAATAAAACTTACACGTACACAACACTTAGTTGGACAGAAGAGTTACAGACAATCATTACAGAACAACACTGGCTTATTTCAGGGGCACTAAAATATTCTGATGAATAATAAATTATTTCTCCATCTTTTCTATGGGATACGCATTGTCCTTAGCCACACTCATTTTACCAGCTAGCTGCAGAAAAGATACAGAGCCTGGAAGACACATCAGCAATTGCAATAAACCACTCCTAATCCCCTCCCCGACCCCAAAACTACAGCACACATCTTGGTGGCCCTCAGGCAGGAACCAATCTCCCGTCCTGCCCATCGTGGTCCCCAAAACCATCTTGGTTGCCCTCTCTGCGAAAGGAGCCACAGTGACACCAGAGACAACACGGGGCGAGATGCATGGCTGGTGGTTCCAGCGAGACCTGCAGCTGCTTCAACAAAGTCTGTAGATATGACCCAGAATTGGCGTAAGAGGTATGGGATGGAAGAGCAAAAGGAATTCCCCACAGAAGCACTGCTCAGCCAGGGAAAAACCTGCGCTTACCTTAAACCACAAAACGGTAGGCTGAGGGGTTCCTTCAATGACTGCCTGAAATTTGGCACGCTCCCCCAAATTCACCTGCACATCCTCGATCGTCACTTGCATATAGGGAGGACCTGGTGAGACACAGGGGTTTGCTGCGCGCACAAAACCGTAACTTTATTCATAGTGTGCTGATATAGGCTGAGTTACTCAAATGGGATTTATAGGACTGGCCATGTAGGATATAGCATTAGCTTAATGTCTAATCAAGAGGTATCACAGCAATATATTTGGGGCTCTTCACACTGGCATTACTTTTAAGCTTCTTATCTTCACACATATCCGTTACTTTTTGTTTCATAAAAAGTTACTGCTCAAGAAATGGGAGTATTTAAAAAAACAGTCACCGTGAGTTCTTACCAAAAGAGAAGACAGTGGCAATCATGGGATGTGGGAAAGGGAAACAAGGTTCGTTCTTACTTGTTGGGGTCTTCTCCTCGGTCTTATACACACAAGTTCTTTCCGTGGTCTCGATATAAACTTCACTGTGTACATCCCAGACCACATCCCTTTCTCTTCTGTACCAGTCTCCTTCCCCCGTGGCTGGTGATGTTCTGTCACAAAGCCCAAGAGAAAAGATCATTAAGGAGTCACACACACAACTACAGAGATCACAGAATCCCAGAATGGCAGGGGTTGGAAGGGACCTCTGGAGATCATCCAGTCCAACCCCCCTGCTCAAGCAGGCTCACCCAGAGCAGGGGGCACAGGACAGCGTCCAGACGGGGTTTGAATACCGCCAAAGAAGGAGATAAAGGATCACACCCTGCCATTGATCTGTGTGTTTAACCACCAGACGAATAATTATTTACTTAACATTAATACAAGAAGAATTTTGGTTCTGGGGAATTAATTTCTCTCCAAGCTTTTCTAACCTTCTTGCACAATGTGTATATGAACAGGGTTCTAAAAATAATAACAAACCTACAAGAATTGGTTCAAGTCACCACCTGCTTCCTCCACCACAGAGGACTTGCTTTTCTTGCAACAAAGTCTGCCATATTCAGACACCTTTATGTTGAGATGGGCATTTACCTGGTAATAGGAACAGTGCGCTCCTGAGTTCTTTCATCTCCAGCAGCTGCCCCTTCACGGGAAGGACCGGGGCTGGGCTTTGGCACGCCTGGTTCTTCAGCTGGAATCTGCCTTTGCGTTTTGTCTGGTGGGTGGTAGAAACAGGGCAAATAAAGACACGTCACCTGTGACAGCATGCCTGAAACCCAGAGCAAACCTCTGGAGCCATCTCTAGTCTACCTTGTATCAGAACTGAGCCCACCTGCCCTCAGCTGAGCGCAGTCACTGAAGCTAAGAGGAGAATTTGGCCCTTTTGAGAAGACCACATGAAGCAAAGGGCTTGAATAACATCAGAGAGACTGAAGGGTGGCACATTGCTGACTGGGTAAAACTAACTTTTCTGTATGGAAACACACAGGGGCAAAAATAGGTAGGGACAAGAAGAAATAGGATGATTGGAAGGACAGTGTGTGTTCAATATATCCTTTATAGGAGCTAATTTAACTGTGTTTGAGTTCCAGCCCATGGCTATGATGAAATCATAGAATTATTTAGGTTGAAAAAGACCCTTAAGATCATAGAGTCCAACCGTAAACCTAACCTTGCCAAGTCCACCACCAAACCATGTCCGTAAGTGCCACATCTTTTAATTCCTGCAGGGATGTCCATTGGTAGCTTGGTACGCATGAATGCTTCAATTTAACTTTGTGTTATGAGAACAGTTCTTGACTCACTGGTGCAATCACAGACAGCATCAGTGAAATGGGTAAGCTTACCTCAATATAAAACTGGTGCTCAAGGCAGGCCCTAGCTGGGGGGTACAATTAATATGGAAATAATATAGAGATATGCTAATATGGAGGACCTGGTGATGTTATGATGTCAGCATTGGTGCACCTCCACTGTGTTCTTTGAAAATGTCCTCGTACAACTCTAAGTTACACCAGAACGAGGTTTGGCATCTGGGGCTTAGAGGAACAAGGAAGCAAAAGGATGGTGCAGCTTGATGGCAGTTCAGGTATTGTTCTTCTTTTATTGCTACTTATTATATCAGATATATATTGGCGGGCCAGAGTCTAGTTGGAGGCTGGTAGCTAGTGGAGTTCCCCAGGGCTCAGTACTCAGCCCAGTCTTGTTCAATTTATTCATCAATGACCTGGACGAGGGGACAGAGTGTACCCTCAGCAAGTTCGCTGATGACACAAAACTGGGA
>NW_009259423.1:132374-136078 GCF_000687185.1 Egretta garzetta | reverse complement strand
ATGAAGTCCTGTGTAACATGCTCTAGGAGAAGCTGCTTTAGCAGGGGGGTTGGACTGGGTGATCTCCCGAGGTCCCTTCCAACCCTTGCAGTTCTGTGATTCTGTGATATAACTTCAAAAACTGCTTTGATCTTCCATTCCAAAAGTACCTGATTGTCTTTTGGTATTGACCACTGGAGTTACCCCATAGCATAAAGTGCATCAGCTCCTTTTTCATCTGAGGAGAAAAGGTTAAATGAAGAGGAGTCTTCTCCCCAGCAGGCATGGCCTTTTTGGGGAGCATTCTAGGGATATTTGGTGCTGGCTCGTTTCGGAAAAAAAGCAGCAGTTTCTGGAAATCACATAAAATAGCTCTATTGGGATGGAAAACATAGTTATTCAAAGCACTGCAGGTAGGGTCAGAGATTCCAGGTTGGTGGGATAGTGCTTTCCTTTTGCCAGCACTATCAAATTATTTGTGTTCTTTTTTTTCAAAGCATGTGATCATAGGGACAGTTGTCAAGTCTCCACCATATTAAAATAATTCCCCATATTAATAAAGTGTTTAGTTTTCTCAGATGAAAGGACTGCAAAACCATCTCGTTCACTATTCTGTTATCTCTGTGTTTATGACTAAGGAAATAATCTGCTGGCTGACATTTTACTCATGATTTTTTGAGTCATCCTGCTTCACCAAAGGATTATTTTCACAGATGATTTCCTACTGAAAAGGAAAAAAGGTTTTGAAACCCCTGTCTTTTTTTTTTATGCAGTTATTTTGGGTCTGATTCCATGAAACGCTTCTATCCCTGTTAAGTTTTAGACAAGAATATCTTTTTTTTTAAACGGCATCTGGAGTTTGAGGACTGAAGGCTACTTGACATCGTCGTTTTAAGTTGACACTGGTGGAGGATGGTTACTCTGACCTGACACAGAGACAGTGTAGACAAGCTGTTATGGCAGAAGCAGAAGAGGAGAGGAAGGGTTGCCGCTTATTCATGGTTTGTATTTTTTTAAAAAAAAAACCAATGCAAAGATGACAGACTTGTTCTCCTGTCAAGATCCAGTGACGCGCATCATTGGTTTTAATCACACGGAAACTGTTAAGGAGTCTATCAAGGCTCCAGGGGCAGTGAAATGCAGGTGAACCTGATGTGCCCAACATCCTAGAGAGTCTCCAGCAGTTGATTCAGGGGTGTTAAACACATTTCCAGCTTGTTTATGGCCAACAATAAAAGAAAAGCAACCTCCCTTACCCACCCCACCAAAAAAAAAAAAAAAAAAAAAAGACTTTTATAAATGTAAAGGAGGGATTCCACCCCATCTTCTCCCCCAAAAAACTTGAAGCAAGTCCAGGGTCAAAAGACCAAAGGTGGAAAAATCCCCAATCCCTCCATTTTGGGCAGGTGAGGAACCAAACTCTATTTCAGACAATGTTTTCACCCCACCTTCTGTTTCCATAAAGATCTGCTCCAAACTTGTGTCCAAACCTAACCCCAACCCACAGTCCCACATTTCTGTGGGTCTGAATGTCCTCTCTTACTCTGCAGCTGCTCAAAACACAATGAAACAGAAAAATAAGGGGAATAAACCTCATTATTGATGTGTTCAATATTTTTGTCTCTCTTGACTCCCATGGGACATTTTCCAGATTCATGCCAAACCTACCATGACCTCCAGCAGTGTGGGTTTGGGTACTGGCTTCATGAACTAGCACAGAAGGCCCAGCTGCTGTTTCTAAGTGGTCTGAAGGAACAGACCCAGGAAGGTCAAGGCCACCGGCTCCTCCTCGCATGCCTGGGGGTAGAGTCACCAGCAACGATGCAGAGTCCACAAGTTTCTTTAGAGCTGTCTTGATCTCCTTATCAGCGCGCTGAAGTGAGGCCTGGACAGAAGTCTCCATCTCTGGCTGTGAGGAAGTCATTCCTACAGACAAGAAGAACAGCTTTTCTCTCTTCAGGGTAAAAAGAAAATAGCAGCATCATCAAACCCATGGAAATATTTGCAATCATATCATTTTCATCTCCTAGAACACAGAGCTGATTCAGAAATGCTTATTCTAGCAAGAGGGAATGTAGCTAAGACTTAAAATAAGAAGGTTGGCTTCTTTGGAAAGATGCATTTCACCAGGTCGAGGACACTGTGCCACACTGCACACACACACACCCCCCAGACCCTCCCCAGACAGCAGAGCAAAGGATCCATCTCCCAACTCAACCCTACGTTGGCTGGTCTGTCAAAAATACCTTTATGAAGATCAATGACATGAACCCAGCAGTGACGCATTGCACTGGTAGAGACCCTACGTGCAAGGAGGACGTTATTGTCACAGGGAAGGAGGAGTGAGCAGGTACCAGCCTCATCGGTGACTCTGGAGAAGGGCAGGGGAAAGAAGGGAGGGCTGTTCTGCTTCATGAGCCTGTAAGTCTGAGAGGATGGCAGAAAAGCTACTCCTTGCTCTAGAGTAACGTATTTGTCCTACTTCACAATATCTGAATATTTTTGTTGGGCTTTGCACTAGAAGGTACCTCAGACTTTTAAATTTGTACTGGACTATGCCTTTGCAAGATAGTCTAGAAGCGAAGTCACCTGGTCAGTACAGTAATGCACAGCAGTTGTGTATAGGAAAGCATTATACAGAGGAAGATATAACTCCTGCCTCAAGGAACTCACAGTCTTGAAGGCAGAGAGAAGACAAAAGCTTTCCACGCAGAAAAAATGAATTTTCAAGCTTAGGTCTTTGCAGATGGCCACCCGGGAGACAAATACCATGGTCTCATCCCCAGTCAGTGCTGGACAGCTAGGATAGGATGGGATCATAGGACCTCAGGAGCTCATCTCATTCCATCTCCTGCTCAATACACCTTTCACAAATCTCGAAGAGGCATAATAAAGGGACAGGTGATATCTAGGGAAACCCTCAAGTAACCATAAAGACAGACAGAATACATGTCAGATAAAAACAATTCATCATGTTCACGATGTGATCGCTTGCCAAGCAAGAGTGCAAACTCAAACCATCATGTGGTTCAAGAAAAAATAAAAGCACTTGCACACAAATGGCTCGGACTTGTTTAATGTCATTGACACAGGAGTGTGTCCTGTAGCTGTTTGGATTCTGTTCCTTTCCTGGCCTTAAGAACGTAAATTCCCATCATAGACCCTAGCAAGTAAAGTTGAAGGCTACATTTGGATCAGCCCCCTTTGAAGACATCTCACTTGATTTTTGTTTTCAATGTCCTCCCCACGATGACAGTGGCTATGAAACATTTCAGTTCTGGGTTTGTTGATGGAAAAAGCAAGTTCTGCTCACACACTGTCCCAGACTGCCCATCAGTGTTCATCAGCACCGGGCCAGGTGGAATATCTTTAAATATTTTGCTAGATAAATACTTTGATTTTCTGGTGTTCCTCTTGTGATTGCTGCCAACTGGTGCTGTCCGATGAGCTGGGCAGCTGCCAACAAATGAACTGTCTGGAAAGGCGTGAAACACTCTTAGTATCTCTCAGTGAGAAAATATATTCACAGGTGTATATATACAGGTTATATATAGAATCATAGAAACATTTAGGTTGGAAAAGCCCTTTAAGATCATCAAGTCCAATCATTCCCCTAACCCTGCCATCCCACCACTAAACCCCGTCCCTCAGCACCTCGTCTGCCTGGCTTTTAAATACCCTCAGGGGTGGGGACTCGACCACTTCCCTGGGCAGCCCCTTCCAGT
>NW_009259423.1:131667-132241 GCF_000687185.1 Egretta garzetta | reverse complement strand
GAGGGGCGGCCTCCCCAGTGCCCAGCACAGGGGCACGGTCCCTGCCCTGCTCCTGCTGGCCACGCCAGTCCTGGTACAAGCCAGGATGCTGTTGGCCCTCTTGGCCACCTGGGCACCCTGCTGGCTCATGTTCAGCCGCCTGTTGACCAACACCCCCAGGTCCTTTTCTGCCGGGCAGCTTTCCAACACGTATAAACACAGGTCTCCCCCATGCTGCTAATGCCACGATGTTCCTCCCTGTTTAGGGATGTTACACAGTATGGTTCAAGCTGCTGACCTGAGGAACTTTCATATTAGCTGAGGTACATCAAAGTAATGCCACAGTGATGACACACCTCTGGTGGACAGCCTGTTTCCCAACTCTAAGATCTCAGCCACGAACATTTCCGCCTCACATGTCCTTCAGCCAATAACCAGAAACACAAGACTGACACATATTTTGAAGTTCCGATTCAGCTTCAGAGAAAGACCCAAGAGGATGAGCATCATTCAAAATTATTGACTCATAGATCTGAGTCGGAAGTATCCCTAAAACCAGGTTCTTTCACTTCAACATTTCTGAACCTCTCCATAA
>NW_009259423.1:125493-131604 GCF_000687185.1 Egretta garzetta | reverse complement strand
AGTGGATGAGCTGATGGACTAGCAAGTGCCGTGAACAGAGAAGAACACAGAAACCCAGTGAGTTCAGTGACAGCTGATGCAAGACATTTATTGATATAAACTCAGCATCTCACAGCATATCTTGCATTTCATTTTTTTTTGTGTGCTTTTTTTCTTTCTGTACCTCAAGCAAACTGAAGTTTCCACTTTATTAATACCCATTTACCTGCAGGAATTTTAGTAAAACTTTCTTTGTATTAAAATTTTTAATACAGCGGTATGTTTTCATCTACAAGAAATAAGCTCCCACACGCCTCATTAGTTATCTACATAGTTTAATCACTTACAAGCATAATTTTTAACCTCTAGGAAAATATTTCGAACGTATATGTAATGAACTTTTCATAAACCTTTCATGTTTTGAACAGAGTCCTCCATAGGATTTTAAAAATTCCTTTCTATTGATTCTCTTTTGCTTAAATTTCAAAAGAAAATGTAAACAGATGCTAATTGCTTTGAGCTAATGAATCAAAGTATAGTTATTTCTTCTACAGCCATCTGAACTGCAACCTTTTAGCTTCTTCAGAAAAACCTGAGCATCTACCACAACAGGAGGAAACCTCCAGATCCCTTTACACATCTTTATTATCTTTTGGATTAATATTATATTTTTGAAGACCATAGGGCAAATTCTTTTCTCAGTAGCATCTTTGTAAATCTGAAACAAATCCACTTCCTTCTGTGGAATTATTCTAGACTGACACTGGAATAACTGAGATCAGAATCGGGCCCAATATAAATGAGATATTTTTAGTTTTGAAAGTATTTCCCTGTTGTATTTCGGTTACTTTCCAACGTACAGTGCAATATATGAAAAAAGCACTAATATATATCCATCTTATTGCTTAATTATAAAACAGACAGTATAAACCAAGGAGGTGTTATAAAAAACGGGAGAGCAACATAAAAGAGCCTTGATTTCTTTCACCACGTGTAATCACTGGAAAAGGGGTATCGATATCATGAGGGTAGTACACATGATATTACACATAACATCCTGTTGGGATATCGAAAGTAAAAGGCTGTGAAATCAATATGTTCATTTTAGTCAGCGTGTGATCAAGGTGCAGCCACAGAAGGAAAAAAAAAAAAAAAAGTATTCTTTTCTACAAGCACCTTTTCAATCCCCGTTAGCAGGAATATCGCCCAGAGGACTCCAGAACAAGCTTCACAACTTTACTTAGGTAGGAAACACTGAGGCAACATCACACATCAACATTTCCAAGGCAGAAACTCACTCAAACCTCTCTCTTCATGCCAGTTAGAAATTCAGCTGGGTCTGAGCATTTCTGGTTTCCCTGCACCATCTAAATGAAAACATTTTCTATTGCGACAGTGCTACACAACTCAGCTGGGACAAGGTGTTGGGACTTTTCACCCCATGTCTCCGTCAGATAGAGAGGGCCAGTGCTTGGTCCTACTGAGATCAATGACAAACTCCAGCTGACTTCAACTGGGACCAGTATTTGGGCCTATGAGCTCATTTCTTTCCAGAGCTGAGCAACTTGTTGAAGGTCTGTGCAACACCTATTTTTTGGTGAAGCCAACAGGAATGGGCCATGCTCAGTGCATCTTGGCCTTCCCCCCACAATCAGCGATCCTGCTGCAAAGCTCCAGGGAAACTCAAGAGAAGGCAGTACCTCTGCAAGACAGCTCAACATACATGGTTACAGTAATACGATGCAATTGCAACTGGCACTGCTTCCAAACCGCCCAATCCATTTTGAACAGGTGTATTTTTCAACCAGACATTTATGGTAAAGATCTCTTTTCTTTCTTTTTATTTTTAAACTGCCTTTGTGCTCCTGCTACTTTGCTGTAGCTCAGTGGTGAAATCCTCTCAGCACATATAGGAGACATTGCCCATCGATCCGTTAACAGTAGTGTTCCACCACTGGCATGTACAGGAGACCAAATAGTCTTCCAGTAATATTTATTGACAAAGACCACATTTGTGGCTCTTCGTATGTGTTAGCGTTTGATTATAGATGCAGAAGTCATTTTGTGCAGCACTTTAATTTTTTTGGTGCACATTAGGTAAATCCATATTTTAAAAGATATGGTTTATAAATCCACTACACTAGAATGCAGAATAACGATACCTACATCTTTAGACAACTAGGAAGTGGACTTGAATATAGCAGACATTTAAATAAGATGGTCTTTTTTTTTTTTTTAACATAAAGCAGAAGAGAACAACGAAATCCCTGCTTCCTCAAGTCAGCAGGACTTTCACCATTGACTTCAGGCAAATTAGGATTTCAATCAAAAGGTCTGAGCAGCCATTTGCATCCCTAGGAAATGCAATATTTTCTCTATATTTCATTCTCTGGCAGAAGTTTAAAATAGCGTAACCAGAATGTGCATGTTGAAAGGTTTATGACGAAAGTTTGGTAGAGCTAATTGGTGTCGAAAGCATACAGCAGAGTCAAAGCAGTGTGAAGCTTCATGACCTTCGGGCACATACAGTGACAGGAGATTGCTTTAGTTGGAACCAGTCCTCCTATCCTGAGCTGCTGAAGGATGCTGGAAGGCTTAGACACTTTCACCTTCTTGCCACACCATAATTTACAAATTGGCACTTGAAATAATTTTTAAGTTCATGGACAAAAAGGCAGTTATTCATTTGTATTTCTGTTATAGGCAGGAGAATCAGGCTTTTTCCTAAACCTACCATCACTGCTCCACTATGGAATGATATATGTTCACCTCGATCAAAGCTTTTAAAATTACAAACTGTTCTGACAGACGTGTTCCCTTTAAGACTGGAAAAGCTCGACATATCATATTTAAATATATTTTCCTCAAAGGTATTCCCTCATACATGTTACCTCGTAATCTTTGCCACCAATTCCCCTCACCTACAACAATTTTGATTAGTTTGTTGGTTTTTTTTTCTGAAACACTGCTTTCTTTTGTGTGGAAGATTATGCTTGCATCTGCTCAGCTTTGGGAGAGGTCTTCTGTGCTGATGTGCAAGGTAACAGGCTCGCCAACAGTCCCATAGCTGAGGGTTCTTGTGGAAACTTCCGTTTTAAAGCTTGACTGTCCGTTGTCTGGTGAGCGCTGGACTTCGGTGCAGAAAGATGGTTTCACTGTGAAGGAGGGACCAGGAGAAGCTGTTGCTCTTGCTGCATGCAGTCCAGGCGTCACTGCCATGCAGGTATCGCTCACATGGAAGGAGACATTTGAGGGGCCTACAGACTGCACACCGGTTACTCTAGATGCTGACATGAACATGCCCCCAGGAACGGGCTCCTCGAACTGGCTGAAAAACCTTTGCCCAGGTTTGGACACCACAGGTGTCCCCAGATTCAGCAGCACTGGTTTCCCAATCATTGGCTCATTAATCTCTGTCTGGAGCACGGAGATCTCGCAGGGTTTGTCTGCCGTATGGTTCTGATCATCACACCCGTAGGTCTCACCTTCCTCAGGAACATAATCTTCAAGATCCTCCAAAGTTAATACTTTGCCATTGTGGGTTAAGATTTTGCGGTCCCGGGTGCTAATGTCATCTGTCTGTAGTTCCTCTGGTTCATCAACTATAATGACATTATCCTCTTCTGGAAAGTCATCTTGTATTACTTCAGGTACCCCCTCTTCAACAGGCCAAGATACGTCTAATTCATCTGCCTCCTCTGTAACCTCTGGACTCGCTGGTGAGAACAGAAGCTCGTGCTGGTCTGCAGCAGCTGTCTCAAAACTGAAGATCAAAGGCTCGCCCCCGCAGGCAAGCAGTGGGGAAGCAACATCTGACCTGTAGTGAGCACTGCTTTCCTGTGGGAAGCTCTTTACTTCAGTTTCATAATCCACAAATGAATTATTTCCTAGTTGTTCAGACCCACACGGGGAACTTCTGTCTTCGTTACTGACTTGAGGTTCTTCCTGCTCAGTTGCATACACCATGGGCTGGATATCAGCTTCAGAGAGACTGTCGTTAGGCAAAGATTTTGACTGTTCCACCAATTTATTGTTGGAGTTGTTTGTGTTTGGGTCATCTTCCGGGGAACGCCTTGGCCTTGAGCTGGGAAAAGTGAATGTTAACACCCCTGAGTCATCTTTTTCTTGTTTTGCTGGGGAAGAGCCTCTTTTCCTTGCAGGTTTTGGTGATTTTTTCACCTTGAATTCAATTATTTCTTCCACTTCAACCCATTTGGGCTTTTTCTCTTCCATCTTGGTCTCTATGACGACATCTCTAGCTGCTGCTCCTTGCCTGTCCTCTGGTTCTGTGACAAAAAGCATGGGAACAGCAGACTTTGGTGTTGCCTCCTGCTCATGCCTGTGGACAGGCTGCCTGATCTTTGAAATGTAAACTGGCTCTGGAGCTGGCTCTGCTCTTGGCGAGCGGGAAGGCGAATGACCTGAAGAAGAACGTGCAGGAGAAACCCTTCCCCTTTGTCTTGGGCTCTTCACCACAGTGGTTATCGTTTCCTCTCTGATGACAGAAAGGGTTGAAATGGAGTTGGCAGGAAGACGAGACTTTTCAGGGAGCCACACTCCATCAGCACATGCCATTGACGGTCAAGGCGCTACAGTGGGGTTAGTTTTGTGAGCACTCCAGCTTTTGGTGAAGCGTGTCATTTTGGAAGGGGTACACACGCAACGCACACACCCACATGCCCATCTCCACTTACTTTCTGATCCAGGGAAAACCTCAGCGCCCTTTCCCCCAAGGTGAATCCTAGCTCCATTAACCTCCCCGAGTGCAGGAGCACACAACAGATATGCCCAGCTGAGAAGTGTTCTTCTGGAGGCTGCTATATTTCATGTGCTTGTATTGACCACATACTATGCTACTTTGGACCCATATAGCAGTTTCACCCAAAGATTTTAAACACTCAAGGAGTTTAACCTTTCCCTGAGTATTTCTGGCTCATCAAAGAAATCCTGGCTTCATCAAACTCAATGGCAAAATGCCCTTTTATTACAGTAGGGTCAGCAGCTTCCTCTTTTTTAGTAACCTATCTCTGTTTATTAAAGACTCTTCTGAGACCAGAGATCTGCATTTTCACATGCAGAACAGTGACATTAAAGGGCCATTAAGCATTTGGAGACCAGGAAAAGAAAGTTAGAACATTTTCTGCAAAAGTCATCTATGCCACAAGGTACTTTTTACTCTTCCTAATATCATTATTGCAGACACATCCTCACCCTACTACCCCCAATTGCCATGGGAGTACCCAACCAATCTGGGGTGCATGATTATAATTTCCCAGCATACTTCTGCTGGCCTTCTTTTTGACATATTTTTTGATTTGACAGATTTTTTGACATATCCAAAGCAGCTGGGACTTCTCAAGCATCCCTCTATAAATAGACAGCTTGTGTCAAAACAATCTTCTGCTCCCATGCCAGGACAAACTTCGACTTTAAATGAGCTACAGATGAAATTGGATCAAATAGCTTTAAAATCTGGGGACAGGAACACCTGAACCCAGACTTCAAGGCGCTTAATTTATATATTTGACATGCAGTTTTCCCCACAGATTTTTCAGTGGCATTTCTCACATGGAAAAACTCGAAGGTAAAGACAGTGTTTGCTTTGCGAGCTCAAGGAAGCTAACGCTCTACCGCAGAGGTAGCTGGTTCAGTGGAATGAACGGGCAAAGCTGATTTTGTGTCTGTGTTGAGGTTCTGTCCTGCCTCTAAGCAATGGGATTAAAAAAAAAAAAAAAAAAAAAAAAAATTGACTGAAGGGTAAAGACAATGGCCTGAACTGGGGTTATGAATCAAGACAATAGCTTCTTCATTTCTCTTTTTCTCCTCACCAGCCTGTAGTCACAGCCACAGAGGGCTGAAAGTCACCAGCTCTGCTCTCCAGAGCTTTTGCACTGAGATACAGAGAAGGGTGGAAGGAGTCCTTGTGAAAGGAGAGCCCATTTCTCCTATCGCATTTGTCTAATCGTCATGGAAGGCTAATCCTCTTAGGTATATTGTAGCCTTTCTCATCCATAGGTCTCATTTTTGGAGTCTGGTATTGCCTTCTCCTATGGAGATCAGCTTTCTTTCCACCATCGGTCTCTCCCTTTGAGGACGTGGTGAAGTCCAGGACTGGATCAGCTTTCGTTTCTT
>NW_009259423.1:118304-125446 GCF_000687185.1 Egretta garzetta | reverse complement strand
TTTTCTATAGTTTTGCTATAGAGCTTTAAGGTCTATGCAGAGTCTTCATCATGGCCATGGTGCCTTTCTGAATTACACAAAACCAAATCATTTTAGATAAAGATGAGAATGAATCCATGTGTGTTTGTGATAGACTTTGCTCTACGTTACAAGGTTGAAATGCTTTTTGGGGTCTGGGATTTGCATATATAGACATTGTTCAACCCCATCTCTAAGTTATCTGTTATTTTCTGCTGGTAGTTTCAAAGCTGCTTCTGTTCCTCAAATTGCTACACATTAAGGAGTGCTGGAATGTGTCCTTAGGGAGTGGATCCCAGACTTTACGCCATCACTATCCCAATTCCAGCTGAGGTCCACTCTAATGAGTTCATGACCGCATCCACTAGCAAAAGGAGAGGAATTTCTGAGATCCCACTCGTAAAGGTACCAGCCTCCTTTGGGGCTGCAGCCCTTAATTTAGGAACCACTTCTTGAGCTGTCCAAAGCAATAGTCTAGGGAATTCACATGTCACAAATTTAGAAATCAGTTTAACTGATGGTATTTTGCATTAGTTTAAATTATTTAATCAACCAATATTAGCACTGCTGCTTGTGATTTGAAATCATAAAGAGAAAAGGAGGACTATTAGCTGGCTGAGGAGAAATATAAAATAAAAGCATCTCTCCAGGTGATTTACAGGCACAGAGGTGTAGAAAGATGCGATTTACTGAGCTTTAGACGTGGTCTGGCTCCGGGTGGTTCCTTTCTGCTCATGATTTTCTCAGGATGTTTCTGACCATGATATAAAAAAGTATTTCTCTGTTTAGCTACCCCACTGGTATCTGAACCCTGGTCCTTGAGATGGTATAGGCAGAAACACCTTTGTTTTCCGGTCTTTGCAGGGTAAAAAAGTCTGATGACTGGCGATGTTAGCTGAGCTGATGGGCTGTAGAGAGAGGGGCAAAGGCAGAACCCTTTCCTGCCTCTCCTGTCTGCTCTTTACCTATTTAAGGTGGAAGCTTTTAGGAGGGGCAACATGTCTTCTGATAAGGCACTGTCTCCAAATGGGCTAAGCGCATGGGTCATGACTAAAAGTCATCACAGAACAAAAGAAAAGAGATAAAAAGTAAGAAATTCTTAACTGTATTTTAGCTGTCATTTCACCCATTCTCCTCACCATCTAATAAAAGTAAAAAAAGTCAACTTTAGCATCATGTCCAAGCCAAGGACTGATTTTACCAATATCACAACTCTTAAGGGAATGAATTTCCCCAAAATATCCATTGCATCATCACCTACTATCATTAGGACATGGTTTGAAAAGCTTGGAGGTGCTCTCAAGGCCGACTACAGAAGGACAATGTCCCCCTTCCAGCGCATGGAACAATTTTATTATGTCTTTGTTTATGATACTTATAAGCAAGAAGATACTTTAAGATTTTAATCGCTGATGAGCTTCTGGTCTACATATGACTCAGAAAGCACTGGTTTTGCTGCAATTGATCTTCATGTGTTACAGACAACCAATATAAACCAGGCTCAAAGTATCCAAAAAGCCCAAGTCATTATCAGGAAAAAATGTCATGTTAAAAAACAGAATCATAGAATCACAGAATCGTTTAGGTTGGAAAAGCCCTTTAAGATCAGCAAATCCAACCGTTCCCCTAACCCTGCCATCCCACCACTAAGCCATGTCCCTCAGCACCGCGTCTGCCCGGCTTTTAAATACCTCCAGGGGTGGGGACTCGACCACCTCCCTGGGCAGCCCCTTCCAGTGCCTGACAACCCTTTCTTTGAAGAAATTTTTCCTAATGTCCAACCTAAACCTGCCCTGGTGCAACTTCAGACCATTTCCCCTCATCTCCCCAGGGAGAAGAGGCCGACCCCCACCTCGCTACAACCTCCTTTCATATAGAGACAGATGGGGAAAGAAATGTGCGTCTTCCTTCTGCTTCACCTTAAAAGGCTTTCCTGAAGAATTTAAAACAGAAAGCCGGAAGAAATCACTGTAAGCTAGGAAGTATTTGTTATATTTTTATATTTTTCCAAGTAGCCAGTTCTCAAAGCTGGTCTCTTTTCAACACTTCAGGGTCAGACTCTACCTTCTTGAGCTCCTGTGCAACTCTGGCAGTATTCAGTGGGATTTTTTCACACATAATATCATAAAAAAAACCCTGAACCAGGCTGTGTCTAACACCAGTGCTCCTATTTTTTAAAAGGGATAGTAAGATTTTTTTTTTTTTCAGGTGGTAACTTTGCATAGCACAGAATCCCATGAGTTCTGGTGGGATGGGAATGAACACTCTTGCATGGCCAATAAACACAAGCTTGTTATTGGATCATGCATAGGCAGCAAGGCAAAACACAAATGTTACCAAAAAAAAAAATAGTCAGCACTTACATGATGATGGTTTTCTTGGGCACTTTAGTCTCTTGTTCAGTGACTACAAAGAAAACAGTATGAACAGCATGGGGTTAAAGAAAGGCAAAAGCTGAAATGATTAAATTAACTTTGCTCAGTTAATCAAAATAAACTGGAGTGCAAAAAAACAACTGTACCATCCCATCCATGCTTTCTGTGGTTATTTCCAGCATCATCTTTAGATTTTTTTTTTTTTGACCAAGAGTGAGAATTCAGAGTGCTCTCTGAACAGTGACTGATTTAGCTTTGAAATTAAATATTTTGTGGAGAACAATATTGCAAAATCTGTTTATTCTACTATGAGATTCTGATATTTTGGTTTGGCAGGTCAAAGCTAGAAAACAAGGTCCTTTTTTTTTTATTCTTTTTTCCCCTATAATAAAGTAGCGATGGTGTGAGAAACCTGAAAATGCCTTGATCTAGAAAATCCTGGAGCTGAAATTCTTTAAACTGTGATTTCACTTGCTAGAAAAAGAGTTTCCCCAAATGCTGAACAGTTCCCAAGCTTTTGTGGACTAGATGCAAAATCCAAGCTGATAACAATGAAAACTAAAATCATTATCATCAGTACAGAAAATCAGCATTAAAAAACCCCCTAGGAGACCCAGGAGAGCCCTGCAACACGCCTGCGTCTACTCAATCTCTACTTTGCTATAATTTGCAATTTTTCCTGACCCCTGTCCCATAGCTAACTAGAATCTGTTCATGCATATCAAGATCAAAAGAAAAGTAATGATTTAGTGATTTCACAAATATTTCTTAAAATTGACAGTTTTAAAAATAAGAAAGATACCATTTGAAGAGCTAATAGAAATTTTCGGCGGGTTCCCATCCTGTCTGCTGGAATAAAATTAAGACACTGTGTGAACCAGACTTTTTTGAGCACCCTCTGTTTTTTTTGAACCTACTTGAGATGCAGAGAAAGCAACAGCAAGCCCCACTTTTTCTTTAATATGTTTCTAAAAATAAAATAATCTCTAATTTAATCTAAAAGTAATTTTTTCAGCATTTGATTTGCAATCTTCCAGCCAGCCTATAATAAATAAGCTCTGGTAATTTTTTCAGTCGGTACAATTGAAAGTGAACTGCAACTTAAAAATATGTCTGTAAAATCACAAACAGTTCTTGCCCAGGGAACTTGTAGTGTCTGTGTTATTTCTTTAATAATTTATGATTAGTGCTGATATTTTCAGGTGTGTCCCAAACCTGCACTGACTGAAAATTAAAAATACATTTACAATATTAGACGGAATATTTTAACCTAATTTTCCTTCCACTTAACTTCCAAGGGCTCTCTTCTGCCCTAGGTAAAACAACAAATCCCACCATTAATGAAAGAGAATTTCAGCAAATGTTGATGTTAATATCTGACCTAGGGCTCTGTGTTTTCTTTGCAGAGCCTTGTCTCTTTTATGCATGTAAAAATCTGGAATAATTTGCAATAAAGTCAGAGGAGTTACTGCAGAATTAAGTGGGCTTAAACAAAATCTGTTTGGAAACCAGAGTTTGTATTAATCTCTGACCACAATTACAATATAACCGTTTACCTATCCTTAGTTAATATTTTTTAAATAATTCAAAACCTTTTTGAAATGGTGGAATGATAATTATACCATGAGGGTAGATAGACTGAGTGCTCAAACAATTTACTACACCCAGATTAGAAGTTTTCACTGAATTTTTACCCCCCTGACTCAACATTGTGCAATTTTTACATAACCTTTAGGAAACCTCATCAAATAATCCTATGAGATGAATCCATAGGCAGCAAGAATGTATGTCCTATGTAAATAGGAATTCATTTGCTTATACACCTAAAGATAGATGTTTTATACAGTTATTTTAACAACTGAATTTATATGATAATTAAATATGTATTTAATGAAATCCCCCGATGTCGTTTAGAGGAAGTCTCTTTGGTGTTTATTAATTCTTGCAGTCCTCCCAAAAGACACCGCTGCAATATTTCTAGATGTAGCAGATGTCACAGGGATTCAGTATTCAAAAGTTCAGCATTTTCCTGGGATGAGAAAGCTGTAAATGGCATATAGTCCACGCGTCCTGATGACTTGCAGTTTAACGCATGACGGATCAATTTTATACGTGAGGGAGGATCTAAGCAATCCTATACAAAGGATAGAACCACATGAAAGTAGGATGAGAGAATTTGGTTTGGTTTTTTTTTTTTTTTTTTCTTTTTTCCCTGAGAGGAAAATATTCTGCATCCATTTTAGCACCAGATTTATCATTTCAACTTGTTCAAGTAGCATTTTAGGCACACAGCTTTGCAAAGCAGGAGCCCCTGATAAGCAGGTTAGAAGCTGTAAGCATTAGGATCAGCCAGTGCTTCTATAGGACTAGACCCCTCTTTGGTTAATACATGAAAATCATTGACTTACAAGCGATGAAACACTTAGGGTAAGTCAGTTCTTGTTGCTCTGAATGGATGAAAGGTGGTTTATGGCCTTTATTACAAACTTTAAGTCTGCTTTCTCCGCTCACAGGAGCATAAATCTATTTTTCCTGCACGGTGCACGCTGCTGGCATAAAGCAGAGGAGCACTACTCTGCTTTCACCCCTCTGCTAGGCTTAGGAGATTAATCTGCAACAGGGGATACACAAATCTGATGTGAACTGCTAAAGCTCATCTTAAAATGAGCACTTCAGGGACATAACAATGTTTCCTAAATTGTGTGAATGAGATGCAAGTGTTTTGCTCTCTCTCTAAAAAAAGAAAAAAAAAAGGGTCCACTCCTGTAGCGACTGAGATGGTTGTAAAGGCAGGTTGTGCTCTCTTGAATTTGCACTGAAAACCACGTGGCCAGCCCAAAACCGAGACTAACCGATGACGACAACAGGATAAAAATATCAAGATAAAAATCCTAACCATCACCCCAACCAGGGCAACTTTAAATAGGTCAGGGGGACAAACTCCTGTGCCCTATCTCTTCAGTAAAAGGGTAGCACTAAGAGATCATAGAATCATAGAATCGTTGGAAAAGACCTTTAAGGTCATCAAGTCTGAACGGACTGACTAACGCTCCTCTGTGTCTTAAAGAAATCTTCCAACTGAGAGCCTCAGTTTTTAACTTTTCCCTGCAAGGTGGGTATTACCAACCAAGGCAACTAAATAACTTGCCCCAAAATCTGCATGAGATCAAAGGCAAGGCTATGAAGAGATTCCCGTTGCCTGGCTGTAGCTGCACGTTTTTCTTTATGGTTTTGCTTGTTCTGTAGCTGATTCTGTCCCCTACAACCAACAATCTCGTTATATGTCCTGGACCCGTCTACCTGGGTGAGAATGCAACACATTTCAAAAACACTGGGCTTTGTTTTTCTTAAAAAATGAACAAGTTAGTGAGCCTAATAGTAACGTGTTAAAAAGGGATGCCAGAGCACATCGGCCCAGATCTACCGCGTGTGGGTTAAGCAGCAAGGTGCAAAGCAGACGGTCAACTTGAAGTCAAAGAGAAGGATCTTCTTTCAGTTGCACTTTTTTTTTAAGTGTCTAAAATTCTTCCAGTATCTACAGAAAAAGGATTTTTAAAGCAATCCTCCATTGACTTCAGTGCAGCGATCAGGTGTAGCTGAAGGCAGAACTCGGTGTTTCAGCCTTGCAGCCCAAGCTGTGGGTGCTCACAAGGGGACCCCTTAGTCCAGTGGTTTCCATCAGTTTGGGATTTGGTCCTTCCAATGGATCAGAAAATCCCCACAGCATGAACTGAAACCTAATGACAAGAACTTGGATTTTGAGACCCATGGTGTTGGACCGTGGACCATCACTGACTGCAGGTCAGGGCTTGTAAACCACTGTACTAATGGTATCCCAGATTGTGACAGTAGGTTTGGTTCAGTATAACAAACAGTACAGAAAGGCAGGAGGATAAAAACTAAAATAGTTGCAACTAAAGCCCCTTGGGTGCCTCAGGAGACTCTGACAATTGCCATTTTGCAGAACCAGCGATAAATCAGGTAGAACTGAGAGCCACCATGCAGGTGAGCTAGGGAACAGACACAGTATCTATTTTCTGTTGTAATAATACCACACAGCAGTAATGTTGTCCTCTTGGTGAAGTTACAGATAATCCCATTTTCACAAATAGAAATGTTTGTAAGGATGGAAAGAGAAAGCCTTCATGAGATGCATCTGTCCTCCAGTTCTTTGCCAGATGAACCTGATTTTTCCATAGGCAGATCAAGGCTGGTTATTGATTCTCAAGAAAGCAATGAATTCCCTCCTCGGCCAAGTGCATTATGCGATTCTGCTCAGAGCAATCCTCCTGCTCCATGGATGAGCCTGCTCTTTGCTCCCTTGGCCTGAAGCAGCAGTCTCTCTCTTTCTCCATGGGAGGTGACTCAGGGATCTATTTCTTTCCTTAGTTCAAGCAATTGCACATCATGGATCAAAACCTATTTCATACCATTTCTGAAGTTTCCAGGCAAACTCCAATTATATTTCTTCAACCAAGCTCATGAATTTTTTTATTTATCACTGCAGGAATAACAGCACATGAGTAATTCGGGGCCGAACACTTGCAACCCCAAGAGCTGAACAACGCTCCTACCACTGTTTTACAGCCCTTGTTTGGGTTTATAACGTCTTCTGCCTTGGTAGAAGGGAACTTCATCAAGATATGCCACCCTAATGGTGATTTGTTTGTGTTCCCCTCTATATCTTGCATACAACTTATTTTTCTCTCTTTAGGGCATAGCAAGGACAAAGCGTTCAAGTACTTCGAG
>NW_009259423.1:116419-118288 GCF_000687185.1 Egretta garzetta | reverse complement strand
TGCTGAAACATCTCCAGTGTTGCTCTACTACTAACACTGTTCTCCTTGTGATGCTTTTGAATGATTTGATGGTATTCTGGGAGAGGACTACAAGGAAAGCAAGCGTAAACCCAAGACGAGCAAGAACATAGCTCAGGATCTTAATAGCCTGTCGTGTGTGAATCCTCTTAATGTACTAGTACAACACTAGTGCCTACAGAACTCCAGCCCAAATGTCCATCCAGACCCGGACCTTGTCTCAGGCAGGGCCAACTGCAGAACCCTATGGAAAATAATGAAAAAAATAGAAGTGGAATACCATTTTCCCTGAATATTTCCCTAGACTTCAGTCATTTGCTCCTCAGCAGCTTCTTGAGTCAGAATGCCTTTGTATTTGATGGTTCTCTCTTGAATGTTGATAATAACAATCATCCCCTGTCAAAAGCACGCTTGAACCCCTGTTATTATCACAAGACAGTGTGAAAACACTGAAGATGAGGAAAGAAGGTCCTATAGCTGTTAGCAAACCTCTGGTTTTCTTGGCCATGTCTCCACTAACCACACCTGGGACAGCTCTCTGACACCAAGGTTCACTGCCATGGAATGGCCTATGCCTATCTTAGTCCTCTCTCTTACCCTCCAAAACAGTAAGCTATCTATTTGTTATAAATGGTCCCTTGGCTGCGTTATCTCCTGAACTGCTGCTGGGAACTGTTCGAGAGAGGCAGCGCTGGCTGGCCCATGCTCAGCCAGCCAAGGACACTTCTAAGATGCACGAAGAACCAATTTCCTACACCAGGAAATGTTTCATATGCAGATGTAGCCGCTGATTTGAACTCAGTTTTGACAGGTTTATAGCAAGCATGTCTAACACACTGCTTGTGGAAATCCCTTTGATAAGAAGGTAACTTTAGGCAGTCACATCCTAAAGGTGTTAAGAAAGAGATGTGGGTTTGGATGGGTGTGAACTCAGTCCATATCACCCTACCAATTCAGGGCAAATCATGCAGGGGCAAAAAGGAATAGACTCTACGACTATGTGGTGTGCCATACCTGAACAGTCCTAGATGAACTAACGTGGCTCAGGATATACTGCTGTGAGTTTTGCTTTCTCAGTCATTCCAGATGGTCTTCAGTGGTATTTCAGACATGATCACGATATACCTGCAGCTTTACTTACTGGCCCCTAGTTTTACTCAGCATGTTCTGCCAGGCTACCAGACTTTTACAAGTACTCCAACAGGAACAGAATAATTTTTCTTGCACTAGTGGTGGTGTAACAAACCCTTCATTTGCTCCTCCTTTTTCATATAATGCATTTATGAGCATTATATGATGCAATTGATTTGCCAAGGTTTGCAAATCAACAGATGGTGATGGGTATAGAGCTGAGCTGCAGTATACCCATGCACATCTTGATAGACATACATACGTGTACACCAACAATCAACATGGATAAGATGGCAAATACATTTGATCCTCAATGAGATGGTTTTAGAGGAATTGACTGACATACTTACAGAGCTGGTCAAGGATCGTACCTTCTATGGTAATGGCTTGGTCTCCTCTCCTCTCCTGGGTCAGGGCTGCAGCACTGTGATGGTAGAGTTCTGCTCCACTTTTTGCAGACCCTAATCTGTTCACCAGCTAAAGAGAATCATGCAGCACCAAATGAAACGCAGGATGGTTTTGTGTAATAAAACCTTCCTATACTACATTACGAATCTATTGCAATTACGTGACAACAGAACTGGGTGAAGATGTGACCCCACACCTAAGCTAGAGTTTGTACAAACACATTGCTGCTCAGTGGAGCTCATGATGATGTTTTACCACAAATGACTCGCACAGGCAAGTTACAGCACATCAGCTAACAGCTTGTGACTTGGT
>NW_009259423.1:106373-116395 GCF_000687185.1 Egretta garzetta | reverse complement strand
TCCTGCTGTATGGCATTTAAGTGGGAAGGAGGGTTTTTTTTTATTTCTCATCCATTAATCAACTGTCTTACTCAGCCAAGGGAATACCAGACCTTGGGACCTTAGCTAATGGCACATACAAGGTAATGTGATTGTGCTAAAATTCTAGTAGAAGTCTTCAAATTATATCAAACTTCCTAAAAATTGCTGTGGAATAATTGTGAAGTTTCTGTGAGCTGAACAATTTCCCATGGGTCAACTGACCCACACTAATTTCCTAAATCAAGCTCAACTGTTTTTATTGCTGAGCCCTGAGAGCTTATTACTATTTTATTACCATGAATACATAGACTATGAGCAACTTTTTGAAAATATTTTACAACACATTTATTTATTAGATACTTCCATGTACGCATGCTAAATAAACAGCAACTTCAGTGGTTTACACTTCCATTTAGATTTAATGTCTCTCTTTTGGCTTTGGATGGTTTCTTTATAGCAGCATGAATCTGTTCTAATTTAAAGATGGTCCAGAAGCAAAATGTCATGTCAAAATGATCCTGAACTTTATAAGAGGTACCTCTAGAGATCTGGATCTGAATTTAAGCTACAGAACAAGCTCACTCAATTATTATTTAAACCATCGAAGTATCAGATCAGAATACTCTGCAGCTTTTGGATGTTCACAATCCAGGTCTAGTTCAGGAGAACCTGACTTTGTATAAACTTTTTTGATATGGCAGGCAGCAGCAATTACTCAGCCACTATCCTCATGCAACGGATCTCTCCCAGTAAAATTAGTTCTCCCACCTATGTCATGTCACACAGCAGATCTTTAAATCTCTCTGAACTTACCTCACATTCGTAGTGTCCCATATCCTCATTGGAAGGGTTCTTGACCACCAGGACTATTATGCCACTCCGTGGTTCACTGAAAGTCTGGTATTTACTTGTGTCTTTCAACAGTAGACCATCTTTGTACCATCTGCATGTGGAAAACACCGAGTATAAGCCAGGAAAAAACATGCAGTGTCAAGAAGTCCCCAGCTCACTGATCCATCTATCAGACCAGTGGACAAAAAAAAAAAAAATAAAAAAAATCAAGAGTTAGCTATTAGAGAAGAGTTTGTACCCTAGAAGATGGGTCTACACGTGGGTAGATCATACGTGGATACTAAACTGCACAGATTTATGAGATTCTTCTCAAAAAACATCATGCAGGCAAAAGGGCTTCTAATCACAAGAAGCTATTCTGAGCTTTTTGTCTGAATACCCCAGACTGGTTGCTGACAAAAGAAATTCAAGTGCAAGGCAGGGAGGATAAAAGAATGATAAAATATTGTCAGGGCATTAGATCTGACACAGTCCTATGGCAGGTGGTATCTGCAGGTATTTCTTTTCAGATGCTAGCTAGAATAAATTGCTGAGAATCCCAAGAATGTTGGGGTTGGGAAGAGCCAGCATTGGGATTGGGTTAAGGTGGAAAACACAGAGAAGAAAGGGTCATAATCTTGAAAGAAAGGGCAGGAGACTCTTCCGACCACGCAAAATGGGAAAACAGGATTTGTTCCAGGGTGACTTGAAGAACTGACCTGATTTGAGGCCTAGGCGCTCCTTCGATAGTACAGGTAAACTGAGCATCTTCACCCTCCACAAAATAAGCATTTCGAACCTTGTTCACAAACCGTGGTGGCACTGCAAAATAAGGATCAATGTATCTAGTAGCTGGGAATATGACCAGTTATGAAGGATGCGTCCCTGACCAGATAATTCTTGCGATGGCTGTAAACAAGACACTGAAGACCATTTCTTTTGACCTCAGAACTACCGACTGTACCTGTACATCAAATAATTTTTTTTGAAGTATTATACAGTAGATGTTATACAGAACTTCTGGGATGTCTTAATATTCATGTTTAAGGTATTACATCGCAGACCCCTTTAAAGCAATGCATCTGTGCAGGACTTTACCTTGAACAAGTATCTTTCCTAAGGTACTGGCGTTTCCAGCAGGACTGGAAGCAAAGCACATGTACTGTCCTGAGTCAACACCCGCTAGGTTGTCCAAGATCAATGTGCAGGAACCATCGGGATCTTCTATTATAATGTGATGGGGATCCACCTCCACAGGCTTTCCATCTTAAAGGTAAAGGGGAAAAAAGTCTTTGTAAAAAGTTTAGTATCAGTTATGTTTTCTCCTTGGGAATTTCATCCAGGTTTTTGACTTGAGAGGACTGAGAGCTGTATTTCCTTTATTGCAGCTGATGTTGGTAGTTGAGGAATGAGCTCTTCATCTCTTCCAGCTCCCTACAAAATATCCTCTGGGCAAAGCACTGCTGAGGGACCTCATACATCACCAATCTGCATTTAAAAGTTAAATTCTCCCAGAGTATATGCTGTGCAGTTATAGGTCTGATTTTCTAGCCAAAGGAACACCTCCATAGTGACTGCAAACATGCATAACAGAGCTTTCTAAGGCGTGAACTTACAGCAAAGCTGTTTCCTCTGCAATACGGTAATGCTGGGGAAAAGGGTATGTCTGCACAGCTGCCTGTGCCATAACATGGAAACATCTGAACTAGTGAGAACAAGTTGTTCATTTACTAGACGTTGTCTAACTGCCACACGATGTGGATTCATACCGGCTAATAGAGACACCTGAAAAAGCAGGGTATATTAGCTCACAGAAGACCTACGGTACTTGGATTGTTTAGTAGCTAACTTTAAGACTAGACTCGGATATCTCTAGGTGGTCAGCTTTTAGGTTACCCACTAACCAATTGGCACAGAGCAATATAGACAGAGGACGAATCTGGAGGACGCCCTTCATGACTTGCTGCTCATACCTTTGTACCAGCTGACAGATGGCTTGGGAGCTCCTGTAACTTTGCAAGCCAGCTTGACCGTCTCTCCCAGTTCAGCTGTACAATCTGCCAGTTCTTCCTCAAAGTCTGGAGGTACTGAAACACCAGAATAAGCGTGTTAGTCTGGAGGAGGGGGGCTTTGTCCATAGGATGGCTGCTGCAAAGTAAGACAAGAATAGGCATAATTTTTGCAAATGTGTGAGGTTCAGAATGGAAAGCTGAACAGGAAATTTTAGCAGCTAATGACTTTCCAGGTGACATACTGTCCTTGTGTATGCGAGACTAAATTCAGTCTGTCAAATGTCTGTTGTTGGCTATAAAGATGGGCCATAAAACAAAATGGGATTTGTTGCTGACCTGGAAGTATTTTAGGCCATGATTTTAATAAGAACGCCCATTTTTCAGACACCACACAGTTAAGATAATTCCCCAATTAAAATGCACCCATTATATCCAAACAGGTACTCTGTTGGTCTCCATACAAGAAAATCTATGCTTTATTAAGGGGCTTTTATTTTAACTTATTACTACCATATGAAATTATGCAAAATTATTCTGATAGTCTTCCTCACTAGAACACCTCACTAAAAGCACAAAAATAAAATGCCCGGACTTGTTTTCATTGTATATATACACTAAAACCAATTCTGTTCTGGCATTTTAAGATGCAGATTTCCTTACGCTGTAAAGACCACCATTTCTAGCCTCTACCCAGACCATAAAGATCCCTGCTGATAAATTCTGTGGATAGAAAATTGGCGGAATCTCAAATGACAGTGAGGACAAAGCAGCCTGAATGGCAAGATATAAAAATGAAGCAAACCCATGTGCCCAGATACAGCAACATAAGCCAGAAGTTGAGTGGAGGGTTTGGTACCCAACAAAGTCACAGGGGGCTCTCTACTGGTTATGGATAGGACTCTGGGTCAGGTCCTGAGGCTACTTTTCCAATTGGAGTCTGGTGCTCTTCATGCAGTGGGCCAGGGCCTTTGTCACCAAATTCTGTGGTCTTCTACCCTTCTGCAACCCCTGCCAGATCAAATGCATCTCTAGTGCCAGCTCTGCAATTTGTGTTTCAGAAGTTCCCATAGTGCGTTTCTCTTCTCCAGCGATGCACGTTTTCTGGGCTATTTTACCGGAAAACAACATCCTCTGCTTATTGACAAAAAGGCATGAATATGAAGACAGGGAGCTGAGCAACCACTTCAGTCTCTGACTCTGATCCTCCATCAAAGGCAATCCACATCACTTGAAACAGCCAGGGATAATCATCTCTTCTCAGCTCATCAACCCGTGTCTTCCATGCTTGGGTTATGGTCACTGAATTAGAAAGTTACTCATCTGCTCTGATCTTCCCTCAAAATCTATGCAGGTCCTGTGGGATCTCTGGTATATGAATTTAATCACCTCAGTGATATACAGCCTTGGCTCTCCTGATGGTAAATGGAGAGAGTCAAACACCACTGTCCCACCCTGATAGAGGTGCCTTCCCGAGCTCAGGTGGAGGACCTAACACTGCTGTAGTCATTCCAGTTAAAGCTTACTGTGTGCTGTCAAGTCACTTGAGTTGTTATTTACAGCAGTCTGTGATGTGATTGAAGGAAAACCTCCAACCCTGGTTCAGTTTAAGAGGTGGCAGATGGCCCTAGGTGGTTTCTCTCCCTCTTTTGCTAACCTCCTTCCTGAATCAGGGAGACCACCCAAGAAAAAACTAGGAGGTTTGGGCTATCTTGGGCAATACTCACTCCAGACAGGCTCGCTGATTCGCTGCTGTATGCCACAGATCTCCTTCACCCAGGAGTTCTTGATATTCACTGTACGCGCCTGAAGGAGGTACTTGCGGACCAAGTCTTCCCGTTCATGCCAGATCTCAAACGCCCGGTCATCCCC
Source organism: Egretta garzetta (assembly GCF_000687185.1). Lineage (NCBI taxonomy): Eukaryota > Metazoa > Chordata > Aves > Pelecaniformes > Ardeidae > Egretta > Egretta garzetta. The sequence goes on along the minus strand of NW_009259423.1, from coordinate 111,662 downwards.
TTCCACCAGGTCATTCACATCTATGTTGTTCAGCTGCATGACAGAAGGAGGACAAGAAAGTCAACACACATCCTATGTTCTTAGGGCTGAATTTCAGCCAGAACCTTTCCCACAGCTGAAATCCCAGAGTTTAGGAGAGTTCAGATCTGGGCCTAGCCTTTGTGAACCAGAACCATCTTCAGTCAAGGTCTGAAATGGAAAAAACCCTATTAAACACCAGCAAGTCACCAGCTACCAGTGTGTATCCTCTTCAGTGGACATGAGTTGCGCCATTCCCGTTAAAGCTAATAAGATGCTTCCACAGAAAAAGGGATAATTTACACTGCTTTTAAAGATTCTTCAGGTTGTGTGAGCAGCGCAATGTGGTTTTGGCCGAACAGGAGTCAGGATCACGTTGCAATCCTTTCCCCAGTGTACTTGACTTTCTGCTCACCAAATAGACATTTTCCTGGCAGTAATTATCACATTTCAGGAAAATAATATCTAGCATTAAAGGGTCTCCCAAGGGTGGGACACACTGATCCTACAGTGCAGGGCTGTTGGGCCCAGGAACAGCACAATTCGGGATAACAAGAAAAGAAATTACAGAGCAGGCACTCTCTGGACAAAGCACTTTTTTTTTTCTTGGAAAATAAAATCTGCCTATGAATATCAATGAGGACAGAGATAAGGACTTTCAGAAGGCCCTGACTGGGCTTGATCAAGAACTCCATCAGTTTTTTCATCAGTAGGTTGTTTTTTGCTGGAGTTGAGCATCTACTGCCTTGGGCAAATGCTTTCTGCCATTTCTTGCAGTTTTAACTTGAACCCTGAATGTCTGAAGATGAACTGGTCTAATCCTCTGAATTTTTCATTTTTAAACAGGAACTGGTGGCAGGAAACAACATAACCAGCAGAGAAAACCACTGGGAATGTAGCCTATGACTAAGCCAGCATTTCTTCCAATTTACTACCAGTGTTACAGACTGCCAAAGCCAAAGATCTACAAAAACTAGCAAACACTATAGACAGCAAAATTCACTTCAATATCACGTACTTATGCAGTTAACTCAATGAGGTAAGAGAGTTGAATAAACACTTGTACATGTAATCTCATTGCTGCATGGTAAAAATCCATCCATGCTTCTGATGGTTTCTGAAAGGTTTAACACAGAGATTTTGGGAGAGACATAGATTCTACATGTGCTTCAAAGACTTCTGGAAACAAAGGAATAGCTCAAAAGGATTAGTGAAATGTCCAAGCTGGATACAAACATGAAGTTCTAAATGACAGGGAAACGCTCTATAGTGATCAGACCTTCATGATGTTCTTGAAGATGTAACTGTAGGTGTCTGTCTTTGTGTCTCGCTTTGGTTTGCAGATCACAATATAATTTTTGAAGAGGAAGACATGTCTTTTGTGTCCTTTCCATGCCATTCTAGCTCCTGGAGCTCCTTCCCACACAATGAAGTGGCCCTGATAGGAAAAAAAAAAAGAGGACCACATAGTGATAAGTCTGGAATAATTACCACAGTGATGTCTCACCATCATTTTTCAGTGAACAGATAACAAATGTTTCCTGTTGCATTGCCACCTTATGTGTCTCTGGTTTATTACAGCACAGCAGGTTGTTTCTAATGCTAAAGGTGGCACATTGGACTGACAGCACCAACAGGGGTGCACATGGTGGTTGCCATTACATTGTCCTTTAAATGGTATTATTTGTTGCCAGAAAAATACAGAGCTCTTGTGAGGTAGGCACACTCCTGGAAATGGAAATGCTAAAGGAAAATTGTATTTTGTGTGTTATGCGGACACTTTACATGCTCACTTGGTCTCGTTCACCAGAGCAGGACATTCATGTCACATGCCTTTGGACACATACAGCTCAGTTAGTGACATGGGCTCCCCCTTGCCATGATTAGGGAGAAGTAAGCGCTCTTGGGGTGTGATGGGACTCTTTTTTTTCGGATGTCTAAATGTGGATAGATGAATGCCCACCAGAGCATCACTGTAATGTAGCCTTACAACTCCTCAGCAATAAACTGATTCCCATGGAAGACACAGGATACAAACAGGCAGGGTAAATGCCTTGCCCAGCATGGCATGGTAAGTCTACAAAGAAACAGGAATTTGAGTAAGGGTGTTGAAAGTCCTAGAGTAGTGTCCCAATAGCTGGGTCACCTTTCCTCTGTGCTCCTAAACCACACATCTGTTTCATGAAAGAGACCCGGAGAAGCACACAGGTCTTTTGAAGATGAGTGAACAGCCATGGGAGAACATCCATAAATTGATCTAATGTTTTCACATGGAGCATATGCAATGTGTACCTTGTACCAACATCCCAGCAAACTAGGCTCTTCAGAAGAACTCTGAAATGAAAGCGTGTAGATTGAAAAGGCCCAGTGAGCTTCTAACACTTGAGGAATCAACAGGAAAACCCACCCATGCCAGTAATTTCAGGAGCTGGCCCATGAGGCTTGCCAATAATAAGAGAGGATGAGGAAAAGATAAAGTGCTTTAAAATCACATGGGGGCCCAGAACAAATCTGTTCCTGCTTGATGAGTAGGTTGGAAAGGCAAATAACCATATTATGTGTGAATGGCTCCATAAGTGTCTATGCATCTGTGCTTCAAACCTTAATCAGGCCAGGAGACCCATCTCTCTGAACAGTAAGAAAGGCAATAAGAAACCACTCTCTTTCAGATATGATTTCTAGAGGAGCTTCTTGTAGGACCTAAGGCTATTTAGAAACTAGTGAAGGCATGCATAGCACTAACGCTGACTGAGATATTCTGGTTACCTGTCGGATGGGTTCACCAAGGCTTTCTAAGGTCCCCGGGTAATTCTCAATGAGTGAGACATGGAGGTTGTTCTCTGCTCTTCGGGTGAGTGCAGATACAATGGCATATGCCTGCTCCAGCAAGGTGCAGTTTTGGCTATTTCTTGCTTTGTTTCGGATTAATTCCTGTAGATGAATGAAGAAAATGTTACCGGGCCATGAGAAAAAAAAATATATTTCCTGATAGCTGAAGAATTTCTCAACATCTGTTCCAGCTCTTTCATCTGAGCAACTTTTATCCTATTCTTTCACCATGTGATGGTTAGCTACTGAAGTCTCCTCTTTTCTACCCATTCTGCAGCCTCACTGACTGGCCAGTCTGGCTTTTCCTTATGTCAGTTAATACTAAACAAAGACAAAGTTGAAGCAGATGTGCTTCAGTGACTGAAAACAAAACAAAAAAAACCCCGAATCCTCAATGTATCCATTGCATTTCTCTTGTGCTTACCCTGACGATACCACGAGGCAAGCAATTCATGTGGCAGTGCTAAACGAAGAGTCGCTATTAGATTAAAAACAAGGGAGGATGGAAAAATGAAATGGCAGTTATCCTTTTCTTCCACATTTGTTCCTGTTCCTCTCTTTTAGTAACGAAGGCGTGCTCACTCTCTCTTCCAAGAGACCCTCTAAGACGTTGGTGTTTGTGTGTCCAAAACGAAAGTTCATTTGAACCTCCTTCAGACTATTCAAACTGCCCACGTCTGTAGTGCTGGAACACAGCAACATTTTGGCAGTCTGCTTTCTGACTGGCTTAGCGCTACTTCCCATGAAAAATACCATTAAAAAATGCTACTTTGAAATTTTCCTTCGTGGTCTGGGCTAGAACCTGAGATAGTAGGACAGCTTAAAACTTGAACAATGAAACATTTCAGGATGGTAGAATGAGGCAAAGCTTTTCAGAAAACAAAAATTTCATCTTACTATAACGTCAGCATAAAAACACAAGGAGAGGAATTGGTAAATTAATTTCTTACACATTGGAAATTGCTTATTTTTATGACATACCTGTTGCTGAGTGCAAAGCAAGTTCATACTTGTCATGGCTATATACATACCTGTATTCATATATATGCATGTAAGCATATTTTATATATATATGTATATGCATATATTTAAAGTTCATTCAGATAAAGCTTGCTGAACCTTATGGGGTTGGAGACTGTGAATCTACCTGGATTTATCTCTAAAAAAATATTTAGAGAGCAGCACCACTGGTGATGATTACTGTCATTCTTCCTTAAGCAGCTTTCAACTGTAGTTGCATCAGAAGAAAGCCAAGAAATATGGAATAAAAATAAAATATTTTTCTATACAAGCTGCACAAAGCAGAACGTAAGCCTGTCGGGTATTAGCATATAATGAAAGCTTTTCACCTTGATTATAGTCTGGTACTGCTGGATCCTGTTTATGGGTTTTTCCAGGTAGTGCTGCAGTGGTGGGATCAGTGGCTGTGAAGGATCTTCATTAGTTAAAATTTCATCCGTGTATCTCTGAAAAAATGTATAGAAGAATGAGGAAAGGTTGTTATAAAGAGAAGTTGAAAAGATTACTCCCTGGAGAATGCTCATATGATGCTGGTTCATAAACCTAACTCAGCCAGAACTGGATAGCTCCACCAGACCTGTTTTGGGCATCTCTATTTAGAAGCCGGGCAGACGAGGTGCTTAGGGTTAGGGTTTAGTGGTGGGATGGCAGGGTTAGGGGAACGGTTGGGCTTGATGATCTTAAAGGGCTTTCCCAACCTAAATGATTCTGTGATTCTATGATTAGCTATGTACTGGGACATCAGCCACGGAGCTGGGTGTTTATCCTTTCCACTGACCTGGTGCCTGTGGGTCCAACTGCGTACAACTCTCCAGCAAACTTCAAGCTGGACTAGCTGCAAGTAGGAGACCCAGGACCCAGGCATGGATATCAGGAAGGCTGAGAGCTCACGCTGATAATTTGAGGGATCTGTGAATGGTGGGTGAATGTGAACATGTGCATTTGTTTTTGAGCGAGCATCAAGCTGGATGAGCTGGTGAGTAGAAGGCTTGTGGAGGGGGTAAAAGTGCTCAGGATCCAGGCAGCGACATTGGATAGGCAGAGGAGCCGTGCTGCTACTCAAGGGATCCACAAACATGCATGTGCTCATGGATCTGGGGGGTTGTCTGTGGTTTCACTAGTGAACATCAATCCCAAGCAGCTGGAGAGAAGAAAGAGGATTTCCCTACCTATACTAATATTTTATGTGAGGTCGCTTAGTCTTCAAACATCCCTTTAATTGCAACTACATAATCACAGTTACATTCATATCTATATAACCTTTATAATATTCATAAATGCATAAGCATACTTAAATGTGTTCCCATACTGATTGTACCAACCATGAAGAGCTAGACAGTGAATACAAAATTATTATAGTTAGCAATGATTTCCCACAAAAATATTGAATAATCCTTTTCAGGATCACATTTGGACCGATAA
>NW_009259423.1:37653-106343 GCF_000687185.1 Egretta garzetta | reverse complement strand
GCAGTGGGCTATAGGATGCATGTTCATCAGGTGCTTTGGCTTCTGTTTTACCTTGTAGAAATCCTGGACAGCTTTGCTGACTACAATTGACTCAGCCTGTACCCTCCCAACCAGGTACTGGATGTACTTATTAAACTCTGCTTCGTGCTTGATAAAGCACATGGCCACGTCATCATCAGTGTCACATTTCTGCAAACCTCGGAGGAAGACACTGTGGAGACAAAGAAAAACGGACATCTGAGGAGAAGTATGAGGCTAGAACACAGCCCCAGCAGCCAGACTTTTAAATCAGGCAATTTCAGGTTAACACAGATTAAAGGAAATGAGTCAGGGAAATGAGGGAAACACAGAAACACCAAAAGGGGTGCCAGGCTCTGGAAGGGGCTGCCCAGGGAGGTGGTCAAGTCCCCATCCCTGGAGATATTTAAAAGAAGGATAGATGAGGTGCTTAGGGACAGGGTTTAGTGGTGGGACGGCAGGGTTAGGTTAAAGGTTGGACTCGATGATCTCAAAGGTCTTTTCCAACCAAAGTGATTCTGTGATGCCACATTAGCATTAAACGTCTCAATGCCTCTTCATCCAGCATGATGCTGCCCCTCTTCGCTTGAATGTATGAAATGCCCTGCAGGGAAGGGAGGGATAGCTTTCAAGAGCTTAGCTCAAGTTGGGAAGTTAACCCCTCCTCAGATCTTTATGCCTCAGTTTAAGTATCAATGAGCCAGCTGCAAGAATGAGGACAGAGATTCCCACCCTGTTTCACAAACGATGTTGAGACAGGTTCATGTGCCCAAAGAATTTTAGCAGCCTTGGTAGCTGATAACACGCATCACCTCTTGCAGTTGAAGTTACGTTTGGGGGAAAAACAAAAGGAAAGAGAGGAAAGAGAAGGGAAATCTATTCTATTGGCCCAGCCAGGAAAAGTGCCAGATGTCCCACATAAGCATCCTCCCCATTGCAGAAGTGGTGGCCCCCAAAATGCTTTTCCCACAGTAACTATATACTTTTCACGGCAACCTGCTCAAACTCCTCATTGGTTGCTCCTGCCTACGATGCTGCTAGCACTGATCAGAGCACACCTTGATCGGGGAAGATGCTGCACGCTCACTGGTTGTTGAGCTCTGTGCATGCAGATTATTGGCCTCCCCCTCCCTCCAGGGTAACCCAAAAGTTAGGACCACAGGGCAGGAAAAGGGGGATGAAAGGGTGATTCTGATGCTGTTGGCAGGGACTTCCCATAAGAACAACTGATTCCCATGAGACCAGGGGTATCAAGGTGCGAAAGGAAGCCCCTTAGCAATGGAAAGCTTAAGGCACGTAAGACAGTGTACACCACCTCCTTTCCCTGGAAGGTAAAAGTATTTCAGCCTGGACCTTGGGAAGTCACTTTGTGAACAGCAGCGGCTTTTGCTTTCCCTATTAAACTGTCTTTATCTCAACCCATGAGTTTTCTTACTTTTACTCTTCTGATTCTCTCCCCCGTCCCATTGTGGGGGGAGTGAGCGAGCGGCTGCGTGGTGCTGAGTTACCAGCTGGGTTAAACCACGACAGCGAGCCACTCTTTGGTCTCAAATGAAGGCACATTGGAATGCCCACCTGGAATGGAAGCAAGCAATGTCATCAATGTTCCTGAAGATGGTGGATTTCTGACTGGCAACAGCTCCTGGGACATTGGGACAGGTCTCAGTATACTTAAGGTGATGAGTCTCGAGGAACTGTAGATCTTGAATGTAATCCTCTTCTGAGATCAACAGCTCTTGAATAAGAACACTGAAAGGAAGACACATAAGCAAAAAAGAAATCACAGAAAAATCATCACAATTATCCTTGGTATACTGAGAGACTTTTAGGCTCTAAAGTAGAGATAGGTGATCAGAGGAACAGACTCCCTGGAGCGTGTTGTCTAGATCCCCTCTGACCATAAGAGGAATGTGGACACCCTGCTCATGGAGTGACACCTACCTCTACCTTACAGGCATCTACTCTTAGGGCAGATAAAACAGAGCACGAGCAACAAAAGGGTCTATGTAAAGTAGACAGCAGCAACTTCAATGCCCCTTTATACAATCAAGAAGGCAAATATCTCCATGAGAGCACTCTCAGTAACGTGCTGCACTGCAAGGAAGTAACACAAGGTTGGATGCTTTCACTCCCTCTTTCGACATCATCCTCAGACATAGGGCACCCCCCAAAGCACAGAGGTACTGTAGTTTAGGATTTTGTGAAATCAGACAGCTTCCAGAATGACATCATGTAAAACCCTCCTGTCAAGTCATCCAATATGATTTAGATTGCCTGGAATTTTCTGAGGCTGAAATCAATGGCAAAACCCAAACAAAGAGCACAAATTACAAGTCTGAGAGAATCAAGGGTTTGCTTGATTCTGGGAAAGGGGAGGTTGGCAGGACTCAGCAGAACAAAAACAGTGACTCTGACAGAAGGGACCTAGATGCCAATGTTCACATTAGTTCAACAGGCAGGAAAAATCCAGGGTGCAAATACCAAACGACGCGAGCTCACCTTAGCTTCCTTTTATATTCGTCTTCAGAAACAAACTCTCCAGGGAACTCGGGCGCTTCTGTTATTCCCCACTCTGGTGACAACTAAAATACAAGAAAAAAGAAACATTCATTTAAGTGATCAGTGCTCTTATCAATGCACACTGAAGAATATTCCTCATGTGTTCACAGTCCCTTTCAACAATTCCTAAACCAGTGTGAAATTTCTCTTTTTGCTGGAGGATTCTCAGGTCTTTCAAACCCAGGCACCCCTGCACACATACGGAAATATTGTCTAATCAAAACATGAAAAAGTCCAATTGTGTTGCAGACCCCTTCAACAAGCTCCTCATCCATCACTCCTTGCAAAAGGGATGGCTCTAAACTGCGTCTGGAGCAAGTAAATTTACATGAAAAATAAACATGGCATGATCAGTCACCTTTAATTTCTTGTCCAGATAAGCTGGAGATACCCAACCCTGTCGAGAGGGGCTGGATTTTGTGGGTTTAGTCCTGACCAGCCATTTCAGAGGATGGGCTGAATCGAGGACTTCCACATATTGGCCCTCCTTCAAAGTGATGGTCTCCTTGTCAGGCGCAGCAGGCACGTAGTCAGCTGTGACCATGTAGACATCAAAGATCTGCAGGCATGAAATGACAGTTACTTCGTGCTCTGAAAAAAGGGTCCAGTAACACCAGCAGAACATAATTGCTTATCTGTGTTTAATGTTTTTTTCTCCAGCCCTTGTATGGCAAAGAGATTCACCATTTGCTTTTTGCAAGTGGACAACTATGTCTCTGGGAGGCTCAGGCCATATGGTCAAAACTATCTGAGGTGTTTTGGATTTACACCATGAAACAGTGGATTCTTCTCCCAAGGCAAAACAAAGAGTTGTCCTGAAAACGTCAAAAGAGGTTAACGTTTCCAAAGCTTTAATTTTATTTTTTTTGGGGGGGGGGAAGAAGTGTTTGAAATGAACACCCAAAAAATTTCTAATTTTCACAAAATTCTCATTTTTCTCATGAAGAATTTCTCAAGAAAAATCTTCTGACCAACGCTATCCAAGGCCACAGAAAGTCAAGCTCTGACTTTCCGAAGCTCAGACATGAAAGCAGAAGGTGACACATAATGGATATGTCTTGACCACGTTGACTTGAACAGCTTGTTCAAGATCACACAATGAGCATCAGAATTTGATTGTCTGTGCTTTATGTTACAGACCCAATATTTAACTACTAAATATACCTACTAAAGTGGAGTACATCCCTGAAGGGGATGGAGATCCTTAAACCAGAGGATCTTGGTTATTGTGAGTAAAGTTTTCTCCTTTTGTCAATATTTGCCCATTAAGATATCGTACCTCTCCTCTGGAATCCCCATCTTCAGATTCAGAGGAGGACTCCTGAGCAATGGATGAAGGTCTGGATCTTCCATGGCGTGGAGATGCAGAGGGAGTTTTTGATTCATCATCACTTTCTGCACCTGGCACTCGAAGTGTAGCTAAAAAGCAGAGCAACAACAAAGTGTGAAATAAAAATCTCCAATTTGAACATGAAACAGATCTATAATAATTTTCAATTTCACAAACCCCATATTCCATAGGAAGAGCATTTGTAGTATTTAGTGTGACCTCCTATTTATATTTAGAATTAAATAAATAAATGGGACATTTTAATACATGAGGTTGCATGCCTATTGCGTGTATTGACTCTGCACTGCAAGAATATTTGTAGGAGAGGTAATGCCTCTGTTTTTGCTTCAAGACAAAATTTTACTACAAGATAATCAGCATATGATACACAAATGAGGATTTTTCACTTAATTCAACAAATCATTGGATTACTGCACAGCTGTGCACACAGTTTTCAGCCTCAGCTTGATTTTAAAATCCCATTGTGAGCTAAAACTTGAAGATGTGGGAAGTCTTCAAAACAGGATTGCTTTCAGACTCAGGAGTGATGAATATCTGTGGAACTCATAATACCTAAGACGTTCAAAATACACTTCCATTTTTGCATCTCACCCTCCACTCTAAAGCTTACAGTTACTCTTCCTTATTTAAATAAACACTGTATGCATAAAATGGACAGTAGCCATCTTACTTTACTGTAATAGCTTTTTTTCTAGTTCAAAACTGTAGACTAAGACAGGCAGTTTGGATGAACTCTTACTAAAAATTCTTAGCCTAAGCATTTACAAATGTTTATATGCTTATGTAGGATGACGGTCTCAAAACCTGCTTCATAAATTTCAGTCATAGCTAAAGTCCAAATGATACCTAAAAAAAAAAAAAAAAAAAAAAAGTTCATATTTTTCTACACTAATTAAATTGTGTTTGTCAGGTTCCTTACCCTGACTTATTTTTGCAGATACCATTTCTGAGATACGGGAGGTGAGTTTCTGGAAGAACTCTTCTGAGCCAACATCAGCTAGTGAAATAGGGCTTTTGGGTACACCTTCTCTACCAGCTTCAAGGTCTCCTGGAAAAAGAGGGAATTTTCTATTAAGCAGGCAATGTCACTGGAAAGTGATATTTTTTGAGTAACAAAAGCTTCCGTGGAAGGAAGGTATAATTTTCTTCACTGCCCCTGTTTTGAAAAGTGTGTTTGCTCACATTTCATCCAAATAACTCACTCTTGAACAGAGACACCAGTCCTGAAAAGTTCCAACATTTCAGATAGTTTCAAGAAAACAGGACAAAAGCAGGTGGTAATCACGAAATACACAATCTCAGCTGTAGATGTGAAGGGCACAACTAGGAGAGAGAAAATAGCTTCTCTTACCTTCTCTTTCAGAGGGTTGAATAGCTCTGAAAAAGAAAGAGTAAAGCAGAGTTAGAATAAAATGAGAGCTAAATGAGAAACACCCCCTCCTTCTCACACTTTGTACATGAAGGCTGGGAATATCTAAGTTAGGACTCTGGTTTGCACGGCTGGTAGCCAATACTCATCAACGCCACTATAAGAAATAAGAATTGGGGCACCTGGCTCTTATGGTCACAGAAACACTTGGGTGTCTTAGTCTTCGAGCCAGATCCCATCTGAGAATTCTCCTTATCCCTGACTTTTATATCAAACTGTTGCTTGAGAAGACCTGGCTGCTCAGGAAATGGGTTGCAGAACGGAGTAGCCTCCATCTCCCTGGTGCTACTGGGACTTTATTCAAGACGACACTGAAATAAAACTATTACAGTTGGAGACATTATGTCAGGTGGGATCTGTAGTCTCAGTCAGTTTTCAGTGAACTAATGCTCAACAATTTGCAGAGGTTTCATCAGGAAACCAGAGGCTGTAGAATATGCAGATGCTGTGGTCCCAAAATCATAGAATCATTTAGGTTGGAAAAGACCTTTAAGATCATCAAGCCCAACTGTTACCCTAACCCTGCCATTCCACCACTAGACCATGTCCCTAAGCGCCTTGTCTGCCTGCCTTTTAAATACTCACAGGGATGGGAATTCGACCCCTTCCCTGGGCAGCCCCTACCATTGCTTGACAACCCTTTCAGTGAAAAATTTTTTCCTGATGTCCAATCTAAACCTGCCCTGGTCCAACTTGAGGTCATTTCCCCTCATCCTATAGCCCATTACCAAGGAGAAGAGACCAACATCCACCCCACTACAACCTCCTGTCAGGCAGTTGTAGGGAGAGATAAGGTCTCCCCTCAGCCTCCTCTTCTCCAGGCTGAACATGCCCTGTTCCCTCAGCCGCTCCTCATAAGACTTGGGCTCCAGACCCCTCACCAGCTTTGTTGCTCTCCTCTGGACATGTTCCAGCAACACAACGTCTTTTGTGTAGTGAAGGGCCCAAAACTGAACACAGTCTTGTCCTGCCAAGAGATCTGCTCCCATCACATCAGGATGCCCATGTGTTGGGGAAGCAAGCTGACTCCTGGTACTGCAGTGGTGATGAGGTCCAAAGAGACACTTGCTACACTGACACCTTTTTACCAGCACCAAATGTATTCACGCCAGCAGGAAAAGGGCAGGAGACTGTACTGTCAACACTGAGTGAAAATGGTTTCACAGGCATGAAGAACTACCAGCATTTCCTTGCATCCAATGAAGAGTGTTTGTGGTGGCTCCCAGGACTACAGCTCTGTAAAAACACTAATGTCCTGAAGTCTACATCTCTACTATTCCTGTGCTTCTTGGAGGCAGGATATAAATTTCCATTGCACACCCTGATCTAGCCTAATTCTGTTGGTACACAGGAAGCAGGAGGAAGCCCACTCCAACTTTATATATAATCAACCATATATCACTAAGTATGCCTGACAGAGCCTGGGCTCATCCTTGGGAGAGATTGCAGTGGAATCTCTGAATTCACATTGCAGCTTTTTTTCAGAAGACCAGTCAAGCCTTTTAAGCTAGACATATTCTAGAAGCTAATGTGTGTTCAGGTGGATACCACTTCTTCGACTGTATCTGCCTAGTATCCATGCCAAGAATGGCAAATTGAGAAGATTATTCTTCAGGGGCATTTGTAAACAAGAAGTTTGTGAACAGACCCTTTAAATCTACTTCTTTTTTCTGTGAAGCATCAGTGTATTTCAGTGTTGGCAAGTAACAGTCAGACCTTGGCCCTGTGAAATTTTTTGCGTTCTGCTTAGGAGATGAAAAAGTAGCAAGAGTTTTATCTGACCTACCCCAATATTTTTTTTCTTTGTCTGTGTTCCTATCTTCCCTGATAATCAAGCATAAATGGCTGACATTGGTACTAGAGTATTTATAGCACTTTCCATCCTAGGACCTCAAACTATTTTAACTCTGGTGCTGAGACAGGGATATAAGATGCCCAAAGTCAACACTGCCTAAAAGTGACTCATGGGAACTCCTTCAGGGTGGTACCAGCACTGCTCCACTTCAGCACGGGTGGCCAACCACTTACCCCAGTGTGGTCATGATGGCTTCTGACACCATCACGCGCTCCTGGGTCAGAACTTCAGCCTCTTTCACTGCAAGATTAGGGTTTATCGTTAGAGGACAGAAGGCAGACAATGTTCTTTTTATGTATTTAATGCAGGCACATTTTCTAGGCATGGATTACTGGGAACACTGGAATGCTGAATCTGCCCTGTTAGCAGCTCCTGACCTGGGATACATACGTACTCCCATTCATATGATGCAAAAAGTTTGCTCCTCTCCCTGTTCGCATAGATGTATGATTGCCCAACATACGTACTCCCATTCATATGATGCAAAAAGTCGCATAGATGTATGATTGCCCGATTTCTCTACACTGCTCAAGCTATGCTCCTGTAGTTCTTGGTACAGTAAAAATGTGGGATGCAAGGAAGGATAACAGAAAAATGGAGTCCTTCATGGTAATGCCCCCATTCCCAGCCTCTATTTGCTTGTCCCCCATCTTACTGAAGGAATTGTGCCTGGAAAGCTCTGCAAAAGGGGAATCAAATAACTCTAACTGCCTCAAGGCAATTTGACAATGAAAAATGCCCTAGCAGAGTGAAGCACTCAATTTTTCAAATGGACATTTTTTCTAGTTACTTTACATTGCCTTTCTCCCTTTCTTTTTCTTTTGTGCTTAATTTGGTGGTTTCTTAGAATTGTCTTCTGTTTATACAGAAAAGATGCTGTTGTTAATCCAAGATAGGGCCAGAAATCTAAAACGTTATAGAAGTAAAGAATGTAATAATTTGCAAGGCAAGCAAAGTCATGGCTCATCTTGGGAAAATGCTTTTTTTTCAGTCGTGATTTGCTTAATTTCCTTATCAGTCATGCTTGTTTTTCCTCTTAGGCACTATATAAAAGGTAACATAGAGAATGTGTTTGTATCGCAACGAAGATTTACCATCTGCAACTTCCAGGGTGGCGGTGCAGATGGACTGGCCAGCCTTGTTGGTAGCAATGCATGTGTAAGCTCCGCTGTACTTCTTTTTAACATCCAACAGGATTAGACTGTGATGCATATTTGAACTGGCAAGTTTATACCCAGGAGTGTCTGGTTTGATCCACAGGATATCCTCCTGCGACTCTTCTTTCAGCCATGTAACAGTTGGTGGTGGATGTCCTAAAGAAAAACCAATGCAACGAGCTTTAATTTTCCTAATGGTGTTCCTTCCTTACAATTACGAGCCACGCTGTGAAGAAATGCTATTTTGATCTGTTTCCTGATGCTTTTCCAACAATAACAAACAAAATATATAATAAAGGAACATAAACCTTTCTAAAGCATGCTCATGAGGACATTAAAACCTTTTGTAAAACCCAAACTGTCCATCAACAAATTTTCATAAGACTAATAAGTGTTATTATCCCTGGTTTTACATACAGGAAAATGGAGGTGAAGATGAGTAAGATGCTTTTCTGTAAAGCACATAAAATCTCTTGCGAAGTTGGGAGTAGAGTCCCAGGCTCCAGATACAGGAGATGAGGTTACAATGACTTGGGCCAGAGAGAGTCTAGAATGTGTCATGAAGTTACGCAATTTAAGTGTTATGAAGAGAGGCAAGGTATCCATCCACTTACCTTCGACTTTTACAGATAATGTGATGCTTGCACCTTTTTTCACCTTTTTATTAGTAAATCTTTCCAGGAACCTTGGTGGTATCAGCTGGTCATGGGAATCTGAAAATGACATTATTGATGAAGCATGGTGACACTTTCTGTGTGAGTTTAGACTACTGAAAAATTCCTAGGGGTTCTGTTGACACCTGCTACGGCATCTCTCACCTGTTTCTGATGGCTCTTCTTTCTCATCAGGAGCTGTAACACAAGGAGAAAAAACAAAATGACAAATACAAGAACCTTTCTGTCCATGACTTGAAGAAAAAAAGAAGTGACTCCAGGGGATTACCCCTTGCAGGAGACATTACACAGAAATGTTAATATGACTTATGAGCAGCCCTCAGTTTTAATAAAATGAACCATTAAAATTAATGAGGTTAGGCAGGAATAAAATGGATGTTTATGAGACAACAGTCAGACCCTAGAGAAGTGACATGTCTCATCTTTGGGAGACACAGTAAATTTGTAGGTGAACCAGGATTAAAGCACATCATCTTTCATCTACAGACTTCCCCATCTCACTTGATTTTCCTTGGTAGGCTTTCTCAAGAAAAATAACTATATAAAATGGAAAGAGCCATTGGAATACAGAAAAGCAGGTGCCAAAAATAGTCCAATACCTACCTTTGACTACCAGTCTGGCTGACGAATATGCAGAACCAGCAGAGTTGATGACAAATATTGAATACTGGCCAGCATCTGCCTTCGTGACGTCATGAATTTCCAGTGAGTGGAATTCCTGTTTATCGGTCTTCAGGATGCGATCCGAGGCCTTTAATGGCTCTCCGTTTTTGAACCAATAAAGACGAGGCTGCGGGTACCCTGCGAGGAGCAGTTACAGACACAGAGAACAGAATGTGTTGGCAACACTGATTTGGGAGCATCTCCAAACAGGCAGATCCTTCTGAACAGGAGCCAAGGAATCCTCAGCTCTGCCCATGGCTGCTGTCTCAAGGGTTTACCCACGTAGGAATGGCTGAAAATTCATGATAACTTGTTAAATTTATCCATTAAAGTTGTTTCCTGCTTCTTCAGTTTCTGGCACTCCCCATATTGGCTGCATGTGCAAATGCCTTCCAGGTTGGAAAGGTAATGCTTAGCTCTGATTTGCAATGTACACAAAGAACAAAGTTGAAGCCAAACCAGTTCTCATCATTTTTATAGGCAGCAATCAGAGGAAACAGGAGAATCCCTACCTCTCCCTACCACAGTCAACACCAGGAGGAGGTTTTTGCAGTTTTTAGGTTGCAGCAGCAAACCCCTCATAGAGTAAGGCAAGTCCAGGACTGTTTCATTTATTAAAGACAATAAAGGACAACCTGACTCTCTTTTTTTATTCCTTATTGCTCCTCCATGACTAATGTGCTCACAGAATTGGACGACTCAGTTTTCAGAAGCGTATGCCTGTAATTATGCCTGGAGACATGGACACAGAATGAGACTCTTATGTCTGCCTCAGTCTGCTGAAAAACTCAATATTCATAAGCGTGAACACATTCTTCTAGCTGGTTTGTTCAAATGTGGTGCAAGATGCACAGACTGGGGTCACAGCTGCCAAAGGGCACATTGGAAACCCTTGTCCAACGCTTCAACCTGACAGCAAACCTGGAACAACGCCCCCCCTCACCTTTCACCTTCAGGTGAAATTTAGCCAGTGATGCTCCAGGTGCCACATGAATATCATGAAGCTCATCGAAGATCTGGGGTAACTGCTCCTCCTCAGTGGTAGATTCCTCCTGTTCTCGGCTAAGAAGCAATTAGAATTAGAAAGAAGAAAATCAGCAAGCCAGAAGAGGGTTAGCAATCAGAATCACCTATTTTAGGCTAATTCAGTCTGTGGGTTTTGTCATCACGACAACAGACTCAGCACCATATGACATTAAAATAACGGAGTGGTGCCATGAAGACTTAACCAGGCTTGCCTGAAGGCAGCCAGAGCAAGTTTGCACATGATAAATGTCCAACTGTTGCAGTTATTGCATCTCAGCTGGCCTGGCTGTTCCTTTATGACATTAAACTAGCCCTGCTAGATACAGCAAAACCAGGCTTGACATAGATATACACATTGATCTTATCAAGTGAGAAGTTAGAAAGAGCTAGAGGTCGATATTTTACCTTGAAATATATTCTTTCGCACTATAGTAAGAGGATGTCTCTGTTGCATCTGCTGCTGTCTCATAGTCAGTGCTGGTCACTGTTAAACAGAAAAGGAAGTGGTTTGTATAATCTGAGCTTTGAAACTATTTTTCTTACTATAATTATCATTTCCCTACTAATTTGAGTGACTGGCAGGTCGATTCCACACTGCTACTGCCGCAGGATCCCACATGTCCCTGGATTGTGGCAAACACCTCTGTTTATCTGAAAAGCTTTGCTCTGAGCCTTGTCTTGGAGTTGGCAAACCAAACGAACCCAAGAGGTTTGCAGGTAAAATATTTTGAGGGCAACACCAACACATACTTTTTTAAAATGTAAATGGTGTTTTTCTTGAAAAAAAATTTATCCACCTCTCAACAGGACTCCTTCCCTTGTTTTTTCTTGATTTAGAGACTTACAGTCCACTCGAAGCTCAGCCTTGGTTGAAGCAACTCCCATGTTGTTTTCAGCAAGGCAACGGTAAACACCCATGTCAGTGGGGACCACGGCCGTGATGATCAGCTGATGGCACCCTTCCTGGTCCTCGTTGATCATGTAATGATCGTCTTCTTCAATAGCTTTCCCATCCTTGAACCAGCGAACCGTGGGGAGTGGTTTGCCAACGACAATGCAGTCAAAGCTGACTGGATATCCATCTTGTACCTCTTGGTTTTGGAGCTCAGTCATGAACATGGGAGCTAAAGTCAGGGTAGTTAGGAAAGAAGGGAACACTTGGTTGTGTGAAAAGATGTATTTTAAGAGCACTGCTGCCCAGAGCCTGAAGACTTCTGGTTTCTAGGGGTTTTAATTGCAGATCTTAATTTTAATTTTTTAATTTTTTCTTTTTAAATTTTAATCTTTTCTCTCTGAAAACAGTCAAGAAGAAACTCCCTGACAAACACTATGAAGATATTCCATAACACCATAAGCATTGCAATACCACAGCTGCAAACTATGCATTGCCTTTGTTCCTCTCCTTACCTAAGTGTCTTGTCTCCCTCAGGACTGTTCTGAAAACAGTTTCATTTATTTAAGTATAATAATCATAGCGTTTATGGCCATGTTATTGTAGTAGGGGATATTTCCACTGTGAAAAGCAGCTTTGTAGATAATACTTTGCAACCCCCTCCATCACTAACCTCCCTCCTCTCCCTCAGAATGAAAAAGAAGAAAAAAAAATCATCAGTTTTTCCAAAAGTGCAAAGTCTCCAGAAAAATATCTGCACCAGACAAAAAACAAAGGCTTTTTGGAAGTTATTTGTGAGTGAAGAGGTAACATTTTGACCTGCTCCAGCTGTCTTTTCCAAGGAGTAAACAGGTTTGCTTCACCTACCTGTATCAGAAGTCAGCAAAGGTGGTGGAGGTCTTGCCACTGGTGGTGCAAACTTCCCATGGGTGGGTGGTGTTGCTTTCCCAATACGCAATTCAATTTTTTTAGGGCCCTGTTCCAAAATGTCAATCTCCACGGGAATTCCCAGAGCACCAAACATCTCTCTGAATCGAGAGGCAGCAGTTTTTGCCTCAGACAAGATTTCAAACTTGATGTAGATGTACTGGTCATCCTCACGATATGTCTGATGGTCCACTACCTCTATGTCCCCTTCATCTGCACTGACAAAGAGCTCTTCCTCCACGTCAGATATCTCTGTTGAGATCTTGGCCCTGAAGAGTCTATGAAGTCTCCGTCCAGCTTTACGGAAAGCATCATCCAGCTCACTGCCAGATGAGCTCTCTGTCTCACTGTCAGTGCTTTGTTTAACCTGCTTCTCCTTGTGAAGAACTTGAGGTTCCTGAGTGCTGATAACCACCCTAGCACTGTGTGAAACCTTGCCAAATTTATTGGATGCCTCACAGGTGTATTTACCCTCATCTTTCCTGTCCAGGCCAGTGATAATCAAAGAGCAGGTCCCATCGCTGTAATTGTCTATGTGATAGTAGCGACCATCTGAAAGCTCTTCCCCATCTTTCAGCCAACGGACTTTCATGTCAGTTTTGCTATGGGCCACACACTCAAGGTGGAGAGTGCTTCCAGGCTCACCAGAGAAATCTTTGAAGGTCTCAGTAAACACTGGGCACTCTTGTTGCTTGATCTCTTTCCTGACTTTGTAGCCTTTGAAAGCAGCCTGGATCTTCACAGCGGCCTTGTTCATGGAAGGATCATCTAAATCTGGTATTTCTGGTTCAGCTGGCTTAGCAGCTGGAGCAGCCACAACAGTCTCCACACTGGATTTCTCCCACTGTTTCCATAATTTGCCAGTGGAGACGGACTGAACCTTGCTAGTCACACTGACACTTGTCTTCCCAGCTTTCTTAAGGTAGTTCACCAGTGAAGGAGTCCCAGCTCTAGACTCATCATCTGAGCTTGTGAAAGAGAAATCTGCTTCTCCTGTTCTAGCCAGCTCATCACACGTGGAGTACTCCTCTGAGTAATAGTGAGACATCTCTGCTTCCTCCTTCCTCAACTTCTGAAGCTTCTCATCCTCTTCAGGCACCTCGCTGATGGAATCCAAGGTGGGCTCCCGGCTCATCCGGCGTTTCTTGGCCAGGGCTTCCCACAGGAGGTGAAGGTCACCCTCCTGAGCAGCCTCAGGGGGCAAGCTGGGCTGGACATGGCCATCCACCAGCTCTTCTGGTTGGCTTGCAGGGGATGCTTCCCTGGCGATCTCTTTTAGCATTGTCGCTGTGGGAACTGAGGAGAATTAAATTGATAAGATGTTAAAAGTCTGTGACATGAAATGTTACTCTAAAGCCTGGGCAGAAGAGTATCAGTGGCATTTAACTAAGCATTCTGTTGAGAAGAAAATGTGAAGTTAACATGACTGGACATGGTCCTGGGCAACTTTTTCTAGGTGACCCTGATTTGAGCAAGGGAGTAGACTATGCTATCCCTGGAAGTCCTTTCCAACCTCATCTATCCTGTGATTCTATGCATACACCTAAAACATGGCCAAACAATGTGGGATTTTTTTTTCCTTGCACATTTGAACCCAATGAATACATTTCTGCCCTTTTTGAATGTTGCAGTCAATGAATATCTGGTTAAGACCATCAGTGGAGCCTGGAAAGCTATTCCAGGCTCATCCTATTTTACAGCTAGACAGGGCTTCACTGACTGGCCTGAATAGATCTCCACTGGTTGTAATGGGAGCTGAGACACCGACCTCATATGGATGCACCTGCCTATAGATACTTCAGTTTAGATATGTCTAAGTCCAAGACACTGATTTGCCTCTGCATCGTGCCTAGTGCCATTTGAGATGCTCCAGGCTGTCTGGGACATCCATATGTGACTCTCAAATACAGCACAGGACCTATGAGTACTCTGGCTCCCTCTGGAGAAGGAGATGGAGGCCGGGGTGATATCCTGAAGTGCCTCAATGGCATTAGATGCCTTTGTGTGGGCCACTGAATCCCAACATAAGGGCACAATTCAGCTTCCTAAGCACTATGACCCAAAGCCATTTGGCATGTCTAGGACAGGGGGCTAGCAGATACCATGCAGAACATGCAAAAGAGGCCCCACTTTCTGAAGTGGCAGCTGAAGGCTTTGCAGAATACCCTAAAGCATCTCAAAAGGCACCAGAAACCCATGGAGAGATGACTGTACCACACCTTAAATATCTGACTCAGGAAAATCTTATCTGAGCAACTCAAAGCTATTAGGGATTCAGAAACATGCTGGGCAATACCAAACAGGAAGAGAACAATTCTTTGTAGATCATTATCACAGCTCATAAAAGAAAATTAATCCCAGTCCAAGCTGTGGAGATGCCCCTGGATGTCCATAAACACAACAATTTAACATCATGGGAATGCACTCACTGTACCTTCAAGACACAAGCTGGCAACAGATTTGACTTCTGGAGAAACCATGCAGGTATACGTGTCCTGATCTTCAGGTTTAAATGCACGAATAATGAGTATCTGCTTTTTTCCATCAGAGAGGATCTCGTATCTCCCTCCAGCTTGTATTTGTTCTTTTCCTTTGAACCACGTCACTCGCTCTTCAGTTTCACTTGATAATTTGCACTCCAAGCGAGCCACCTCCCCTTCTGAGACCGATCCTCCCACCAAAGGATGGGTGACTGTAACTGGAGGCTCTGTAATTACAAAAAAGTGAATTAACGGAAAGAACATACCATAACCTGTCTTTAAGACACTAAAGATCACTCTATAAAATATCCAAGCATCCCATCCTTCATGTATAGATTCTTTAGCTGTTTTAGACAACCAAAGAAAAGAAAACAAAAAAGACTGACAGCTTCTAAAGTTTGCACTTCCAAAGGTAATATTAGAAATAACTTGACAAGCTCCCCCAGCAGTTAAAACAGCTCCATTTAAATATATATACATGCAAAAGTGGTTGCACTTTTCACATTCCTGTGTTTTATTTGCTGATCTTCATTTACCCATCACCAGTATTCAAACAGTCCTACGGATTCTAGAAGAGCTTAATGTTTCGAAGTGAAGCAGTTAAGAAGTGAGACAAGAAGGAAACAATAAAAAGAATAAAAAAGAAAAGAGGGTATTAAAAGTGGAATTCATCCCAATCTTTAAAGTAAAAAGAATATATATATATATATATTTACACTAGCTTAGGAAGAGTAAAAATTCTCAAAAAGCATAAAGAATTTAGAAAAAAGATTATCTATATCTTCCTAACTTTGGAAGGAGGCCTGCCAATGCTCTTTGTATGACAGCAATACTAAAAATGAAGTCAAGGCAAATGAATTGAATGCGGGGATGTTGACTGGGATGGAAAGAAGCACACAGCTGAGTTCCCAAAAGCAGCACGCTCCTGTGCGTGATCTGCCCCTCTGCACATTTCACCGAGCGGAGGGGACCACTGCCCAAAATGCCTTGGGTTTGTTGTAGACAAAGTCAGCGTATGCAGAGTTATCAGGGTCCAGCACTGGCAGTTAAGTTGCAAAACCATCATTGCGTGTCTGAGCCTTAAGCAAAAGAGGAGTTTTTATCATTATTGTCACTTTGAGGAATTTGTTGAGCACTTGGCTATGACAGAAAGAGTTGCAAGAAAAGAAAGATTGAGGGAGTGGCTCTCCATCCCACTGTAGCTTCCAAAGTTTCACCAACAGACAGCAAGAGAACTGTGTCCTCCAGCATTTCTTTGTAGCGGTTATTGAAAAAGATGCACAAATAATATAATGAAAAAGAAAGATGGGTGAAGAAGACTATGCTGCCCAACCCACTGCATTGGTACCAGGGTCTTGGTTACCCTGAATGCATTCCAACATGCCCCTTTTGACTCATTCCATCCTAACTCCACCAGAACAGAAACTCATGGTGACCGGACAACACATGGATGCAGTGCAGGCTGCAAGACAGCTGGATGCAGTTTGGAGAAAATAAGTGTTGAGTACTAACAACACAGCAGGTTTTGTTCACGGCAGCCCAGAACAATTTTCCCAAGCTCTTTCTCCTCTATTGTGTTGGCAGCAAAGCACTGAAAGACGTTGCAGAGTGGAGTCTTCCAGGAGATGCCTGGAATGGGTGAAGCAGGCATGCCATGCGAAACACAAGGTCTACAGCAGCTTGCAGTCCTCCATGGGGGCATCTCTCTGTTCTCACCTAGCCGCACCATCTGAGGGAAGTGCACTGGCTCGCTGGCCCCAACTTTGTTTATAGCCGAGACGCGGAATCTGTAGGATTCACCCGGGGTGAGATCATCCACCATAAACTCCGTGTTTTGAATAACATCCTTGCTGCATGACTGCCAGCCAATACCTGGGATTTTCCTCTCTACGTTGTAGCCTAGGATGTCACAACCACCATCGCTCAACGGCTTGTACCAAGACAGAGTTACAGAGTGGCTGTCTTTACTTAAAACTTCTGGTTCTTCAGGCGGATCGGGGCGGGCTAAAGGCACAACAGAGGTCCCGTGATGTACGACACGAGCAATAATGCTTTGTACTAAAACAACCAAGAGCCTTCTACATCAACGTGAAGGAAGAACAACAGATTCAATATTTGTTTTATTGTAAAGTTGAGCTGGTACATGCCCATGAGTATGAGACATACCTGTGCACCACTGAGTTTTCCTTTGTCTGCCCTGATCTACACTACTAATGACATTCACTTTCCATCTATCATCTCACCTAATGTCACATAATGTGATTTTTTCCTGCTGCTTTGTCCCACCCAGCTCAGAATAAAGATAACCCTACTCTGTCCGTATTATCAAGGAACCTAGCTGAAAACTTCAAGTACATTTGGGCCTTGATCATATTTAATTCAGGTCTGGCTGTACTGGAAATCAAGTTATTGTTGGACTACAGAGTAACTCCAGTAATTTAATAGCAAGTCACTCAATTTCTTTGTGATTGCTATATATGTCACAGCATCAGGCAATAACAAATAAATACACAATGAGAATGGTCTTGTTTCCTACCAGAGTACATAGTACATTGGAAAATGTTCCTCAACTTGATTTACACTTTGGCTTAGAAGAGAGAAATAATTCTTTCAGTCTTCCAGTTCAAGGCATTTACCAAGTAAATGACCTGCCATGATGTACCAATCCGATAAATTAAAGGCAAATGAGGTCAACAGACAGTCCTTTAATTCTGGACACCACAAACATAACACAAAAGCCTCTTTTCTCTATTTTCATCCAGATTTCATATAGAAAAACTGTCAACAGGAGGAGTTCATCAGGATAATATTTTGCAGTTCCTGAAATGTAGGTGCCCAAAATAAGATAACGCTGTTTTAAATCCAAAAACAACCATTTTTTTTGTGGAAATGACTGGAATACGTCAGAGATCTCTCAAGTCTCAGAAATTAGACTATCCATAATAATTTAAAGAATGGATGTTTAATGAGTGGCTCTTGAATATCCCAACTACAGCATACAGCTAAAACACTTTGCAATTCTTTCATAAGCATCGCTGGCGTTGTGCTGGTGTGAACATTGCTGGGTGAGCCACCTATCCCACTGTGGAAGAAGCCAGACCTTGGATACTGGAATGGACATTGAGGAATCATTGATCTAACCAGCCCCATGAAGAAATTAGGGAATTGTCATCTTTTCTACTCGTGAAGCACTCAAGACCTATTAACTCTTGTATCTCTGAAGTACAAGGTGTGTGTTTCATAGATCTCACCCACGTGAAGATTATAATTTGCAGCTCATTAATCTGGAAAACTGGTTGCCCTGCACTTGAGTAGATTAGCAGATTTCAGAGGGTTCTCTGCCGCCCTGGATAATTTTTTCCATGCGCACTCCAGTTCAGCTCCCTCCCGTGTCCACGTTTGCTGAGGGTGATGTTGAACTCTGAGTAAATTGATTTCCATTAGACTTTATGTTATGTTTTACAAAAGACTAAATAAAGCTGCTGAACATCTCTACCATCACTAGCCTGATATAATTTTCTTCTGATGAGGTGGACAAAGAACAAGTTGTCCAGTAACATCTTCTCAGACTAAGAACACTAGCTTGAGACATGCAAGACAAAGAAAAGAATCAGTACAAAGATGAGAAAATTCAATGTTGTAGCTCCATACCAAAGTCTGAGATTTCAAGTGCCACTGGGCTAGAACAACAGACGCTTACCTATCACAGATAGCTTGGCTGATGCAATTGCTTCCCTGGAAGCAAAGGTCACCTCTCCAGAATGATGTGGTTGGGCTTTTTTCAGAATAAGTTTGTATTTGTTTCCATCTGCTTGTACCTCCCAGTCCTCATCTGACTGGATCTCTATGTCATTACTATACCAGGCAACTTCAGCAATTGGCACAGCTTCACTTAGAACACAGGTAAATGTAGCTTTCTCCCCCAAAGAGACTTCCACATCTGTGAGAGGCTGCAAGATCTGTAGGCGCCATCCTGTAGATAAAAATAAGTAATCAAGCCCTCAGTTACAGAAACAAATACAAGCAAGAGATTTTGTAAATAGTTATGCTGAAGCCCTGGACAGACAGGCCTTGGAGACCAAGGAGGTCATTAAAAGGGAGTTTACATATATCACTAGAACAGAAGGTATCACTGACGACTGAAATTTCCTGAAACTTTTGGGAGCAAAACCCAACCTAGCAATGTCTTTCTTCCCCACGTAACAGAACCACAATGGTGATCCTATGCTATGACTGAGGACGGCTGTCCTTGTACTCAAAAAGGGGTTCTGGTCCCCACAGGGGTCTCCAGTAGTAGCATAAAATACAAGGATGCAAAGATAATGTTGTTGCGGATATAACTCTCATCTCTAAAGCCCTGAAGTACCTGTAAACACAACCCAACTCATCAGAATAATGACAACTGCAAGACTGTCGTTCACTGCTAACTCATTGCCAGCTGATGCTGCTGACATTCGTGCCATGGCACACGGAACAGGAGAAAAAGGAAATTGTAAAACATCATCCATATATTGTGCGGGATGAAGATTTAGATAAGAAGCAAGCAACAAAGGCCACTTTTCCTCTATGCTACTCATCATGTTTTCCTGGTTCATTTGCCCTTTCCAACCAGAAATTTGAGACCCCCCATGCACAAGTGCTTCAGTCACCTTTCACTGTCAGGAAGGCTGAGGTCACTGCATCACTGCACATGAAGGTCACCCTGCAGCTGTCCTGGGGAGTTAGGTTCTTCAGCAGCAGAAGGTGCCTGCGTCCATTTTCAAAGTAAACCATCTCCATGTTTTCTGTGGTTTTGGCAGGTTCATCATCAATCAGCCAGTTGTAATTGTAGCATTCGGGCTTGGAAAGATAGCATTCAAACAGGGCTTCCCCTCCTTCCACGGCTTCCACATTCTCCAAGCCCTGGACGATGCTGTTCTTGGCTAGAAAAGAAGGACAAGGAACAGTATTAATTGTTGGGCCATGCGTACCTGAATAGTAACAAGCCTCGGAGCACTGGATGATTCCCACTGCTGGAAAGCTGATGGAAAGGATGTGGATGCGATGAACTGGGCTTGCAGGTTTAGTTGTTGACTTCAACCATGCTCTAACACAATACGGTATTTAAAAACATTTTAAGTAGTGAGATGGTTTAAAAATAACGATAAAACTCTAGGATCTCTAGCATTTCATCTAGACTTCCTCCAGAAAACTGACTTCTGTTTTTAGAAATAAAGAAAAAGATGTTGGTGTGTATATGAACCGGGCCAATGGTCGCTAGGAAGGGATAGCTCAGGAAGATAAAGTGTAATCAAATTCCTTCTGTCCCACAGCAGGAAACATTTCCCGCAGATCTCCCAGGCAGCGCAATTATCATCATAACTGGGGAGATGTGGATCCACTGACAGCTCACGATTAAATCTTACTGCCTTTCACGCAAAGCAAATGTGAGAGAACGTTATAGCTGGCAAAGCTATAGTGACTGGCATCTGAGTTAAAAAGTCTGCTTGCAGGAAACACACAAAAAGTTTAAAAAATCTGTATTAACAGTATTTTGAAGAGTTAAATTCTGAATTATTACAAAATCACTGTGATGGTGTGTTAGGTTTATTTTCTCATGCGTGTGTGGTCAGAAACATGCACATATCTACACGCTCCGTTCACCCACAGTCATGCATCAGTTGGCATTTGTGCATAAGCAATCAGCCTGATGCAAAATTAAATGTGGGCTGGTGCATGTGAATATAATTCATGTTAGACCAGCTACGTGGACAAATGACATGCACAACAGCGGGAACACACGGTTGAGTAAATACAGTTTACGCAAATACCATACAATGACCTAGAATATGAACCAACACCCTAGAGTAAATACAGTTTACGCAAATACCATACAATGGTCAGCATGACCTAGAATATGAACCAACACCCTGAGACATTCCTGTTTAGATCTGTATAACCATGATCTAGAACTGTTCTAAGCAAAAAAACCCCAAACCAAACCAAACCAAAAAACCCTAACCCGATCTGTATAACCATGATCTAGAACTGTTCTAAGCCAAAAAACCCCAAACCAAACCAAAAAAACCCTAACCTGAACAATTTATTTAGTAGTGGGAAAAAAAAAAAAGCATGAGTTACTAAAAAATTTCTGTATTTTATAATATTCATATTATGGAGAACAATGAGGGGTTTGTAAATCCTTGGAAAATATTTTTGTTGGAACAGATCTAAACAATGAGGGGTTTGTAAATCCTTGGAAAATATATAATTTTGTTGGAACAGATCTGAACTCTTTATTTGTGCACTTTTGGAGCACTGGCTTCCCTAACTACGAAAAGCAGCCAATTGAAAAACCTACCTCTTCTGGGATGCTTTTAGCTTATGTTCATTAACATCTTCTTAATCCCTAAAATGAAAAATGCTTATCGATGTAGAAAATATTGTCATAAATAACACCTTGCTCTTCTGTACTCACAACTCTGGTTAAGCAAGAAGGCATAATTGCCTGCCAAAACACAAATATTCAGAACTCAAATCAGAACCACTGCTCTTGCTGATCACACAAATACACCTGGTGACCAAACCCAGTAATTCCATAGACAGAAAAAAAAATAAGAAACATCAATATAAAATCCTCAATCTACTGTTAATATTTTTATCTACAGTTTCTCAGGGCCCTCACAAATGCTGGTGCCAAGTGAGAAGGTAATTCCTGAGTGATCAGTATTTGAAATAAGTAAAATACCAAGCTACCTTAGCTTAGCTGAAAATAAAATGAAATTCCACACTGTCCATTAGCTACTGGTTTTTAAGGCACACTGTGTGCAAAAAGCACTCTGTAGCAGCAAAAACTACTCTTCTTATTCCTTTGGACATTACATCTGTGGTTTTACAGTAATTCGACAGGACACATCCCATTGCACTGATGTTCCAGTTCACTGCAGAAGAGGCATGATGTGTCAGTGGTGTCATAAGTGAGCGTTAATTAGAGCTAAGCTCCAGTGAAATGCTGCAGTTTCATATGCAATTCCCATTAAGTCCCAACTACTTTTATCATCGTTATCAGTACTGGAGTGAACACCAAAGAGCGGGATATCTTATTGTGAGGTGCTGCCATAATTTTTCCACCTCTTTTATTTGGAACCCATGATAGTCTTCCTCTCTGGCTGGAAGACCTCACCTTGAACATCAAGTGCAGCCATCACTTTAGTGCCTTCAGCTTCACAAGAATAGATGCCAGTGTCTTCTGGTACCGTAGGTTTAATTTTTAGCATGCTTACATTCCAGTCCTGATCGATAATCACTCGCTGCCCATCTGCATGTATTTCCTGATCATTTTTCTTCCATATGGCGTGTACTGGCCTAGAATATTGGCATATGAACTCTGCTGTGCCATCTTCATCAACAGTTATATCCCGCATGGGACTGACCACTTCAATGGTTGGATCTGTTAACCAACACGTCAGGAAGGACATGCATTAGTGGATCCTCATGGAAATAGCAACTTAGAGATTTCTGACAAGCACAGAGCCTGTGGGGAGCAAGCCGAGTGACAGTGCAAGCAGCAAGCTGACTGGGCACACTGGGGATTAGCGGTTTAGTCTGGGCTTGGGTCAGCATCAAGCAGGACTGAAGCAAAAGCAGTACATTAGAATGTAACTATCGCAGTGGAAAATGGGCCGCCAGCAATTAAGGCTTGTGCTTTAACAGCCCTGAATATGAACTTCTGTGCAGAACACCTCCTGGGACTCCCTCCAGGCTTAGTTTTTCCTCCCATCATTGCTGAAATCCTCTAGTGCTGGATGTGAAACGCCTCTGCTTCCCAGAGGGTGGCAGGAGTGTGAGACAGAGGACTGCAATGGTTGGGCTGCCTTGAGTGGTTCCCTGCAACTCTCAACCTCACCCAGCGATAGGAAAATGCCACAAACTCTGCTGGAGCCTCCTTGTATGAGCAAACCGCAACCACTCATTGGAAAGAAATGTAATATTCAAATGCAAAGACTCTTTCCTGTCCTGTGGTGGTGATGGTTATATGAGAGGAGCCATTGGCAGCAGGAGGAGCAAAGATCCAGGACAACTGTAAAAAAAGGCACTTGACAGGAGATGGGTACTTATTGTTTTGATTAACCATGTGTTCCTCTGCAGCAAAGACATAGTTTGGGGAAAAATAATATGATTTCCTTTACAGTAGCTGATCTAGAGATGCATCACAAACTGTTGCAATCTCAGATGGAGAGCCCATAAAATGCTGAGAGCAGCTGGATATGAAGAATGTGAGATCCATGAGGCTGCTTTTAAGCACCCAGTCTTTCTTCTAAAATCCTAGTTCTGCTTCCTGCCAGGCAGCTGCAGGGCAGAGTAGATATATCTATCCTCAAGATATTGCAAGCTTCCAGAGCAGCCAGCGAGTCCCTCCTGAAGTGTCAAAACTGGACCACCCACATACAATGGCAATATATATGCTAAAAAAAACCCAACTCAATGAATTCTGAAAATGGAAGTCTCTCTGCAACACCCTTCTCAGCAGAACTATGTCAACTTCCCCCAAAAATTGATAGGGCTACAATGGGACATAAAAAGATGACAGGTGGAGAAAGCTGATATATGTCCTTATCTTTGAAATAATTGTTCTGATCACAAACCAGCTAGAATAAACTACACTGGACCTTCATACGGAATACTCCTCTTGAAACTGGTGTATCAGGCTGAGGATTTGGGATGCTACTAGTAGACCTCAGAAAGCAAAGATAGTCGTGCAGATGGAAACTTGCTGCAAGGCTTCATCCTGCTCTCTACCACTCCGTGTGTCTGCATGTGTGTTTATGGAGAGGAAGCATCAATGGTAGATCATGGAGATGTTTTGGTTACACCAGGATGGAAGAAGCAAGAAGGTATCTGTGCAGCTGGGGAGTACAATACCAGCTCCTTTTGTGAGATGCAGACATATGGTCCTCACAGCAAATGTCACCTGCTGTCTTGGAGAAGGTAGGCGTCCTGGTTCCACTGCCCCATTGCTCTTTGCCACTGCTAAGCTAAGACCTTGGTGGCCCTATTCACCCATGCAGAACGGCAGAAAGCTCCTTGGGACTTAGCAGCCAATGTGTACACTGGGGCCTGTAATTCTCACCCTGCCCAAAAGGGTCAGAAGAAGCTGGCAGCTCCTTCAACCTTTTCCATTTTCCCCCCACCGTCATGCTGAGCCACTGAATGAACACAATTGTAGGGCAATGATATTGTGAAGGCCCAACAAGAAAAGCTGTCATGAGATCTCATTTATTATAGAATATGTATTGGGGACAATCTTTTTAGTAGGGCCAGCTGGGACAGAACAAGGGGGGATGGATTTAAACTGAAGCAGGGTAGGTTTAGACTGGATCTAAGGAAGAAATTCTTTACAATGAAGGTGGTGAAACACTGGAACTGGTTGCCCAGAGAGGCAGTGGAGGCCCCATCCCTGGGAACATTCAAGTTCAGGTTGGACAGGGCTCTGAGCAACCTGATCTGGTTAAAGGTGTCCCTGCTCCCTGCAGGGCGGGTGGGATAGATGACCTCTAAAGGTCCTTTCAAACCCAAAGCATTCTGTGATTTTGATATCCAGTTACAGGCATGCCTTACATCAGCAGAATGGGGCACATGGAGCAGAGATAAAGACAATTTGTTCCTTCATGAGGAACAAGCCATGGACAGCTAGATAGACTGAAATCCACCTAGCTCAAAGACAGATCTATTTTTACATTTCTGGACAAAATGAAGTGCATGAAATTGGCTGTTAATACAAGCACAGTTAGAATTTTATTAGTGCTTTACTTTCCTATTAAATCAAGTGTTACTGAGCACAGTGTAACTGGGCTATTTTTTTAAATACCTTTCTCATCCTAATCCAATTATAGTCATATACTACTGTGCTCCAGGTTCACATGAAAGAAATCTTGCCTTAATAGAAGCACAAAATATCCACATACATATGTGTACTAGCATGAGCTGTGGGGTTGGACTGGATGATCTCCAGAGGTCCCTTCATCAACGATGCTGTGATTCAGTGCAATGAAAACTTCTCAGGAGCCCTTTATTTGAGTAGAATACCTAATGATGCATTTATTTTTATTTTATGTTTTAGGGCCATAGGAGTTCTTTGCCTAGAGAGCTCAGAACCAGGTTCTATGACAGTCAAAATTGATACAAATGGACACGGGGTGCATGGGGTTTGCACTTTATGTTGTTGCTGCATCGTTCTGATGTTAGGAAGAAGTGATTTGGCATTTTATCTTTGCAGAGAGTTAATTTTTCTGAATGTGCAAGGGACACATTATACAGGGAAGGAGACATCAACCACTGACTACAATTCCATATTGTGGATCATTCTCGTTATGGTAGATAGCTATAGCATGGGGGTAGAATAAAAAACCCTTAACCCTTTATATCTCCATATATACAAATCCCTTTTCCAAGCAAGGAAGAAGCGTTACTTTAGTCTGAAAAATAACAGCTTTTCCCAATGGCTATAAAGGACTGGATGTGAAGGAGCTTGCTTTATTAAGTCTGGAGCTCAGTGTTATTTGCGACTTGTGGCTACCCTTACCAAATGAGAAGAATATTTACTCAACAGACAAGAAAGCTTTGCTAGTGCAGTGATGACCATTACTATTCTGGCAGTCAACAAACGAGGCTCATTTTGTCACCGTGTTACTGCAATGTCAAATACCCTTTGGTTTCCAGGAAGAGCTCTGGAGCCGTCACTACAACAGCCCAAAGTCTTCTCTTGGGAACATACTGAGCTCAGCGCCAGTAGCCTAGCTATGGAGCAGCACAGTGGTAATTTTGTGAATTTCCAGGTACATATTATTTTGTGGTATCATAAAAACAGTTGAAGAGGGGATTAAAAAAAAAAAAAATCAGGTGCTACCACAGTGGTTTATATTCAGCTCTACTTAGATGTCAGGTGAAAGCAGCACCCCTGACCCTGCAACCCTTCGTCACCTGAATCACTGAAAAAAAAATCAATGTGGTTGTACCTATAAGACTTTGGTGTGAGCATGGGTGACTTGCAGAAGTGGAGGGTTGCAGGACACAGAAGAACTGTGAGAGGATTTAGTAAGGGTAGCCTGGAAGGCAGAAGCACTAGCACACTGAGCAAGTCCAGAGGTGGCCGTGTGTTTCTTTCTAGCAAAGAAATACCTTTGACTAATAATTTAGCTGAGGATATAAGGGACCCAGCTCTGAAGGTGACAGTGCCTGAGTCATGGCACGCCACATCATTTAGGGTTAAAGTGTGGATCATCCCGTCCTGCTCAGAGATTTCGGTCACAAAGTTGTTGTGAAGGGGAGATCCATCGAGCCACCACTGCACGTTCTTCACGCCCGGGTACGAGAGCTCGCAGGTGAACGTGGCTGACTCACCCACAAAGACGTCTGTGTTCTTTAAACCAGAAACTATGACTGCTGCTTCTTCTGTATAACAGAGCAAGAGAAGGTGCCAAAGGAAAACAAAAACATAAACATATACATGTCGCTTCTTGCAGAACCAGCCCAAGCAACAGTGCAAGTTGTCCAGAAGGATTAAGCTTGTAATGCTGTTCCAGGGAAAAAAAAGAGCTAAAATATTCTTTAAGGGGTTTAGAAACCACCTTCCATCCTTCACCCACTTGCAACCGCAGCATGTGTCTGCAAACACCATTTCATTGGTAGGAAACTCTGCTCCGTGACCAGGTCATGACTGGCTCCCCTGTGTGTTGCAACCATCTGCACTGGCATTCAATGGGGTGGGAGGCAGAGAGGTAGCTTAAGATTTAAATATTTACTTACAGTGCTTTAAAAGAGTAATAATAATATCAACAATGACAGAAGCTGTAGTCAGCAATAACAAAAATTTCGGTATTTTTTACAGCCACTGCCCCAAGCAAATACTTTTTCAGCAGTACCACCATCTGCTGCGGTACACAGTATGGTCAAGTACTTTGAACTACCTTAACTTATAAACGCTGGTCCAATGTCAGCCTGGATCTAAGTGTTTATATCTTCACTGAAATCGGGAAAGAAATGAATGGGCTTTCAACTGTTTGCGACTGAGACAAGTTTGGCCAGTTCCTGTCAAAGATTTGGGGATAAGAAACCCAGGCAGCAAAATCAGAGCATTTCCACCACATTTCACCTTACCTTGCACATACACAGAACCTGTGGTGATCTCATATCCAGTGCTACAGGTATAATCCCCACAGTCTTCAGGCTCCACACCATGGATGATCAGCTCAGCAATGCTGCCTTTCAGCTTCATCTCGTACTTGTCACTGGGCTGAATGACCACCCCTCCTTTTCTCCACTCAACGGGGGCGTCCGGCTTGGAGATCTCGCAGTGCAAGACAGCCGTTCCCCCTTCTTCAGACTCCACGTTTTTCAGCTCTGCGTTAAACAGCACGGGTAGTACTGCGGTGGAGAAGCAACTGTGTCAGTGACAAGTGCTCAGAGGTGAGAAACTTGCTTATGACTTCTCCGGCTTGACAGTTCCCAACTTTCTGAACCACAGCTTGCCTGCTGGCAATGCCAAGCCCAGAGCAGGACTTTGAGTTGTGCCATAGAATCATAGAATGTTTTGGGTTGGAAGGGACCCCTAGAGGTCATCTAGTCCAACCCCCCTGCAGTGAGCAGGGACACCGCTAACTAGATCAGGACACCGCTAACTAGATCATAGCCCGGACACTTGTGTGGGTCAGCTGCTGATACTGTAAGAGTGTCCACCGCTGCTCCATAAAGGACTGCCAGCGGTCACAGGACCTCTAAGGGGCTTCACATAGTCATACCAACAATTTTCAGTGTAAGCAGTTAGAGGCACAACAGTACCAGTCACAGCATTTGGACGTTTAATTGCTGAAACCATGCTCTCTGAGCAGGAGCTGGTTGCGGTGGCTCAACTCAGGATCTAAAAGCACGATCTTGTTGCTCAAGTCAGAAGGCACAGCACTCTTAGTATAAAATGAATAAAGCCATAAAATCAAAAAATGTAGCCACTAGGAAAAGGCAAAGAACCACAATTCTTGGGCTGCTCGGGCACAAATAGCTCAATTTAAAATGGGCCTGTTCTAGGTATGGTGAAATACTCCAGTCTCTTATAGTCAGGTAGCAGGCAAGTCTTCTGACTGCTCTTCTACATACCCTTCGTTAGCAGCAGCTGCAGTTTTGCTCCCAGCACTCACAGCGAGATCAAAATTGCAACTGCAGAAATGGAATTGGGTTTAAAAAGCACTAAATTCTTCTTTGAAGAGCAGATTGCAGATCAAACCCTTCCCTGCAGTTGTAATTCACAGATACAGAGCGTTAACGATAATTCAGTGATACAGCTTCCATATCCCCCCTATGGAGGACAACCACAGCCATAACTTCTCTGCCTTCAAGCAAGGCTTCTCCTACCTTTGACTTGCAACGATGCCGTGGTCTGCTGATCCCCCGAGTCACACGTGTAATCACCAGCATCCTGGGCCTCAGCGTCGTAGATGAAGAGCTCAACCCGCGTCCCCTCTTGCCGGATCTCATACTTGTCACTTGGCTGCAGCACCGTATCTCCTTTCCTCCACTCCACGGGTGCGTTGGGTTTCGTCAGCTCGCAGCGCAGCCTGGCTGTGCACCCTTCCTCCACCTCCTCGTTTTTCAGCCAGTGTTTGAAAAGCACGGGCAGGGCTTGAAAGGGGGAATGGCACAAAGAGGAAAAAAACCATGTGAAGCAAAAATAGAAAACAGAGGGACATTTTTATTTTTAAGGTACTGATAATGCTGTTCATGAAGTTCATGCACAAGTCTGGCTGCATTTACCTAAGGAGAGCTGCCAGGGGCAGGGATGCCCAGGTCTAAGCCAGTCAGAGGAGGAAGGCAGAGAGGAGTTAACCAGCAGAAAAAATTTTGGTTCTACAGGAGCTGCATTTCTCTCCCCATATTCTAGACTTCTTTTCACAAAGAATTCCCAGCTAACTTCAGTAATAAGTTCTGAAGCCCAGGTGGTTTTTTCATCCCCAAATGAAACCACAGAACAGGATAAAAACACTCAAAAATATACATCCACAGGCCTAAGGCTTCAGATCATGCAGCCAGGGATCAACTACAGAATAATTAAGGCTGCAGGGACCTCTGGATGTCCTCTGCAGATGGAGATTCCTCCACCCCTCTGGGTCCCTGTTCCAGTGTCTGACCACCCCTTCATTGTGAAAGGTTGGGGTTTTTTTTCCCAATCTGAATTTCTCCTGCTGCAGTTTGCACTTGTTGCCTCTCATCTGTTTACTGAGCACCTCAAGGAAAGTCTGTCTCTCTCTCCTCTGTAGACCCCCATTAGGAAGCTGCAGACAGCAACAAGGTCCCTGCTCAACCTTCTCTTCGCAAGGCTGAGCAAACCCAGATGCCCCTGCCCCTCCTTATACTTCAGGTACTCCAGTCCCCTGACAAACTTGGTGGCCTCTGCTGCACTTGCTCTGCTACCTCAATGTCTGTCTTGTACTAGAGAGCTCCAAAAATTGACATGGACACCTCTTACCACTGCTGAGCAAAGAGGAAACCATACCTTTAACCTCTAGTCTGGCAGTGGTCTTCTCGCCAGCTGCATGGCAGCTATACTCCCCTGAGTCTGCACGGTTCAAATCATGAACCACCAGCGTGTGCACATTCCCCTCCTGCTTGATGCTGCACTTCTGGCTGGAGCGGATCACGGCTGTGCCTTTCTTCCATTCCACCGGGACATCAGGCTTGGACACCTCACAGGACAAGTGAGCCGTGCCACCCTCCTGCAGCTCCAAGCTGTGGAGCGCCTTCACAAAGGTGACCGGAGCAGCTGTGGAGAAGAGGGTACCAACGCTGCGGCAACCGCCTGATCCAGCATTGCCCCCAGATCAGAACTGGGTGCCTATAGTTACGTTGTGAACCAGATCAGAGAGGAATAAACAAGATAAGGTATTGACATGGCCCATCTTTCAAAATCATTTTATAGAACTTAATGGAAGGATTTTCAGAGGGTTTGGCCCTTTTTTGGAGTAAATACGACCTAAAACATCTTAAGTAGGAGATTAATTCAGAGCATATTCTTGACATTCTTCAGCATTGATTCTGACATATCTTAGCTGCTTGTTTCAGGATACGTTGGATGGTTTTCCAAAGACGTGTGCTTCACTCCGTGGAGTATAAAAGAAGGACTGAAATAACTAGCTCAGGTGTACATATCTACCTCTTAAATGCCTAAATTATGTTAGCCAAATTTCCCAAGATTTTCAGAGAACCCTCCTCCCAAATAAACATCTCCAGAAGATAAAGCAATATTGACAGTGCTTACCAGTACCTTCTAAATCCCTCTTCCTAGGAGGTTGCTCACCTTGGACCGTTAGCTGTGCTGCTGAGGTATGCTGCCCAACTTTGAAACTGATGGGCCCACAGTCTTCTAGCGTCACCTTCCTCAAGATCAAAGTGTGACGCGTCCCTTGGACTCGGATCTCATTCATTTCATTGGATTGCAGGGGAACATCCCCCAGGAACCACTGGGCATCCTGAGTTGTTTCCCGGGACAGCCTGCATTCAAACACTGCGTCTTCTCCTTCATACAAAGTGATGTCCTTCAGAGTCTCCACTACGGTTGCTGCTGGTTCTTTATGGAAAGGTCAACAGAGTTTGATATCTACTTTCAAGTGATGCTTTCTGGGTTAAACATTTCATTATGCTCTTTCTTTACAGTACTCTATTATTTGAAAGAATGACCACAAAGCACTAAATGCATGGAAATGTAGTTACACGGGCACGTAGTAACATGCTACACTCTTAGAGATGCATAACGTATGTATGTGTGCGTATATTTTATGCACAGATATATGATAGGTTATAAAGTATACATGTTATGTTATATCGTGTGTATAATAAATATTTAATATATATTTATAATGCAATCTATGCATTGTGATAGCATTTTCAACCGATTTTAGTGGGTGACATTAACATTAAACCACAAAACCATCGACTAAAGACCCATTTCTGATTCCCTAAAGATAACTGTCCCTGTTCTTATCCCTCTGAAATTACTCTCGTCTCTGAGATCCCCGTGATTCAGTTGGGGCACAGGACAAGGTCTAGCTGTCAAATTACTTAACCATGTGCCCCTGCCATGGTACCAAGCTCTGTTCAGGTCTTCCCCACGCGAAGCCCCACCTTTCACGAGCACAGCTGCGGTGGTTTGCTGGTCCCCTGTGTCGCACGTGTATTCCCCAGCATCAGCTTCGCTCAGGTTGCGAATCGTCAGCTCTGCCACAGACCCAGCTTGGCGCATCTTGTATTTGTCACTTGGTCGCAGCACTGTCCCGGCCTTCTTCCACTGCACAGAGGCATTTGATTTTGAGATTTCACAGCTCAAAGTGATGGTGCCACCTGCTTCGGCTTGCTGGTTCTGGAGTGGTTGCGTGAAGATTACTGGCAAAGCTAAACAGAGATAAATCAGAAGAAAAAAAATTACTTTTCCTTGCTGACTATGTCACTAAGCCTTGTGTTTAGTGAAACTGTGGTGCCATTCCAAATTTGGTTCAAACTCAATTCCAAAATTACTTTAAAACCCAAACAAGGAATGACAGAGCGTGCTGGTTTTCCAGGAGCACTAAGCAATCCCCAAGAGTCACTGGGCACTGCACACACCAAGCACCTCTGGGAGTACATTCCTTTATACAGGAGCGGTCACACGGTCACAGATGTGGGCTCCTGAGCAGCTAAGTGCACGTATCTCCAAATGGGTACCAAAGCCACAACTCAAAAGCCTATGCCTGATATCCAAGTTCTTTGGTATTTGGGAGGGTGCATGGAGAAACATCATTACGTAATGCTCCTCATTTGAAAACTGGACCCAAAAGAGAGACGAACTCTGGAAGTCTCTGCACTGATGTTTATCACTGATGGGTCAAGATGGAGTTTTGGTGGGTTGATTTACAATGTGCCACATACAGAAGTTTAGTTCCTCAAGTCCAGTTCCCTAGAGGAACTGTGGTGGCTCCACAGTTACAGCTGAATTGGTATTTACAAGGAAAGGAGATGGAGCTTTAGAAATCAATGAATTCACAGGAACTGGGTGGCAGACGTGTATAAGAGGAGAGAGATCTGAAGGTGCTTGCAGATGATGTAGGAATGGATGGTGTATTCAGTGGGACAGCTGGGCAATGTCTGGGTTCAAGGTTTTTGTACAGCTTCATTTGCAGTGAAGGCATCCCATTGTGCAGCTAAGTCCCACAGCCCTAAGGCTCTTAGGAGCCAGCAAAGGAATAAGTAGGAGAGAGAAATCATGTCTTTGTGAAGACCTGGTCTGTCAGACTGTGTTACTGTTGATTCAGAAATCCTCATCACAAAAAAGGACCAGACTCACTGCTGCAGAATCCCTGAATCTTACATATGGAACATCTAAACTAACCTAGAGCTCCCTAACGCTCATCACCACAATCACAGAGGTTCGTCTCCAGCATCCTTCAGCTTTAGATTGTGGGTGAGTAGCTCCACAGCAGACCACATCTGCTTCATCTCATACTTATTGCTGGCTTGGAGCAAGAATGACCCTTTTCTCCACCTCACTGGTACATTGTGTTTGGAGAGCTCAGCAAGAAGGGCAGCCATAGGGACTTCCTTGGCTTCCTGGTTTTGGAAGGTTTTCTTCCAAAGAGTGCTGGAGCAGCTGGTACCACACATAGAGACACGAATGGACAGCCACCATCAGAGGATCTGCTTACATTACAAATATTCTGGCATCATTGGATCCTGAAGTTAGTGTGACAGCAGGCGGGTCTCTCTTCATGGAGAGCCCTCAAGGGATATTTCAGAAGATAGCACTTCACAAGAACCTCCTGGCTCCTTTTTATTTTAGCTAATCTTGTAGCTCAGAAAAAGTCACATTAATATACTATTTGTAACAGCACCAGAGTGGATTTTAAAAGATAGACATATTGGCATATTGCACCCATTTTTAAGACCCTGGGTGCTAGAAGTATTTAAGTGCCTTGCTCTTCAGCTGGAGCTGAGCGCCCAGGTAAGTTCGGGCACTTTGACTCTTGAGCACTGTTTGCCCAGGTGGGACTACAGTTCAAAGGACTGAGGTGGTTAAGAATCAAAACGGTCTTATTTTAATTTCAGTTCCAGCCTTGTTTTTCTGAATGACCGGAAACAGGCCCTTGGGTCTAGGACTGGGGAAGCAGTTACTACGCTTGTGCCCCTCCATGTTCAT
Organism: Egretta garzetta; assembly: GCF_000687185.1. NCBI lineage: Eukaryota > Metazoa > Chordata > Aves > Pelecaniformes > Ardeidae > Egretta > Egretta garzetta. Next base: position 73,122 of record NW_009259423.1, on the reverse strand, counting down.
TGCTCAAGTCACCACAGGACTTAACATAACTTCTGAAAGCAAAAGGACTCAGCTGCTTCATGCCAGCAAAGTACCTCTGAGTCAAGGACAGTAGGTAACACCCTCTCGCTAGTACTAAGCCAACAAGTTTCTCATCTTAAAAAAAAGAAAACAAAACCAACCTACCTTTAACGGTTAAAGTGGCTGTCGTTTGTTCATTTCCATTATCACAGGTGTATTTGCCAGAGTCTTCTGGTTTTAAATGATAAATCTTTAAGGTATGGATTGTCCCCTCCTGCCTGATTTCATACTTGGAGCTTGGGGAAATCACCTGGGTGCCCTTCTTCCACTTCACCGCAACGTTAGGCTGGGAGAGCTCGCAGCGGAGGGTGGCTGTTTCTTCTTCCTGCAGCTCTGTGCTCTGTAATTTCTGCTTAAAGACTGGAGGTGGCACTGAAATTCCAAACACAGCAAAGGCATTTACAGTCACCTGTATCGTGTTTCCCTGCAGTGGTAAAGCTACAGCTGAACAGTTAAGTATTAAAAAATACTTCTGTGTTACATATTGGGGGGGTTGAAACAAGTGAATGTATTTTGGATGAAAGCCACTCACAAATATTTGTTGAAGTTACTGAAGTGCTAATCAAAAACTTTATGGGTGTTTGAACTGGTTCAGATGGGATTTGAGAATTTCTTCAAAACGGCGTTAGAGAAAGAAAGACTCCGAAGAAGAAGAAAAAGGAGAGTGGAAGCAATGAAAATTACAGATCTGTCAATCCACCTACTGGAGCTACCCCAGTAATTTCTCTAGAAACCAGTTAGCTTCGGGACCCTGGTGATATCCCCACTTTCTATCCGTAGCGATGACAGTATACGAGACCGCATCAGTATATCACGCATGCTCTGAAGCACAGGTACCCTACTCACATGAGCTCACAAGGGAGGAATGACGGCCCTGAATTTACAATAAGCAAACTGTTACCTGTTCTCACCAGTCCTCTTCCTTTCCCACATCACAGAGAGACCTTACCTTTTACTGTGAGCTCTGCTGTTGACGTGTGGGGTCCCACTCGGAAAGTGATGGTGCCAATGTCCTGCTCAGTCACCTTCCTTAATGTCAGGGTGTGAATCTTTCCTTTTTCCACTGAGATCTCATTCATTTCGTTATTTTGCAGAGCAACATCCTGCAGCTTCCATTCAACGTCCCTTGCGTTCTCATGAGAAACCTGGCACCGAAACGTGACATCGTCCCCTTCAGACACCACCATGTCCTTCAGGCCACTCACAATGGTCACGTCAGGCGCTGCAAATGATCCAATTAGTAATCAAGCCATGAAAGGGAAAACATGGATCAAATCATAGAATCATCAAATAATATAGGTTGGAGGGGACTTCTGGAGGTCATCTGGTCCAACCACTGCTCAAAGCAGGGCTAGCTTACAGCAGGTTTCTCAACACCTTGTCCAGCTGAGCTTTAAGTACCTCCAAGCTTGGAGATATCACAGCCTCTCAAATCACACGCTTCAAACTCTGCTGGTTCACTACTGTCAGCGTACTTGGTAACATGGCCAATATCTTTCTGTTAGTGGTTTTATTGCTTGCCCTTTCTCAAAGACCTGTTGCATATTGATTTTTTAATTGCGTTTGATACCATAATTGGGTGAACTCTAGATGCTAGAAATAATCAACCAGGATTTTTAAATTTTTTACATTTACACTTAGATATGAGTAACGTGAAAACCTGATCCCCTCCACTGTCTTTTTGCAAACAGAACTGCCTATGCTCCATGCTGGCACTCTAAACTGGCTCTGTGCTCTTAGCAGGACTTACTGGATTAGCGTGAGCACAGGGCATTTGTGCTTCAGTTTGCCAGAGTCCTGCTTCTAAGGCCAGCTGGGCACCTGCAGATCTGTGCAAAGATCATACAGAGAGCCTGCAACAGGCAAAAGCTGTATGAACCCCAGATCTACTGGGGAATGCAAAGGAGAAGCAGCTCAATCTTCGTCTGAGCAAATACAGTTGATATTCATACAAGTGAGGTCACCATCTGCATGAAAAATGGTGCAGCTGGGCGTAATGTACAGAGTATCTATAATATCGAGTGGCCTGCAGTGATTGTTCCACGCTAGTGGTCCAACCTGAAAGCAAGCTCTGTCTGTCATGACGTTAAGGCCAGATGCAGCTGCCATGTGACTGGAAGCTGGGGGTGAACCATCTGTTCACTCACATGCGTATGAAGTCAAGCAAATATTTCAAGCCATGAGTCAAAAATTACAGCTGCCTTCTCCTCTCCTGCCCACCAAGTGAATTTTTGCTTCAGTGCGTTCATTGAGCACAATATTTTTTTATTATACCCTTCCTATGCTCTGTGTTTATCACAATAGTCTGTCACAATGGTTTATCACAATAGTAACAGTTATATTGCAAAACCTTAGCTTCCTAAAGTGAAAACCCCCTTGTGCCCCAGTAAATGGGTCTTGCCTTTCACGGTCAGTTTTGCAGAGCTTGTCTCATCTCCAGCCTTGCAGGAATACTCTCCAGCGTCACTAGGCTCCAGGCGGTGAACGCGCAGCTCGCGGAGGGTGCCGTCCTGCCACATTTCGTACTTGGAGCTCGAGTCAAGGACAACTCCATCTTTCCTCCACTCCACTTCTGCTTTGCTAATGGAAATCTCGCAGCGCAGCCTGGCCGTTCCCCCCACTTCCACTTCTTCATTCTTCAGCTGCTGCTTCAGCTGGGGTTTGATGGCTGCAAAGTGAAAAACAATGAATGCACGATTCGTTAGCTTGAATGCCAGGTTGGGACAACCCAGCACAAGGGACCAAGGGTCTGATGCTGCAGAACAAATTTGCATTAAGTGGTTATATGGTAGTAACAACCTTTTTTCCCCTCTATAAACAAACCTGTATTCTGTATATTCCTGCTCACTGCATGGTGTTTGGACTAGATGTCCTCTAGGGGTCCCTTCCAACCCAAACCATTCTATGATTCTATGATATCTGGACAAGGAGAGGATCAGAAAGTTCCCTAAATATTTTGTTTCCCATAAAGTCAAGGGCACGCACGTTACACCTTTTACACATCTGCTCTGGATATTGAAAACTCCCATACACGTAAAGATTTTGACTAAATCTGGTGCTTTCTGATTAAAACTAGTATAAATCTGTTCATTTTTATAGAAATACTCATGACTTCCAACACCAGAAAGGATGTAAAGCTTTAAACACATCTCTTATTTCTCTGCTATCTTTTCAAAACCCTAGACCATCGACATTGAGACCTTTGAGACGATGCACAAACAAATGGACTATGTTTATTCAAGCGGGGCATGGAACAGCTCAGACAACAGCTCGTCACTGATGGAAACGAGAAGGGAATATCCACTGCGTGTGTGAGCAGTTGCACCCAACGGTTCGAGATGACCATTAATATTTCAGTGGCTGATCACAGACATTATTCCTGGTTTGCTTAAACACAGTGTTCTCAAGGTCTTCATGGAAGAGTATTACAAAAATTGAAAATAGTGATTTTTTTAAAAAGCTTTTGTAAATGAATTATGATTACTTATTGATTCAACTGAAACAGCAATGAATGCAAAATGCCAAAAATAAAGATCTATTTGAATTTCAAGGCCTCCATGATGTGGAGTTTCTTGCTTTTATCGTATCAGAGAAGGGGGTCAATGCCCTCTACACTGTGCTGTACATGCTTACATAGCCCTTCTACAAATCTTATCCCATAAGATCTGCTTTTCTGTATTCGAGGTTATGACTGAGCACTTCTTTTCCTCTTTATCTTAACTTCTGGGGTGTTTTATTCACCAATGACTAAAAGAATACCATCCACACAATTCTACAAATCCCTTTTATCCACCGTTCCATTTTGGTGCAATGCTAACCATTCACTTTGAGGACTGCTGTGCTCTGCTGGTCTCCTGTATCACATGTGTAATCAGAGGCATCTTCTGGTTCTACATTATGAATCACGAGTTCAGCTGTGCGACCACTTGATTTAATTTCATATTTGGCACACGGGAAGAGCTCCATGGTGCCTTTCCTCCACTCCACTGTTGCATTATCCTTTGTCAGCTCACACTGGAATTTCACTGCAGCTCCTTCTTCTACCTCCTTGTCCTTGAGCTCCTTTTTGAAAAGAACTGGCAGAGCTAAAGGGGGAAAAAAAAAGAAGCAACAGGAGCTTTTATTGAAGCTTGAGTCAAGTCCTGATTAACACAGTTAGACTGGCACTTCAGGGAACAAGATACTGTGCTTTGCAAGTGCTATATTCCTGGGCAGGATCCATGTTTTCTAATTTTCTTGGAGCTACTAGGAGATCTTGCTGCGTCAGAAGCAGCCATCTGCACTTATAACATTTATTTCCTTTGTTTCTTGACTCAAATTTTTCCCAGGGTTGAATTATTTCAATGAATTTCTCCTTCAGTTGATCTAACAAAGTCCTCAAGAGTAAAGAAGTTCAAAACTCTATGGACGGCCTTGGCAGATCAGGAAGGTTGTTGTCAGTCTTCTTCCAGGATTTGGAAGAAAATCTTTGTTTAAATACTTAAACCACATGTTGTGTGAGATGTCCAGACATTGTGTTAAAGCACTGCTCTTTCTTTAATTTCTCCCCAGCCATAAAGCTAGAAAGTATTTCTTCTTGAACCCAAAACTCAAATGCAGCACTGGAAGAACAAAATATCATCCGCTTCCGTTCTCATTGGAAAAATAAATAAATAAATAAAGGAAATCCTAATATATCAGATGAAAAGGAAAATATTTATAGGGGGAAGAATCATGTACTTAAAAATATTCATATTCAAACTGTTGCTTCGTGTGTTGGATGAAATGTATTGTTTTAGGAGTCAGCTTGCACCACCTACCTTTCACATTTAAAGATGCCTTGGTTTCCTGATCTCCAGTATCACAGCTGTATTCTCCTGTATCTTCTAATTTGAGATTATGTATTAAGAGTTCTACCCGGCATTCCCTCTGCCTTATTTCATATTTCTGGCTGGGCTGCAGCCCCACTCCTCCTTTCCTCCATTCCACGGCAGCACCGGGTTTTGACAGCTCACAGCACAATGTAGCTGTGCTTCCTTCCTCTGATTCCTTATTTTGAAGGGGTTGCTTAAATGTGACAGGCAGTGCTGCAAAATTTGAGAGGGAAATGTTTTAAGAGTGTTTTAGTCGGGAAAGGACCCAATCCTACCATCATTCCTCAGAATTGTCCTATTCTAATGATTCCTCAATCTTTGGGCTGCAGCTCTCTGTCTTGGCAGCAGCTTTCTTGAACCATTAAGTGAACCAAAAGACAAGGACAGATGGTGAAGTTAGAAAAGATCTGGTCTTAGAGAGTGGTCCATAGAATGGCCTGGTTTGTGATCTGAAGGAGTCAGACTTTCCTATGGAAATGTCTCCATGACAACTAGGGATGCTTTAGTCAAAGAGCACTGGGACATGCTGCCTCTTACACGAACCCTTGCTCCTTAATAAAGGTCTGCAGGTTTGCAATATTAATCGAAGTATATTTTCCCCCCAAATAAAGCTTCTGTCAACATATAAAAGATCGTTAGCGTTCAAAACGCAAGAAGAGGCAGTACGGTAAAAAATGACAATAAATGATAATGGAAGCCTCCCAAAGCATCCAAATAATGATAAATGGAAGGGGAAATCAGATTTCAGGCAAGGCCTTGCTCTGGATTGTAGAAGGGGTGGAGGAAAACAGATGTGAATGCAGTTGTTTGCACTCAAAGTTTATACTTGAGGCTCAAAACCTCAAATAATAATATAGCACATTCACATGTTACAGAAATCCTTCATCTCTTACCATCCCAACTGGACTTTATGCCCAGTTAGGCATCCCTTATGACTACTGAAGCAATCAACAACCCAAAATATAGCCATCAGCCTGCCTGGCTTATTCTCTGTTATCCATTCCAACATGCAGCCACACTCCCTGCACTCAGAGGGCAGGAGGGTTCATCATATTTTGACATCATTACAACATTTAATTGCTTTGATGCTGATTAATTACTCCAGATCCTGCAAGCATAATGTGTCATGCTCCAGTAGAGTATGTATGCTGGTACAGAACCAGCAGCAAAATCCATAGGGGACACTGGGAGATGCTCCTTTCCCTCCATCTGTATTGAGCGAAGGGTCAATACTCCGCCTACCATGTACGGTTACCACAGCCGTTGTCTGCTGATGTCCAGAGTCACAGGTGTACTTTCCTGAATCATCCAGTTCTAAGTCATAAATGACCAATTCAGCGGTGGAGCCCTGCTGCTTCATCTCATATTTCAAACCAGGGTAGAGAGTGGTATCTCCTTTCCTCCACTCTACTGGAGCATTGGGTTTGGTAAGCTCACACCTCAGTGTTGCTGTACCACCTTCTTCTACCTCGGTATTCTGAAGCTCTTGTTTAAAAAGTGCTGGTAGGGCTATAAAATAGAAATACAACTTTCAACATACTGCAGTTGGGGTTTGGAAAAGAGAAAGTAGAAAGAAAATGAAAACACCAAAAGGGCTTTTCTGCAGATGTCTCTAAACCTCAGTGCTCTAGATTCAAGGCACAAGGCTGTTTCCCCAGAGAGGCAATAGGAATATCTGCAGAACAAGGAGAAATCAATTCCATGAAGTTACATTTGCCATGAAATATATTCAAGCTTAATCTAACCCATGATCTAAAAACAGCAGAATATTTTTCCTACTGCAGAAGTAGCCAACACGTTGCCCTGATCATGGAGGAGATATTCTGAAGATCAGCAGGCAGTTGTAAGAGCTCAGATTCCCTCTTAAGGCAGGCCACTTGCAGGGGAGATTACAATTATTCTGACAGTAACATACTGACAAAATGCAATTCCCATTTTCTACCTGGTCACTCCATAAGGCTGTACAGACCATGCTATGCTGCACACATTCTTCATGAATTGTAGCCAAGTCCTCTCCACAAGTGACGCTAACACACAGCTTCTATTTTCAGAATATATTATAACCTTTTCCCTTTTTTTTCCCCCCACTTTTAAAACATTATTTTAGATTTTTTTTTTTTTTTTACCATTGACTGTCAAAGTGGCAGTTGTCTGTTGATCTCCACACACACAGGTGTAATCTCCAGTGTCCTCCACATCCAGCTCATGAATAATCAGCTTCGCAACAGCACCGTCTTGACTCATCTTATATTTGCTGCTTGCTTTGAGCACCTCCTGCCCCTTCTTCCACTCCACCACAGCAGGTTTAGTCAGCTCACAGTGCAGAGCAGCTGTCCCACTTTCTACAGCTTCTAGGTCCTTCAGGTCCTTTTTGAATTCTGGAGGCAGTGCTGAACAGTAAAAGAATTACCATAGAGAGAATGAATATTCCTAAAAAAGAAGCTAGACAAGGGCCTGGGGGAGAGGACGCATGGTACACTACTGAGCCCTGATCCAGGTCAGTGGAACACAGTGGAATAAATCTCCCCAGCTTCCCTGGACTCTGCATCAGGGCAAGGAAAGCGAGAAGGACCAACACAGCAGAGGACAAAAACCAACAGGCAACTCATTTCTCTTTTCTAACAGAAGGAGGAAACACATAAGCAAAATCTAAAGGAAGGCAAAAGCCCAAGCAAACAGAAGGGGAATGGGAAGAGACCATAGAAACAGAGACTCGGGCAGGTCTAAGGTCTGCAGGACCTTAGTCCCAGGAATTACTTTACCATGCACTGTTAAGGAGGCTGTGGTGGTCTTGTCTCCACACACACAGGTATAATCTCCAGTATCATTCAGGTCTAAATCGTGAACTACCAGCTCCACAACACAGCCTTGCTGTCTCATGCTGTGCTTGTTGTCCGGGGTGAGGACGTGATGGCCTTTCTTCCACTGAACATGGGCAGGTGCCTTGCTGAGCTCACAGTGCAAAGTGGCCATTCCACCTTCCACCGCTTCCTTGCTGGTCATTTCTTCTTGGAAAAATGGAGGCACAGCTGAAGGATGCAGGTAAAAAGCATTACTAACCAAAGATATCTCCAGGGATGCGTGAGAGCAGGAAGTGACAGGGGAAACTTGTGAAGGTTACGGAAGGGTGAGCATCAGCAGCAGAGAGAGGAAAGAGAAATGTAAACGTCCACGTGGGAATATATACCCTAATCCTTTTGGGTTTATGCTGGCTTCCTACTAGCAAAATTTCCCTGTCCTCAAGAGATTTACCAGTTTCCATGTAAGAAAAACTAAAAATTATCTTCTCTGAGCTCCTTAGTTCACACATGTGTTGCTGTCTTCCACAAATTTCTTGCCTTTCCACTCTCTTTTCCTACTTACAGAGCAGCCCTGCTGAGCTCTGTGTGTTGGCACAGCTCCGTACAGATCATCTTTCCTTCTTCGTTGAGATACCCTTGAAAAGACGCATCCAGGGCTCACAGATTCGTCTTGACCCCAAAAAAAGATCTCAAGATGCTGAATCCCAGCCTGGTTTTGTGTCTCAGAACATATTTTCCCCAGTTTTATTTCCTTGAAATATATTTGGTGACCTTAACATATGTCCCTCTATTAACAAGGTGGGATAATGGGATACTCCGCCTCCTTAACAAGGCTGGATATCTCAGATCTCAAACTTGATGACTCACTCCATAGTGGTAGCGCTAAGTTAAAATAACCACATTTAGCCTTCTTGCTTTGGCACATTTCCCCATCTCCAGCAGCGTTAAGCTGAAACACCAGTTTTGTTTGCACAGCAATTGGTTTTTGCAACAAAATAGGACCAAAAGGAGGTCACAGAAAGAATTTATTCATTCCTGCCTAGAAAAATCAGACTCCCTATGCAAACCTATCTTGGTACATTAGGACAGCAGTTCTGGGCACAAAACCCAGTATAAACGTAACTTAGCACAGAAGAAATTATAACTAACACAGTCTTATTCTGAATAGTGCTTATTACTCCCTACATTAAAATGGTAGGTATTGAGAATGCCAGAAAGGAATGGCAAAGAATAAACAGATTTGTGTTTTAGAGAATAAACATATGAAAGGAAAGATCAAAGAATAGTTTATATGCTAGGAAAGGAATGCCAGAAGGGAAAGATGGCGGGATAGCAAGTTTGTGTTTAAGGAAGGGAAAAGGCAAAAGGATGGCACAGAAAAATGCAGACTGGTATTTTTCACCATACCCAGCCTGCAGGCCCATCAGAGGCAGGGAATGCCATTGCAAATTAGTGGAACTTCAGTTAATAAGGTTGAACAAACAGCCATGGAAAATTGAACACTGGGTAGTAGAGGACAGACGTTTCCAGTTAGGAAATAGGAGGTCAAGATTGGTTTTACCCTGTACTGTTAAGACAGCCGTAGTCTGGTGCTCTCCACACACACAGGTGTAGTCTCCTGCATCCTCCTCAGCTATTTCATGAATCACCAGCTCTGCCTTGGCCCCTTCCTGCCTCATTTTGTATTTCTCACTCTCTCTGAGAATCCTCTGGTCCTTCCGCCACTCCACCGGAGCAGCCTTGGTGAGCTCGCAGTGCAGGGCAACTTCTCCACCTTCTTCTGCTTCCTTGTTCTTTAGCTCCTCCTTAAAGAGTGGTGGCAGAGCTGAAGGATGCAACATGGACAAATGGTCATCAGAAAACCAGAATTAATATCCTGATTTCTTTTTCATGCTTGGGATTATTTCCCATCACGCCTCCCTTTCTCAGCCTATCACAAACAGGCTTAGCTATAGCCAAGTTCAGGAACTCTGAAAGCGTCCTTCTTCAAGTGGGACACAGTTCCACTTACCGTAAGAGATCAGTTCCTTGGGTGCCTGTTGGTTGTTATGGTGAAAAAACAGCACAGAAAGATCCAGATCTCAGCTGAACAGCACTCACAAATAACGCTGCTGGATACAGGACTATTTTTCCTACACAGATGTGATTCTTGGGGGCTGGTATTGGTTTTTTTCTGGTTTGTTTTTACTTAAAACTTACAAACCCATCTACATGAAATCAGCCAGATTTCAAAATAAATCTACTTCTGGTTTTAAATTGAAGTCTGAAGGGCCATTACATGTAATAAGAATTTCAGGTTCTATTTCCCATTTTGGAAATCAAACCCCAAAGACAGAACGACCTTTAGGAAATAAATAACCTTCAGAAAAACAAATTTTTAACATTTGCCCACAAATGTGCCTTGTGCACAACTACTGTAAGCAGGTACAGGACACAAGCAGTACCTCCTGAATGCCTCAGAAAAAGTCCATGTCTCAGGAAAGCCTGAGGGGAGTGAGAAGGTTTTGGAAAAAAGCTGGAGGGAACAGAACTGGGCCTCTCTTTGACCAAGATTATTTTACTAGTTCCCAGTAAGCCAAAGAAGAGTATAATTGCTGCTAACCTGTGCTGTTGGGGGTTTTTTTAATACCTAACTGTCAAGGTAGTCATGGTCCCCACACACAGAGGTGTAGACTCCTGCATCCTTCAAAGCTAGGTTAGAGGTAAGAAGCTCTGAAATAGTAACTCTTAACTCATTCTGAATTTCTGACTTATTAATGAATCTGGTAACCCCAGAGTAGCCATGGCCAGGACACCGAATAGAATGACATCTCCTCCTTCTTGCCCAACCCTTACTTCTCCTTCGAGCAGTGCTTGGAGAGCAGAGGGCCTGACAGACCATGGAATCATAGAGTCATGAATGCTTTGGGTTGGAAGGGACCTTTAGAGGTCACCCAGCCCAACCCCCCTGCAGGGAGCAGGGACACCTTGAACCACATCAGGTTGCTCACAGCCCCATCCAACCTGGCCTTGAATGTTTTCAGGGATGGGGCCTCCACCACCTCCCTGGGCAACCTGTGGCAGTGTTTCACCACCCTCATTGTAAAGAATTTCTTCCTTCTAGTCACCATACATGTGTGTTCTGGAGAAAACTGTGGTTGGCTGAAGTGAACCATGAGGAAGAGCTGGAAAACGTAAATGTCCAAGAAGAGGGGATGAGGACAGAAAGATACTTCTAATTTTCTCCTTTTAAAGGGGGGCAGATGAAAAATGCCCTGAGCTTGTCTTTCTCAATAAGAAATGAGCTATACATAGAATGAAGAAAAAGGAGAAAAAAGCCACAGACATGCTGCTGACCCAGGGCAGAAACAGCTGAATTTCAGTGTGATGTCTATCTATAGAACTATTTATCAATTTTAATAAGGTCTTTTTACCATGAACTGTTAAGGTTGCTGTTGTCTTCTGGTCACCACAAACACACGTGTAATCTCCAGCATCTGTTACTTCTAGATCATGAATGACCAGCTCTGCAGTGGTGCCAGGCTGCCTCATTTGATATTTGTCACTTGCTTGGAGCACTTTGCACCCTATTTTCCACTGCACTGGAGCTGCTTTGGTTAATTCACAACGCAGAGAGACTGATGCTCCTTCTAGTAGTTCTTCATTCTTCAGTTCTTCCTTGAAAAACACTGGCAGGGCTGGGAATGGAAAGTCAATAGATAGTGTATTCAACTAAGACCTCTGCATTTGCAATCAGCATCATGGATTCCCTACCAAAGCTCAAACCTGGCCAAGTCAGGGACTTCAGCCACTGAGGCTGAGTTTATCACTATGATGATCTGGAAAACTAAATCCAGCAGTGACAGTAAGAAAAGAAATGCCAGGCTGACAGGTGAAAGCATGACAGGATGGATGGATTTGACATGCAACCTAAAGAATTTATCACAGGGCCGCCCCTCCATGGGGGCAGGGCATCTCAGCTGGCCTAACAGGAGCATTCCCAAGGCCCTATTTGCTTAACCTTACAGCACAGCAGTTTGTCTGCACGGAGAAACAGTCACGTCCTCAGCTCCCTTTTCAGGAACACCAGGCCAAAATTAAATGTCAGAATGAGAAGTTCTCCTTTCCCAAACACAAATTAATTCTTAGGAAAAAGCCTAAAGCTGATAGGTGAACACTTTGTACAACAACAGGTCGTTTCAGAGAAAGAAAAACGTGAACAGTCATCTGCAAGGCGAATTTACCATTCACTGCCAGAGAAGCCGTGGTGTGTTGGTCTCCACACACACAGGTGTAATCTCCCGCATCCTGCAGCTCTAGATCACAAATTTCCAGCTCAGCAAGGGCATTATCCTGCCTTATGATGTATTTTTCACTTGCCCTGAGTATTTTGTTTCCTTTCTTCCATGACACAGCTGCAGCCTTGGTCAGCTCACAGCACAGAGTGGCTGTTTGGCTTTCCATGGCTTGCAGGTCCTTCAGTTCTTCTTTGAAAACTGCAGGCAGGGCTGAAGGTCATAAAATGGACAGAGGACATTAAAAATGACACGTGGCACACAGGCAATGGGAGGGATCGGGTGGTACAGAAGCAGAGAACATTTTAGGGTGGAAAGAGTTTCCTTTCCTCATAATTCTGGGACATTGGACAAACCACTAGACAGAAACAGAAAATCAGTCTGGATGCAACCAGACCTTAGAGACAGCTTACAGATTTAAAAAACCAAATTCAGCCAGAGGTGAAACACACAAGCAATAGGGATGAGCTAGTAGAGAAAAACACAATAATACAGATATACGTATAGGGTTTTTACCATGCACTATCAAGGCAGCTGTTGTCTCTTGTTCTCCACACACACAAGTGTATTCTCCAGCATCTTTCAATTCTACATCATGGATAAGCAGCTTCATGACCGTGCCCTCCTGTCTCATTTTGTATTTGTCGCCGACTTTGAGCAAACTGCTTCCCTTTCTCCACTCTACTTGAGCGACCTTGCTCAGCTCACAGCGCAGAGTGGCTGCTTGACCTTCTGTTACCTCCTCGTCCTTCAGGCTTTCCTTGATGCGTGCGGGCAGCGCTGAGGATGCAATGGACAGAGGGTTAAAATGGAGCAGCAAACACAGCCTCCTGGTGAAGGGCAGGGACGGGAGAAAGAAAGGCGAGGGCAACAGTGAGGAGCTGTCTTCAGGCCTGATCTCATGTCTACTTTAGGGATCAGGTCCTAAACCCTCTTTGTATTAGAAATGGGAAGAAGGATTTTCTCTTAAATCGCAAAATGCAAATCAATTCTCATGACTATGACATGCGAAGCCAGACTCAGAGGAACTATGGAGAGACAACAATAAACACGGAGAAAAAATTAATTCAAACCATAAGCTTGATAATGAGGACATCTAGATGAAACTGGTTATTACCGTGTACTGCTAAGGAAGCTGTGGACTGCTTATCCCCGCACACGCAGGTATAATCACCAGCATCACTCTCAGTTAGATTATGGATCACCAATTCTGCAGTGACATCCTTCTGCCTCATTTTGTATTTCTCGCTAGGTTTGAGGACTGTGTGTCCTTTTTTCCACTCCACTGAAGCGGTCTTGGTCAACTCACAGCGCAGAGTGACTATTTCACCCTCAGTGGCTTCCTCATTCCTTAACTCTTCTTTGAAGAGAGCAGGAAGAGCTGAGAAACAAAGGAGCAAACATTTTCATGATTTGCAGTTCTTGGCCACCAAAAAAAAAGAACCTTGAGGTTTACCAGTAGCTATTTATGCCTAGTTATTGACATGAGGATCATCTCACAGAAGGAAAATACTAATTTGTATCATAGAAACAAGAGGGTCTCACACGGTGTACATTTGCTGATTGGTTTAGAGATGTATGAAGAATAAACAACAGGAATGGGAAAACTTCATGTATGGTCAAAACTATAGCTTTTGCAGTGTAATTCAGCCCAGGAGAAGTGATATAACTGGTTACACCACCATCAGGAAAAAAAGCTAAAGGGAAAAAAGAAAAGGCTTTAGCTTACGTGTTAAGGATGCCTACAGACCTAGCCTGAGAGTTAGAATGAGGCTGAAGAGCAGACTCCGACAGACCTCTTGGAAGTGCTTGGGTAACAATAAAAAGGAAAAAGAAGGAAGATGTCTCCATTGGGGAAATATGCTTTAAGACCTTCACACCAGGAGGTTCAGGTGTATCCTAACACCTCATCACTTTTGGAACAACTAATAGAATCATTCAGGGCACGAGACTGGACAGCCATGTGGTAATATTTACTGTGGGAGCTGTAGGATGGGGCAATGTCTGCTAAGTCTTTGGGATGGGGTGGAGACCACATTTGGATATAGAATATATATGAAAGAGCAAAAGAGGAGGATCTCCAAGTCCTGACTGACCAGCAAGAAATAAATATTTGAGGATACAGATGTGGAGGATAACTGGGCAGATACCAATTATGAAGCAGGAGAGGCTCATGGATTTTAGGACAAGGAATGATGGAGAAGAGCAAAAGGAAATTCTGTGGGCAGCAAGAAAGCAAGCTTCAGTAATTCAGTAGTTGTTACTTACGACCAAGCAGAAGCAAACTTAAAGGACAAGGTAGTTTAAGAGAGTGGAAAGCTTCCTGAAGAAAGAATATGAAGGGCATAATTGCACAGACTACCCCACTCCAAGGACCATCAGGAATAGCCTGACTAAGTCACGAATTCTTCAGTGTCCTGAAACTCGAGAGACCTATAAAATATGGGAGGTTTAGATGAGTGCAAAAGCAATACTATGGAATGTAGAGGCAAAACCAGAAAGGACAGTTTCCCAGCATGACTCAGGAAGGTCAAGGTCAGTTCCCCATTCCTGGACTCTGTCACCTCATGGACAAAGAGACCAACATGAACGAGGGGCTGAAAGACACAGCTGAATGCTATACGACAAAGAGACCAACATGAACGAGGGGCTGAAAGGTAATCTGCAAAATGATGCTGATACTAAATATCTCCAGACAGCTGAATGCTATATGTAGTTGTATCCAGCAACTGGGTGGCGAGATCACTACTCCAGGAGCTTTCCATGTCCTCTGCTCACAGTTCAACTTGTGGCTCTTAGCTGGAACAGAATATTAATATGCAACAGAATATTAATATGCAAACCCCAGGAAACCTGGCCAGCCTGAGCTAGAAAGAAGCAGAAACAGTACATTGACATTTTGTAGGTAGATTAGAAGGAAGAAAAACAACAAGGGAGAAATTGGTCTACCAAATTTCAGGAATGTAATTTGATGGTAGGTAAGACGGGGAAGCTGAAGTGTTTAATTCCTTTTTCTTCTTTAATTCTAAAAGTTAATGATGGCTAAGAAAGTAGTGTGAATTCTGGCTAGGATAAGAAAAAAACATATTAGAGAACATTTAAATAAACTGAATATTCTCAAAGCACCTTGGTGTGATGAAATTTATCCTGGAATACTTAAGGCACAGGCTTAACCAGTATTAGACATTAACAGTTACACTGGAGAAATCAAAGAGAATGGGTGATGTTCCACAAGTACAGAAAAAAATGGAAGCTCAGAAGTGGAAAAGGTCTCAAAAACTGAAACACACACATTTAGTTGTCACCATGTAAACCAAGAGTCTAAGCTGCCAGGACACTCCAGAAAGATCCAAAGTCAATGGAGCCAACGGAGCTACCTGCTGACCAAATGTAAATGTCTGCTATCATAGAATCATAGAATGTTTTGGGTTGGAAGGGACCTTTAGAGGTCATCTAGTCCAACCCCTCTTCAGTCATCAGGGACACCTTTAACCAGATCAGGTTGCTCACAGCCCCATCCAACCTGGCCTTGAATGTCTCCACTACCTCTCTGGGCAACCCCTGCCAGGGTTTCACCACCCTCACTGGAAAGAATTTCTTCCTTAGATCCAGTCTAAACCTCTCGGGTTTCCATTTAAAACCATCCCCCCTTGTCCTGTCACAGCTGGCCCTACCAAAAAGATTGTCCCCACCTTTCCTATGGGCCCCCTTGAAGCCCTGACCGGCCGCACTCAGCTCTGCCCGCAGCCTTCTCTTCTCCAGGCTGAACACCCCCAACTCTCCCAGCCTGGCCTCAGAGCAGAGGGGCTCCAGCCCTCGGAGCATTTTAGTAGCCCTCCTCTGGCCCCGCTCCAACAGGTCCATGTCCTCCTGGTGCTGAGGGCTCCAGAGCTGGACGCAGGGCTCCAGGTGAGGTCTCCCCAGAGCAGGGTAGAGGGGCAGAATCACTCCCCTCAACCTGCTGGCCATGCTTCTCTTGATGCAGCCCAGGAGATGGTTGGTGAACCATGTATACGGCTGGTGAACTATGCGGTGAACTGCATGTCTCCCTGGCTTCCACTGACCATGTTGATTGGATCTCCACTGACAACAGTAGGAATTTAGGAACACTCACCAGTCTTGATCTACAAGCTGAATCCCACCACAGTGCTTGGGTTTTGGAAAAAAAGAGGTGAGAAGAGGGAGGCAGACAGAGGATCCAAGGAACTATGGTCATTTCAGCTTACCTTTAATTCTTTGGATAATGCTGTAGCAATATGCTTGGACTTGCCAAGAGCTTTTCTTTTTGTGAGGGAGTGGACCAGTGTAATATTAGTTGACATAGGTTAATGAACTTCGGTGAGAGACACACACAGGATACGTTGTACACCTTGATTTCAGTAAAGCTCTTACTTTAACTTCAGTAGGAAGCACTATCAGTTTGAAAACCACAGTCAAAGAATATTCATCTGTGATTTACAGTCACAATGAAAGAAAGAGTTGAGCAGAGTTCCTCGATACTCTGGAGTCCAGTATTATTCAGCATTTTCTTTAGCGGCTTGGACTGTGAAATGCAGAGCAGTCATTAACTTTGCAGATGATCTCAGGCTGGGAAGGGAGAGAAGCTGAAAGCACTTTGTTAAACAGGATTAGGATATAGAAGATCTTGATGAAGCAGTGGTGAAAAAATAGGCTGCAATTCAGCAAGAGCAGGTGCAAAATATTATATTTAGGAACAATCAACAACATCAATACAAGATGGGGAACACTAGGCAGCAGATCTGCAGAGAGAGAGTTGGGGTTACCAGAAGTCACGGAGCAAATGCAAGTTAAAAAAATGCAACTCTGATGTGAATAAAGCAATCAACATAATAGGGATGTATATAATGGAGTGCCATATGCAAGTCCTTCCATCCTACTCCACTCTGGCAAAGCCTCAGACAGAGCACTGTAGTCTGCTTTTGGCCTCCACACTTCTAGAAGGATGTGGATTAACTGAAGATGGTCCAGAAAGCAACAAAGAGGAGCTGAAGTCTAGAAAACATGACCTATGAAGAAAGAGTGAAAGGATTGAAGGTGCTTAGTCCAGAAAAAAGATGACAGAAGGGAGCATGATGAAAGCTTTCAAATCTGTAAAGCAGTCTTACAGAGAGCAAAACAACAAATATTTCTCCATTTCTACAGGATATGGGACAAGAAGTATTGACTTAAGCCAGCCAGAGAAAGATTTTTGACGACACTAGGAAGAACTTTCTGGCAGTGATGATGGGTAGGCAGTGGGATGAGTGTCCAAGGGAACTGCAAATTCTTCATCACTGGAGTGAGGCTAGATAGGGGTGATGGTGACTTGGGGCTCAAGGGTGGACTAGATGACCTGTAGAGGTCCTTCCCAATTCTATTTCCCATGGTTAAATTGGAGGTTCAAGACTGAAGCCATGCTTGTTTTACTGGTAAGTATAAAGATGCAAAGGTCTGGGCAATAAAGCAAAGAAATTGGATCATTGACCTACTGACTTTCCAGGTGAGAAAGATGGCCGAAACTACCTCTTACTGTCCTATGTTAACAGCGGAAATAACATTTTCCTCTCTTCCAAGGGAAGTTTGTAGCTGAATTTGACTAAGGACTGTGAAGATCTCTTCCACTAGAATGCTGAGTATTTTGCAATAGCAGAATACAAATCTTCATGATCCTTGGCCAGAGTTATATAAAAAAAGTTGCAATGAATCAAGATTTGTTTGTATTATTTAAAATTATCTGCCAAATCCTAATGTAAGTTGAAATCCAAGATAGGTCTTTTTAAGAAGTATGAATGTTCCTGCTGCTCCATCTCTCTAGGCTCAAGTCAAAAGTAAGTAAAACAGAACAAAAAATGCAAGCATGTGGAATGCTTCAGCTTTCAGTTTGGTGCAAAGCAACAAAGCCGTGCACCAACAAGAGCAAGGAGAAGAAAACAGGGAAAATGTTAGTATAATAACGGGACTACAATTCTACTTAGATAAAAATCACCATTAAAAAAAAAAAAAAAAAAAAAAAAAAAAAAAAAAAAAATCCATTACTGACAGAATTAATGGTGGCAAGATTAGAGAAAGAACTCGTTGTGTGACAGCACTGAGGCTTCCAGAGGAGACAGGAGACACATGACACAAAAATTTCTCATTTCTGTTTTCTTACCATGCACTGTCAGTGCTGCGGTAGTCTTCTCATCTCCACACAGGCAGGTATACTCCCCACCATCCTTGACTTCTAAAGCATGGATCAGCAGTTGTGCTGTAGTACCTTCCTGCCTCATAGTATATTTTTCGCTTGATTTGAGCACTTTGTGCTTCTTTTTCCACTCCACAGAGGCAGCCCTAGAGAGCTCGCACTGTAGCGTGGCTGTTCCGCCTTCTGTGGCTTCTTCATTCTTCATCTCTTTTTTGAAGTGTGCAGGCAAGGCTGAGGAGTTCAAAATGAGCAGAATGTTTGACCATGGCAGCTATCCAAGTAACTATTTATCTGTGGTCTGTCAACCACACGTGACAAGCAAAGCCTTCCCTAATCTAATAAAACAGGATTGATAACCACTCTGGGAAACATCTGATGGTGACTTGGGAAAGCTGGAGAACACCTTGTTCATCAGTCAGAGCTGCTTTTATGGTCTATGGCACGAAATGGAGAATGACACCAGTCTCAACTTCAGACTCTGCAAGACTGAGCCCTACCTTACTTTGGGTATTGCCTGGCCCAATGGAAAATGAAGCCCAACTGGGGTGTAAAGGTTCTATTGCAATGCAAATGACTACTGAAAAAGTTCATAAATGAAACTATATCTGAGGCATCAATATCACTTTCCCATGAGATTTATCCTCAGATAATGGTCTTGCAGAACTTGACTGACAAATTATTCTGAAACACTGAAAACTGTATCAAAAATATCTCATAATCAAATTGCAATATTCTCAACTTTAGGATTGTAATAGCTTTACAACCCACGTTAGAATAACATGATTTTCCTTTTTTAGCAACTACTACGGAACACAAGAGTCAAAGAAGTGAGTTGGAACCAAGATGAATATCAGATATTTTTGCAATGAACCCCTGATCGGTGCCTCATACTGACCAGCGTATTCAAGCATTAATGCCCATGTCCAACCACATGTTGCTAAATTCATCAGAAACCAGGCTGAAATTTCAAAACTGATACTACTGTAGTCTTTAAAAAACAAAACAAAAACAAAAACACCCCACCAAAAAACCAAACACCTGGTTGAAAATAATCCACTTAATTTTTTATATATATATATATTTTTTTTTTTTACCATTCACTTTTAGTGCAGCAGTGGTTTTCTGCTCTCCATAACAGCACGTGTAATCTCCAGCATCTGCCAGATCTAAATCACGGATCACCAGCTCAGCAGTTGTGCCCTCGCATCTCATGGTGAACTTGTCATTTGGCTCCAGGGCTGTGTCTCCTTTCCTCCATTCCACGGCGGCCGCGGGCTTGTTCAGCTCACAGCAGAAAGTGGCCGTGCCGTTCTCTGTGGCTTCCACGTTCTTCAGCTCTTTTTTAAAATGCGGAGGAAGGGCTGAAGATCACAGGTGAAGAGAGAGCGCTTTAAAACTGAGGAAACACTGTATCTTGACTGCTTCACTGGATTAAAACCCTTTAATCTCTAAAAATTTTAGGCTATATAGTACCTGAGAGGCAAATATGGATTTCAGGGGCATCCCTGCCTTATGCTTTGCAGCACCACATTCAGCATGTCACAGCTGAACTGTTGTAAAACTACAATTTCAGTACTGGAAGGTATGCTTTAAAGGCATTTTAAGGTCTCGATAACAGAAAGCTGGCCCCAAGCTTTCAAGGAACCATGCACAGCTGTCTTAAAATGGGATGAGCAATTAAAATGAACGCTTTGTTATTTAAAATTCCAGGCTGCAATGCCTCATTCTCACCCGCCTTGCTCAGTTGTTATCGTAACAGAGCACCTTTCAATTCCATTCAATTAAAACAAGAGATATCTCAGTGATATGTCTAGAGAAATCAATGAATGGAAATACTGCAAGTGCTATTTTCGGCTTCAACGAGGTCTTCGTTATCTGCTTCCAGATTCCATTAACATGAAAGAAAAGGGACAGAAAAGACCGCATGGTGCTTTTTATCAGTCCCAAGTGAAGGACTTTCAGTAAAAGATATCCCTGGGGGTTGATACGGCTGTCATAAAAATGTAAAATAATAGATGGGGTCAAGAACGGTTTGTGATCCTGCATGGGATCACAGGTGGCAAAGCAGAAAGTCCCTATTAAACGCATGTGTTTTACCATGCACTGTCAGGGAGGCGGTAGTCATCTTGTCTCCGCACACGCATGTGTAATCTCCTGCATCTTGTTCCTCCAGGCTATGGATCGTCAGCTCAGCAATGGTATCCTTCAGTCTCATTTTGTGCTTCTCACTGGGCTTGAGCACCTTTTGCCCTTTTTTCCACTCCACCGGAGCGGGTTTAGTGAGCTCACACTGCAGAACCGCTGCCCCAGTTTCTGTGGCTTCCACATTGACAAGTTCTTTTTTGAACAGTGCGGGCAAAGCTATGGGATGTAATATAAACAGAGAGTACATCAAAACCATTAACCAGACCTTAAGGAAATTAAGACTAGGTCCTGAGGCCATTAACCAGACCTTGAGGAAATTAAGACTAGTTCCTGAGGCCAGTCCTTCACTATTACAGGAAAACAAATCATATAGTCTATTAGAAAACTACTTATTATTCTATTGGAAAACTACTGCAGGATCTCGCAGGGATAACTGCCACCATGACCTGCCTCTAATGTTGGCTTATGCAGCATGCTCGTCATTTCCCAGCTGATTCCAGCAGTCCTCTCTACCTATTTCAGTTTGAATTCATCTATCTTGAACATTAATGACCCGACTTTTGATGGAAAGTCATTGCCCTGGATGACAGCACTGCTAGCTGGAGATCTCTACCTTTCCTAACATCATAATTTATCTTTCCTGTTTGGAAAAAAAAATAAAAATAGTAATATAACTTCAGGTGCACTTTAAACTATAATTCCCAAGGACATAATGGCACTAATATCAGGAATACAGAGTTTTTTCTAGCAGCATTCAGCAAATTGCCTTGTGGTGTGCCACCGAAGTAAAAAGGAAGCGACGTGCACAGGGAAGAAAGAGCCAGCTCAGAGGAGGAGAGGAGCAGAAGTACCTCCAGCTGGGAGAAAGAAGAGGAAGCAAAAGCATGCAGAAAACCTGAGAGAAGAGAGCTTTGCCTCCACAGTTTTGCCCCGTCCTTCAAAGCATCCTTCAGATATATCTCAAATTAAAATTATTCATTCATCTATTGGAACTATATAAGAACTGCCGCTGCTGGAGGGGCAACCAAAGCTTATCACTGTTCTCCATGGCAGAGACAGGCACAAAACCTGTGCCACCGCCTCTAAATCAGGACCTGCAGAACAATGGTTTGGGGGGGGGGGGTTTGGGAAGTACCATTCCCTCAGCAGAATATATCACAGTGCCACAAAGCAGGAGGACGACACGCATTCATTCCTGAATGGGAAAACCTCTCACTAACGGAGCTCAGCGTTTTTAAAGATCATTCCTTCAAGTTAAGCACCGAAATCCACTGATATCGGCGGGACGCAAGGATAAACCCTCTGCACAAAAGCTTGCTGCTGAAGGTCTGCACACTTTTGGCCTTACATACAGGTGCTTTTTTCACTTTTAAAAAGTGAAGACTAAGACGAGAAATTCTCACAACTCTACTTTGCTATAAAGCCACCAGTTTCAAACTGACAGAGCGTGGGAGATGGGATGAAACACAGCCAGGAAAGCAAGAAAATGCTGCAGAATCAAAACATCAAAGCAAGTGGGAAAGAGACCTCTCAGGGAAAAGGGAGCTTCCAGAGATCCTGCTATCATAACGAGAATGGCTTTTTTACCATGGACTGTCAAGACAGCCGAGGTCTTCTGATCTCCACACATGCAGGTATATTCTCCTGTATCTTCTACCTCCAGATCTCGGATCAGCAGCTCTGCAGCAGTGTCTTCTTGTCTCATCCTATATTTATCGCTTGGTTTGAGCGTCTTGTCCCCTTTTTTCCACTCCACTGGGACACCGACCTTGCTCAGCTCACAGTGCAGAGTGGCTGTGGCACCATCGGTGGCTTCTCGGTTCTTCAGTCCTTCTTTGAAAAACGCAGGCAAAGCTGAAGGACAGCAATACGAGCAGTGAGATGTAGTGCTCCAAAGAGAATTAATCATGGATGTTTAATTTTCCTTTTCCCTCTCATCTCAAACTGATTTATCAATACAAGAACATGGATTCTCAATAGTCTCCATGAAACAGTATGAGGAAAGAAATGTCATCACCAGGGAAGGATTCAATGCTTACAGTAATCCACAGAGATATTTTAACATGTACTCGGTCACAAATCAATACAGACAGAAGTAGAAAACCCAATTTTTTTCCTGTGAAATTTCAAGCAAAAAGAATAAATACTAATTTGAAATTTCTGAGAAAAAAAAAAAAGGTTTTCTTACATGACTTTATAAACCATAATGGGAGGATGTTTGCTATGTTTTCACCTACTTAAGGAAATGAAAAGACATTGTCCATTAAAAAAATGAAACACTGAAGTTTCATTCTAAATGTCTGTTTGAAATGAAATTGTTCATTTCAATATGTGGTGGGAAAACAAGCATTTTCACCTGAACTGACATACCCTTTCAACCATGTCAGTGTCAGTAAAAATCAAAGTTCTCCCTGGGAATGGTCTTCCCTTAGAAGGTTTGGGCTTGCCTTACACAGGAGGGTAACTGAATGCAATGACAACTGGCCCGTGTGTAAAAAAAAGCACCTTGTTGTCCCAGGAATGGAGTATGGGAATAAGATTCCAAGGAATAACCTAACTCTTGGGAGTTTTGTGAAACCTTAAAATCACTAAGTCATAACCCCTTCAAGGCAACCCATTTTATTGGGCTTCAGCATAAGGGGGAGTCTAATAAAGGAACTTTTGAGGGGAAAAGCAAAATGATGGATCCTATTTGAAGCAGTAGTGGCAATCTGGGTTGTCTATATGTTTCTCTGAGCTTGCACCCTAATCCCCCTCTCATGCCACGCACCCCAGCTGCGCTGACGCCAACGGAAGCACTTCATTGGCATCAGTGAGCTGTGGATAAGGGTCTGGCAGAAGGAAGGAGATGGTGGGGTAACCAGGTATCTGTCCAAATGAACTGAGAAAACAGGATAGCTACTTTTAGTATGCATCTTGGTTTGTTTGGTTTACCATGTACTGTTAAAACTGCCATGGTCTGCTGGTCTCCACACACACAGGAATAATTTCCAGCATCTGTCGTGTCTAGGTTTTGGATTATAAGCTCAGCAACGACACCTTCGCGTTTCATTTTGTACTTGTCACTTGATTTGAGGGTCTTGAAGCCCTTCTTCCACTCCACGTTAGCAGCAGCCTTGTTCAGCTCACAGTGCAGAGAGACACTTTTACCTTCTGTGCCTTCTTCATCTGTCAGTTCTTTGGTGAAAAGAGCAGGCAGGACTGCAGAGTAAATGCAATATGGACATGGCATCAAAGCTGAGAAAGCCTGACCCATGATCTGCTCACTCTCTTCTCTCATGTCCCTGAACCTGCATGCCACTGAAGCCACAAGGCCTTCTTCACACTCCAGGATTTTTTCCCACTCTTTATCATTTCAAAAGAAATTTCAGCCTGATTGTTAGGTTTCTTGTCCTCACTGTCAACCACGTTTGCAGGTAGACAGACAAGCCATCTATCCTTTACTTTATACACCATAAAATCAAAGGGGTAAAATTAGAGGCCATATTTCAATATGAGACCCAAAGCATTTTGTTTCCTTCGAGAAAAAAACAGCAGCTCTACAGAAGTGCCCGATTCATGGCACTGTCTGTATTTTTATAAATAGAGCCCCTTAAAACAGAGCGGTTACAAACATGCTTCCAGCTTTCTGCAGGGGAATAGGCTGGGAATAGCAGGAGAATAAAAAGGCAACTTTTCATTAAGATTGTCCTTGTGTAGCATTGTACATTGATGAAAACTTATTCCTCTTAGGGGCAACAAGTGTAACAGTCTAAGCTACAAGAAGTAAATATTATTCCCACTTTTTGGTCAATCCCTATGGGTAAACTTTTACACAAGCAGCTATACTGGACTAGGGAGATTGCGTTGAGCTGGGGACCTGTACTCCACTTGTCATTTGAACATAGCACTTAGGAAGACAGATAGCACATCAAGAGGGCATCGGGTGAAAGGAGAGAGAGAAGGAAAACAGAATAGAAAAATTAATCAGCAGGGGGGAGGACAGAAAGTATACAGGGACCAGATGAAACAGGAGAAAAAGAAGAGGAGAGGTTGGAATTATACAGATGTACTTGGGTCACGGGCCGAGAATTTCTTTTTACCATTTACTGTCAAAGCAGCTGTAGTCTGTTGATCTCCGCACACACAGCTGTAATCACCAGCATCTGCCAAATCCAAATCCTGGATCATCAGCTCCGCAAAGGGACCTTCCTGCTCTATTTTGTATTTTTGACTTGGCTTGAGGACCGTATTCCCCTTTCTCCACTCGACTGGAGCCGATTTGCTCAGTTTACAGTGCAAAGTGACTGCCTCCCCCTCTGTAGCTTCCTTGTTCAACATTTCTTCTTGGAAGAGGATAGGCAAGGCTGAAGGATGCAATACCAACAGAGAAGGAATCAGCATTAGAGCGAAATGAACTGGACTCTGCTGCAAGATACTGGGCTGCAGTATATACATTTAACCAAAAATGCACTACTATGAGGTGGATACAGTGTAAAGGGGGGTAAAATATCCTAGAGTAGAGAGAAATAAATTAGAGAAAACAATAATACAACATAGCCGTGCTGTCTCAAAGCAAACAAAACAAAAAAAGTACAAGGGGATATTCCCTAATAGGGTGACTCTGGCACCACAGAGTCAAGAACATGAAATCTCTAAGAAATCACACTGACAAAACTTCGGATGACCAACAAATGCTGTCAAGCACATTAAGTTTGGGGCGTAATGAGCAAAATGGGTAGAACGGTTACCGTTCACTCTCAAGGTAGCTGTTGTCTTCTGGTCTCCGCACACGCAGGTGTAGCTCCCAGCGTCTGTCAAGTCTAGGTCTTGGATAACCAGCTCAACAAAACGCCCTTCCCGTCTCATTTTGTATTTGCCATTTGGCATCAGCACCTTCCCGTCCTTCCTCCACTCGACCGAGCCCACCGCCTGGCTCAGCTCGCACTGCAGGGTGGCCGTCCCGCTCTCGGTAGCTTCCTCATTCTTCAACTCTTTTTTGAAACGGACTGGCAGGGCTGAGAGATGCAGAATGAAAAGGGATTGCAACCCCAGACCCTGCCCAGATGTCTGGTCAGAGGCTGAATCATCATTTAGCATATGACTACCTAAGCCTTATTCCAACTCCTTTATCCTTAAGCACACATCCTGCCTTTTTTTGTGGATGGTGAAAAAAAATTCTCCAGTAAATTGTTCTGTGGGAATCAATGTATGCATGATCTTGATTGGGATCACACATACAAATGACAAACTCATCCTCATCAGTAAAGGTGATGAACCCTCCCTAACAGAAAAATCCCAAGGAATCTTATGTTTCCGTACTAATTCAGGAAAACATACGTGCATGTCAGCACCCTTCACTTGAGGAAAGGTGAGAAGACAACACAACACACACACACATCCAGCAATGGGTAGAATGAAAGGTGATCATGGATGGTGATTGAGGAAAGGAGAGACATGGCAACAGGAAAAAGTGCAAGGATAAAGCAGGACACAAAAGGTAGGTGTGGAGAGGGAGTGTACAGGGAGGAGGAGGGAAGAGATGGACAAAGACGTTCCAGAGTTTCACGGGTTATTTCTGACTTTTTACCATTCACTGACAAGGCTGCTGTGGTTTTTTGGTTTCCCACCACACATGTATATTCTCCAGCATCCTTTGGGTCCAGATCGTGGATCAGCAGCTCAGCCACCGTGCCTTCCTGTCTCATCCTGCACTTGTTACTTGGCCGGAGAAGAGTGTGCCCCTTCCGCCACTCCACGGGGGCCTCTCTGCTCAGCTGGCATCGCAGGGTGGCGGTCCCACCTTCCACAGCCTCCACGCTCTTCAGCTCTTCTTTGATGAGCACAGAGATGGCTGAGGAATGAAGCATGCTCGCTTTACTTCAGGAGCATCGTTACCAACTGGTGACATCATATGGGACTTAAAGCCAAAATAAATTCTCTTGGCACAGTTAATAAGCTCTGACCTACCTGCACATCCAGGACTCTACTTAATTTTAAAATAGCACACCATGGGTTTGGAAGGAAATAAAACCAAACCAATTATTTTCCAATAATTAGAGTATCAAAGTAATTACCCTTCTGCTGCCCAAATGCTGTCGGTTGCAGACGCGTGAAAAACTTGCTGAGAAAGTGAAGAAAAGAATTGCATATTCTTTAACAAAATGTGGAGCTGAGGCCCTTCTTACCTCCTGGCTTAGAGCTCAGACAAGCACCTCTATCCAGAGCAGAAAGCAGAAGAGTTATTTCAGAGGCAAGGAAAGAGATTGTGTTATCAAGGATATTTGATTGCTATATTTTAGCACGAAGTTATTGTCCTAGAAAATAGAGAACATAATGGATGCAGCCAGAGCTGCCTTTTGTTTGTCCTGATCCCTTTTTATCTTAATGCTCGCTAAAAATGTGCAGGAGCTAGCATGGCCGTGGTAAGAACAACAACAAATGGTGACAAGCAGGTGTCTTATTCCTACCATGGATTTTGACTTGGGCTGTGGTCTGCTGGTCTCCAGTGTCACAGGTGTATCTTCCTGCATCTTCTGGCTCTGTGTTATGGATCACCAGCTCTGCCACTGTCCCCTTCTGCTTCATTTCATATTTGGCACTTGCCTGGAGCGTGGCTTCTCCCTTCTTCCACACCACGGTGGCATCAGCTTTTGTGAGTTCGCAGCGCAAGGAGACAGATTTCCCCTCTTCCATTTCCGCGTTCTCCAGGGCTTGTTTAAAAAGGACAGGCACAGCTAGAACACAGAACCGGGGATTAGGACATGGCCTCTTGACCTGCTGTACAGTAAGTGCCCCATGAATGCTGTCACCCCTTAAAACTAGTCCTTTCCCAGATGAGAAGAGCCACCCTCAACCCTCCCTTGGTTATGTGACATCGAAGTGATTCTGCCTGGGAGCAGGAAGAAATCTCTCCCCAAGATGTTATCGTCTCACCGGGGATTCCTGGGAGTACAGGGGAAGTTTCTCCCATCTTTAATAAGGACCCTTTCAGAGCCCTCTGAGCAGCCTCACCAAACAAATTCCCTGCTGCTGCAGGGCTCTGTGGCAGTCTTCATGTCTTCTATCTCTCCTGCTTTCTGCTCCCAGCACATACTGCTTTTGCTATACTACTAAAGGCACTGTATTTGTTTAATGGCACTGGGGAGTGCCAATGGCACCTGAGAGCTTTTAAAAAAGGGGGTTGGGGGAGGTTTGGGAGTCAAAACATTAGTCAGGGACTGGACTTGACTTATGTTTTCATGCTGTCCTTGTGCTCCCATGCTCCTGTCTTCAACTCTAACTCCATTCTTAACCAGAGCCATGTAAAAAAGATCAGGAACTATGGCATGTAGGGTACAGAAATGAACCCTTTGCCTTTACTTACTTCCTGTTCAGTGAGAAGTTACAGAATTAAAATTCCAGACACATAACGTGAGACTCCATGAATGAAGTATATACAGGTGCTTACAAGTATGCAATATCACCATTAAATTTTACATACGAATTTGCGGATTGCACTGCCACAAAGGGCTGTGGGGTTGGTTTTTTTTAATAGAAGATCTGTTAAGCAATGCTTTAAGAAAGCACGGCGACGTATCTAACTCGGCCTTACCATTTACTTTCACCCGAGCAGTGGTCTTCAGTTCCCCAGTGCTGCAGGTGTATTCCCCAGAATCTATCGATTTGACATCTCGGATAATGAGCTCTGCCACAGTACCACACTGCTTAAATTCGTATTTCTCACTGGCATAGAGAACAGTGTCTCCTTTCATCCATTTCACGGGGGTACCAGGTTTGCTGAGCTCACAGGTCAGCTTGACTTGTTTTCCTTCTTTCGCTTCTTCATTTTGGAGCTCTTGCTTGAAAAGAACTGGTATTTCTGAAAAAGAACATCGCAGACGGTTAAGGAAACACGTGAAAATGGAAATCACTTTTCCCCTTTTTTTGTTTCAGACTTTGTTATTCAGATAGAAAACCACAGGAACGGCAAAACATTCTCACAGCTCACACCTGGCTGCCAGCACTTTACAGCAGCAAAAAAAAAATATTTGAGATTTTTTTTTTTTCTTTTAACCTGTACTATTGAAGACGTTGCGACTATTACTGCTGTCATTATTAACATTAGCGGCAGATGCTGCCCTGCTGTTAATGACCCAGTGTGTTGCAGATGGGCAGGCAGAGCTCAACCACCAGCACAATAACTGTAAAACTCAACTGAGGTCAACTTGCACGTGACACAGAGGACACAAGGAAATGGCAAAGCACTTTCTGTCAGTACCAACAGTATTGATTTCTCATTCTAAAAGAAACCACAACATGTTTTTTATCGGACATGAATACAGACTTAAAAACAGCACAGAGCATACACAGAGAGGAAAGCACAGCCGTGCACGAAAGGGTCCATGTGGACATTCCTATGCAGGCTCTGTCACAGCCTGGGATGCGAGGCTTTAAGGTGAGCTAGTGCAGAGAAGGCATTTACTGGGGAAAAAACCTCAATGAAGTATTTTCCCTTCAGGTCATGAAAAAAAAAACCCAACAATTTCTTCCTGCTTTCTGCTATCTTACGAATATGCAAGTCAACTACTGACCGGTGATGCAGTTGTCCTGTGGCTGTTCAAAAACTACAACCTATTTGTCTGTTCCCCTTTTACCTCTAGTTCAGGACACTCACAGGACACTCAGTGCCACATGGCTACTGGCCTTTTTTTTTTTTTTTTTCCTATTTTTGCATTCTGCTCTTCTGATGTGACCCTAATAGATAAAGGGTCAGCGGTGTAGTTTGTAGTAGACATCCTTATGACTTGACTCCTTCACACCTACTGGTGACCTGCATCCACCTGTTTAAATCCTGTATCCATCCACACCCTTCTTTGCAAAGGCAAAGATGGAGTTGTTAACGCTCATTATGAGAGGGTTTTTTTTCCCTAACAGAAAATTCCTCTTCATTATGGACGAGATCCAGGTCCTACTAAGTCAACATAGGTCTTTCTTTTTTGCGTAACAGATATTGGGAAAGTATCCTAGTACTAATGAAAGACATAGCAAATCTGGACCATTAACCATCACCTCTCTTCTTCATTACATCATCAAGGCCTTCTCTTTCCTTGCACAGCACATCTCAGCCTTAAGTTAGCCCATTTCTTTGTGCTCTAGATAAATACTGTGAGCATCTTGCCTTCCCTCTTCATGCTCTGAGGTTCAGGTTCACTATTCCAACAACCCCAATGCTTTTTGTTCACAATGACTTCTCTAAGCTGGGTGCAGCTTTCAGTCAGCCCCTCCAGACCATGTTAAGAAGAGCTGCATGCATATTATCACTGGTCAGGCTAAACCCAGCCTGTGCCATTAACAGCCTCCCTGTATTTGCTCGAACCTGCCCATGTGAACGAACAATTTTGCTCACAGGAACCAAGCTCCTCCTCAACCTCAGGCTGGGGCAGTGACTCAAGACAGGCTGGAGCAATTATAACATGGGTAGCAGGTGAGCCTGGTTCTCACACAACTCAGACCCAACGTTTACCTAATGTACATGATGCTTATCCAATGTGCTCAAGGAAGTATATTAAAGTCTCATTGGTCTAAGCAGAGAACTTTTGCTCCAGCTCGGACCACGACCCTTCAGATAGAACCTCCTGCCTGATCACGATCTTTGGAATAAAAACTTTGGATGCACTACTCTCAATAAATTTGGCTGCCTAAAGCAGTTACCCAGGCAAATGTGGGTGTATGAGCTCCCTCCTTGGAGAGGACCATCAGTGGAGACAGCTTCGGAAGGTGATTCATCCTTTCTCTGGATAACCTCTTAGGCTGGGTGGATCTCCTACAGAGATTCCCAGTGTTCTCTACTGACCCATTGCTCTCTGCTCCAGAGAGCTTAGGCACTTAACTTTCACAGAGCTAAAATCAGGTATGAAGGATTTTCCTATTTCACATTCTGTCACCTCTCTGGGTGCTGTCCCAGATGACTTGATGAGAACCATTCCTGGACTGTGGTGCAAAGACATGAGGTTCCTTTTCAGTAGAGTTTCACGTTTTTATCATTTCAATTTATTACTCTGCCCTCAGTGTTAGATGACAAGTTAGGACCCAAACCATCACTCCAAATGTTCTTACCCTTGACAGTAATAACCGCACTACTTTTAGCTGCTCCAGCCTCACACTCATATCTGCCACTGTCTCTTTCTTCTGCCCTGTGAATGACAAGCTTGGCTTCAAATCCCGACCGGCTGATGTTATACTTGGAAGAATTCCTAAGGTTCTTCCCGTCTTTGCACCACTTTACAGGGCTGTCTGATTTGGAGGTTTCACAGTGAAGGATCACATCCTCTCCCTCAGTGACTTCAGTATCAACCAGCTCCTTTGTGAAGATGCAGGGCTTCTCTAGAATCACATAAAAACCGTCTGAGATGTTTCAGAAGAGGTGCAGGTTTTCAGATCACAAGTAATCTGCGAGTTTTACATCCAAGATTACTTGTATCAAAATTACAGGTCAAGGTTAGTAACAAAAAATTTGGTGTTCATGACTATAAAACCCTCAGGAAGGTACCAGTCATGCCAGAAAATGTTGCTTAGTAAATACCTAATGCTGTCTGAGAGAAACTGAGAAGAAAATTTGCCTGTCAAAGAACATAAATGAGATCTCACATCTCGCTAAATATGAACAAGATGGACACACAATCTTCCTAAGCCCTTTTACATGGGAGCTGATTAGTTTGAACCCTCTAACTGAATGTGGAAAAGTTAATTCCTCATGAAGCGAGGTGCAACACAGGTTTCTCAAAGCCAGTCATCTACAGCAGGTCTCATCTCATCGGTATGAGTCATCTAAAAACCAGGCAGATACCCTACATGGCCAGTCTGAGCTATCTCCATAACTGCTGGGAGATGACAGACACCTCCAGAGACCAGATATTCACTTCCAAAATAGGTCATTATGACAGAGAAGATGAACTTCTCTCTGGAAGTGTTTGTCTTTCTACACAGCTTATAGAATTAGCCTAAGCTAGATACCAATAGCTAAATTGGCCAAGGTTCATCTTATCCCTCTTAGTTTAATGCTTTTTAATCCATAAAAATCCAGTCAATCGGGAGACCAAAACCTGGTTTTGGTAACTATAGCATCACAGATTAGTGCTACCAAAAGGAATCAGCCTTTTGCAAATAAGAACTTCCATTTGGCTTCAGAAAAATCTGTTTGCATTTCTCTAGCATAGCAAAATTTAAGCAAATCTTCAAATTTTGGAAAAAAAAAAAGTTCTTCGCAAGAAATGGTGTGATTCTGAAAGAAATGAGAATATGATCTGACACAGTGGGGACTGTGGGTTTTGCATCTCTGGGCAAGGAGAAATATTTATGTTTCTAGTAAGAAAACACCTCTCTCATCCTGCATTCTTGGGCTGGCTGACATTCATTTTATTCCCTCGCTGTAGGAGTAGACTAACACTGCAGTTTTAACCCAGTTTGACTTTTCCAGAGAAAACTATTCATTGTCAACATTAAGTAGCAGAGAACACACGTAATGTGGCCTTTCAAGCAATGGAAATGAAATTAAAAACTTATTGGATACACTTTTTTAAAAGTAATTGATTTCTCCTCCCTTATCATCACCCTACGAGCTTGGTTCAAAGAAAACTGGACAAGGCATTCAATGTATCATCACTACAGCATAACATTCCCATCTAAGGCCCAATGAACACACTGAGTTGTCCAGGATTACAAAGTATTAATTCCCCAGCTCTAGCTTCTTTATCTATGTAATGCTGTTATCAAACATATACAGATATACATATGATGGGGCCAAATTTGTATCACTTTTGTTCTTTTTTTTTCACCTACCCACATTAACCCATAGTTATTTCTACACATTCTTTCCTCTCCTGCAGTTTTATGGTTAAATTACCTTTAACAACCAAACTGGCAGAGGTTTTCTTATCACCAGCTTCAAATGTAATGACCCCCGAGTCCTTCAGTGAGAGTTTTTTCAACGTTAGCAAGTGATATCCACCAGGCTGAGACTGGATCTCATTAAGTTCATTGGTATGGAGTGGGGTTTTATCCAAAAACCACTGCACTTTGCTATAGTCTACAGGAGAGATTCTGCATTTGAACATGGCAGATTCTCCTTCTAACACAGTGACATCTTCCAGGTCTTCTGTTATTAGCACTTTCTGGCCTGAAAGGAACATAGATACATCAATTACTGGAATCTTCAGTTTCTAGCATGAAAAATTATATGGAAAACACCACGATTCCCCATGTGAGTATTTCAAGAAAGAAATACGTTCATGATACAGAAGACCGAAACACAATTCTCCTGTTATTGAACGCAAAAACTATTCACAGGAAGATAATATATACAGGACGCACACCAAAATAGGATGAAGACAACTTTAAAGCGCCAGAACACATACAGCAGAACGAGTAGCCAGTACAATGCAAATCCAGTGTTATAAAGTTTCTCCTGATGAAACGACCTGGCAAGGCTGAAAGGATGCATCTCTGACAGCATCATTGGGCTCTAGACATCACTAAGCAGATGATCCCTCCCATGACAACCCCTCTGTTTTACTACAGCAAATATAACTTGCTTTCTACGGGATAGGACCACCCAGCATCCACCTTCCTTGAGCTCAGTCCAACCATAAACACGGTGGGAAGCGGAGAGACTGTCTGAGTGCAGCTTTAGTAATAAGAAATAAACCAGCTCTGAAAACCTGCCTGCATAGATACAGATAGATATACATCTAACTATAAATAAATAAATAAATAAATAAAACAAGGTTATCACTGTATACAGAGGTGTATCTGATATTGCTCCGACTTACAAAACCAGTACCAGGGAATTTTTACTTTTATCTTGAGCTGTGTGACAGAGAAATCTCTCTTCACTCAAAAAAGTCAGTGCTGGAAACCTCACAGCGGGTTCAGGCAGCTCAGATCCCGGGGCCGTGATGGGGGTTAAGCACAATTCTTTGCTTCTCGAGGCTGCTGTAGCAGATGATCATAGGTGGAGGAGGCTGGCTTTACCCCCTCAGTCTTTAATAGCTAGCTATAATAATTAATAAGTGGACACTGCCCCTGCATCTCTATGCGCCTTGTTCTTCAGTTGTTCCTCCTATTCTCTTCATCACTGCATCTATTTCAGCTGAAGAGTTTCTCCCAGCTGGGGCTCCAGTGAGGGAACTGGGAGGAGTGGTAACAACCAGACCTCACTCCTTCCCCTTAAACACCGTCCTGCTGTTAGCACTGGCCACCACAGCTCATTTACCGCCTGTAGCATCAAACAAAATTGTTTGGGTTGTACTCTTCTGCTGGGGCGTGTAACTCACGTCTAAGGTGCGCTAAAGCACTTATTGCACTTAAAGCACTTAAATTAAGCACTTAAAGATCCCTTCACCACTCATTCACCCACCCCCTCTTAGAAACCACTACTGCAAAGAAGCATCAAGGGATGTGGAGAAAATCCTGGAGGCAGAATAACTTTTCCCTCATTAAATAGCCCGCACTCTGAATCATATCCATCCTACGTTCACACAGGAACACCAGCCTCTCCTCACATCAGCCTTTTGGGTTTTAAATCATACCCAGAGTCCTCCAGGTGTAATTGCTTCAAATCAACAAATTATTCTGCATATCCAGCTCCATGTTGCTACATTTTTGCCCACATGTCCCGTGTAGTGTTTATACATCATGACTTAGAGCCAGGAATCTGTAGATCTGCTACCTCTATGCTGAGAGAGAGATCTGCCAATGCACATAACATTTTTTGGTGGAAAAACAGGACGTACAATCGTATTCCTCTCATGCATACCTTGCACGACTAGCTTGGCTCTGGACTGGGCATCACCAATGTCGCAGGTATAAGTGTCACTGTCACTTTTCTCCAAGTTATTTATGGTCAGCTGGAGGACTTGTCCTTTCTGTGTGATCTCGTGCTTCTTGCCAGCCCTGAGTTCAGCTATGCCTTTCCTCCAGACCACAGAGGATGCAGCTTTCTCGCTCTGGCACGTAAAAACTGCAGTTCCACTTTCATTGACTTTCAGATCTGAAAGTTCTTTGACAAAATAATTAGGTTTTTCTGGAAAGGAAAAAAAAAAAGAAGACAGATTTGTTACCCAAACAAGTCCTGAGCATACAGAGTCATCTTGAATCCCCTCTACCCCTACTTGTAGAATCACAGAATATAGAATCATAGAATCATTTAGGTTGGAAAAGACCTTTAAGATCCCCAAGCCCACCCTTCCCCTAACCCTGCCATCCCACCACTAAACCCTGTCCCTCAGCACCTCGTCTGCCTGGCTTTTAAATACCCCCAGGGATGAGGACTCAACCCCTTCCCTGGGCAGCCCCTTCCAGTGCCTGACAGCCCTTTCCAGGAAGGGATTTTTCCTAATATCCAATCTAAACCTGCCCTGGCACAACTTGAGGCCATTTCCTCTCATCCTATCCGTTGGAATGGATCTAAGATCATCGTCAGATCCACTTCCAGTCATAGAACATCTCGAGTAAAATACTTCCAGGGAAGTTTAATGCCATTGTACAGGTACTGGTAAGGTCTCATCTTGGAGAACACGTACAGTTTTGATTACCCATATTCAAAAACACTAATTCAAATTGCCAATTTTGATTGGCTCATTACATAGCACATAAGATTCTTCAATACCTACAAGGTGCTTCTTCAGATGTTTTATTAAAAACTTTTAATCCGTGATGTTTTTTGAAAACTAAAAATTGATCCTGCATAGGGAGATAGAAGAGAATAACATCTCCCACAGGCTGTAGATATTTACCCCAACTTCCAGCTCCTATGCATGCTTCAACTGACCTTGCACTGTGATCCTGGCTTTGGTTTTAGAGACCTCTGTCTCACAGGTGTACTCCCCACTGTCCTTGACTGTGGAGTCATGGATGATCAGAATGGCCTGCGTTCCCTCTTGGTGCAAGTCATATTTCTGGCTTTTTCGGATTGCTTTGCCATCCTTGTACCACCGGATGCTCACATCAGGTTTTGACAATTCACAGCTCAGGCTGATGTCCTGCCCTGCTGCTGATGTTTTGTCTTCCAGCTGTTTGGTAACCTCAGTAGGTTTTTCTGAAGGGGGGGGGGGGGGAAAAAGGAACTTTGAATAAAAAATCGTGATCACTATATAGCTGGGGGGTTCACAATTCAAATATCTAGCAAGACTTCA